>NW_020664436.1:9492693-9588816 GCF_002925995.2 Terrapene triunguis | reverse complement strand
TATACTTCAAACAGCACCTAGCCCAAAAAACAAAACAAACAAACAAACAAAACAACCCATCACAAACAAAACTTAATTTTTTTATTTGTCCCGATTCATATTTAGCTTCCTTGAATACAGGAAAACATGTAACATTTTAGAAAAGTCTCCTCTCCTCTTTTTTTTTGCACTAGGCAAAACAAAACAAAACAAAACAAAAAACAAAACCCAACACCACCATTTTTGAAGCAAATAGAGAGAGCAGGGTCCTTAGCTGGTGTAAATTAGTGTAGTTGATTTCCCAACAGTTTTGGCATCTCCAGAACTGTCATATATTTATATTCTTTCTCCGCTGTCCCCAGCAAAGGAACCTCCATGGAACTCTACAAACTGTAGTGGTGTTGTGTCTGCTTACACCAGGGATGAATTTAGGGGCTAGTGTTAATATTTTGATTAAATTCCATATAATTCTGCAGTAGTGATTACATTTTTTCGTAGTTCATATCTTAACCTTAATTTAGTTTTGATTCTGAGATGCTGTTCTCATTATACAAGTAATACAAAGTGAAAATGCAGTTCTTACTGCTTCTTTTCTTTGATCAATCTTTATTTATTGTTATTATTTGTAATCCAGTAGCACCTAGAGACCCCAAATGAAATCAGGCCCCATTTTGCTAAGCGCTGTCCAGGCATACAGTAAGGGTATGTCTACACAGCAACTGGACACCCACAGCTGGTCCATGCCAGCCGACTTGGGCTTGCGGAGTTCGCGCTGCAGGGCTGTTTCATTGCTGTGTAGACTTCTGGCCTCAGGCTGCAGCCTTGGTTCTAGGACCCTGTGAAGTGAGAGGATCCCAGAGTTTGGGCTCCAGCCCAAGCCCAGAAGTCTATACAGCAATGAAACAGCCCCACCCACAGCCCAAGCCCCATAAGCCTGAGTTGGCTGGCTTGGGCCAGCTGTGGGTACCTAGTTGCTGTGTAGACATACCCTAAGAGACAGTCCCTGTCCCCAAAAAGTTTACAATCTAAATAGACAAGGCAAACAACAAAACTATGATTACAGATGGGAATTAGGCAGAGATGGCGTTCACCTTTCAAGGAGGGGAAAGACCCTATTTGGACACAGACTGGCTAACCTAGTGAGGAGGGCTTTAAACTAGGTTCGACGGGGACAGGTGAGCAAAGTCCACAGGTAAGTGGGGAACATGGAGACCTGGGAGATGGGTCGGAAACGAGAGGGAGTGTGGGCTATAAGAAAGGAGGGTCAGGACAAAACTGGGAGGAAAGATCAAACCAGTATCTTAGATGCCTATATACAAATGCGAGAAGTATGGGTAATAAGCAGGAAGAACTGGAAGTGCTAATAAATAAATACAACTATGACATTGTTGGCATCACTGAAACTTGGTGGGATAATACACATGATTGGAATGTTGGTGTGGATGGGTACAGCTTGCTCAGGAAGGATAGACAGGGGGAAAAGGGAGGAGGTGTTGCCCTATATATTAAAAATGTACACAGTTGGACTGAGGTAGAGATGGACATAGGAGACGGAAGTGTTGAGAGTCTCTGGGTTAGGCTAAAAGGGGTAAAAAACAAGGGTGATGTCATGCTAGGAGTCTACTACAGGCCACCTAACCAGGTGGAAGAGGTGGATGAGGTTTTTTTTAAACAACTAACAAAATCATCCAAAGCCCAAGATTTGGTGGTGATGGGGGACTTCAACTATCCGGATACATGTTGGGAGAATAACAGCGGGGCACAGACTATCCAACAAATTCTTGGACTGCATTGCAGACAACTTTTTATTTCAGAAGGTTGAAAAAGCTACTGGGGGGAAGCAGTTTTAGACTTGATTTTAACAAATAGGGAGGAACTCGTTGAGAATTTGAAAGTAGAAGGCAGCTTGGGTGAAAGTGATCATGAAATCATAGAGTTTGCAATTCTAAGGAAGGGTAGAAGGGAGAACAGCAAAATAGAGACAATGGATTTCAGGAAGGTAGATTTTGGTAAGCTCAGAAAGCTGATAGGTAAGGTCCCATGGGAATCAAGACTGAGGGGAAAAACAACTGAGGAGAGCTGGCAGTTTTTCAAAGGGACACTATTAAGGGCCCAAAAGCAAGCTATTCCGCTGGTTAGGAAAGATAGAAAATGTGGCAAAAGACCACCTTGGCTTAACCACGAGATCTTGCATGATCTAAAAAATAAAAAGGAGTCATATAAAAAATGGAAACTAGGACAGATTACAAAGGATGAATATAGGCAAACAACACAGGAATGCAGGGGCAAGATTAGAAAGGCAAAGGCACAAAATGAGCTCAAACTAGCTAAGGGAATAAAGGGGAACAAGAAGACTTTTTATCAATACATTAGAAGCAAGAGGAAGACCAAAGACAGGGTAGGCCCACTGCTCAGTGAAGAGGGAGAAACAGTAACAGGAAACTTGGAAATGGCAGAGATGCTTAATGACTTCTTTGTTTCGGTCTTCACCGAGAAGTCTGAAGGAATGCCTAACATAGTGAATGCTAATGGGAAGGGGGTAGGTTTAGCAGATAAAATAAAAAAAGAACAAGTTAAAAATCACTTAGAAAAGTTAGATGCCTGCAAGTCACCAGGGCCTGATGAAATGCATCCTAGAATACTCAAGGAGCTAATAGAGGAGGTATCTGAGCCTCTAGCTATTATCTTTGGAAAATCATGGGAGACGGGAGAGATTCCAGAAGACTGGAAAAGGGCAAATATAGTGCCCATCTATAAAAAGGGAAAGAAAAACAACCCAGGAAACTACAGACCAGTTAGTTTAACTTCTGTGCCAGGGAAGATAATGGAGCAAGTAATTAAGGAAATCATCTGCAAACACTTGGAAGGTGGTAAGGTGATAGGGAACAGCCAGCATGGATTTGTAAAGAACAAATCATGTCAAACCAATCTGATAGCTTTCTTCGATAGGATAACGAGTCTTGTGGATAAGGGAGAAGCTGTGGATGTGGTATACCTAGACTTTAGTAAGGCATTTGATACGGTCTCGCATGATATTCTTATCGACAAACTAGGCAAATACAATTTAGATGGGGCTACTATAAGGTGGGTGCATAACTGGCTGGATAACCGTACTCAGAGAGTTGTTATTAATGGTTCCCAATCCTGCTGGAAAGGCATAACGAGTGGGGTTCCGCAGGGGTCTGTTTTGGGACCGGCTCTGTTCAATATCTTCATTAACGACTTAGATATTGGTATAGAAAGTACGATTATTAAGTTTGCGGATGATACCAAACTGGGAGGGATTGCAACTGCTTTGGAGGACAGGGTCATAATTCAAAATGATCTGGACAAATTGGAGAAATGGTCTGAGTTAAACAGGATGAAGTTTAACAAAGACAAATGCAAAGTGCTCCACTTAGGAAGAAAAAATCAGTTTCACACATACAGAATGGGAAGAGACTGTCTAGGAAGGAGTACGGCAGAAAGGGATCTAGGGGTTATAGTGGACCACAAGCTAAATATGAGTCAACAGTGTGATGCTGTTGCAAAAAAAGCAAACGTGATTCTAGGATGTATTAACAGGTGTGTTGTGAGCAAGACACGAGAAGTCATTCTTCCGCTCTACTCTGCTCTGGTTAGGCCTCAGCTGGAGTATTGTGTCCAGTTCTGGGCACCGCATTTCAAGAAAGATGTGGAGAAATTGGAAAGGGTCCAGAGAAGAGCAACAAGAATGATTAAAGGTCTTGAGAACATGACCTATGAAGGAAGGCTGAAAGAATTGGGTTTGTTTAGTTTAGAAAAGAGAAGACTGAGAGGGGACATGATAGCAGTTTTCAGGTATCTAAAAGGGTGTCATAAGGAGGAGGGAGAAAACTTGTTCATCTTAGCCTCTGAGGATAGAACAAGAAGCAATGGGCTTAAACTGCAGCAAGGGAGGTCTAGGTTGGACATTAGGAAAAAGTTCCTAACTGTCAGGGTGGTTAAACACTGGAATAGATTGCCTAGGGAGGTTGTGGAATCTCCATCTCTGGAGATATTTAAGAGTAGGTTAGATAAGTGTCTATCAGGGATGGTCTAGATGGTATTTGGTCCTGCCATGCGGGCAGGGGACTGGACTCGATGACCTCTCGAGGTCCCTTCCAGTCCTAGAATCTATGAATCTATGAATCTTCCAACCAGCTCTAATATTGACAAAGGAGAAGAAAAGCAACAAAAATGATCATGCAGCTGGACGGACTGATTTACGAGGAAAGATTAAAGAGCTAAATACTGATAAAAACTTGATGATATAATAGCTACAAGGACATGATAATTGTCTACAAATATTTGAAGGGAGAAAACACCTACAAGGGAGATCCATGGGAACATGAAATGGAGTAAAGAGATTAAAATATGCAGATATACCTATCTTATAGAACTGTAAGAGACCATTGAGTTGAATCCAGTCCCCCGCCTTCACTAGCAGGACCAAGCACTGTCCCTGACATTTTTTTTTGGCCCCATCCCTAAATGGCCCCTTCAAAGATTGAACTCACAACCCTGAGTTTAGCAGGCTAATGCTCAAACCACTGAGCTATCCTTCTCCCAAAATGAAATGAAATGAAAGTGAGACAGGGACAACAAAGGCTGAATATCTGGAAAAGCTTCCTGACAATTCTGAAATCTGACCACATCATTTAGGTCCCTAAATGTGAGAGGAGCCCTTTTGAAAATCTGGCCCCAATAGTGGATGCTGAACAGAGCTGAATGACCTAATCTCAACTTTTCCCATTTTAAAATACAATACATTTTGATTCTGCAACTAGGGACTTTTCGCATGATTCTTCACTTGAGTCAGGTTGTAAAAACTCAGGTCCTAACACAACTTCTACAACCATGTTTCATGTGTGATCAGTTAGGGTTTGTCTATACTTACAGCTAGACTGGCACTGCTGCGATCAATGGACAACTGGAAGTAGAAAAGGAGTCAATGTAAATGTAACTTCTCTACTATCTAAATCTTTTAAGCAAACAAGAGAACAAATTGCTAGCAGTTAACATAGGTAACAGAATGTCCATCTTGGACACCAAAACATGTACCTATGTAATTTTGTTTATGGCACTCAAATATCATGGTGGCACATTAGAAATGCATAGATAGATAATCTCCATTAGCAGCAACGGATGTTCATGGGGAATCAGAAACAAGGGTAGTGGCTTGGTGGAACAAAGCAAGGAGAATATTCTATTTCTAAAGGTGGTATGAAAAAGGCATAGACATTTGTGGGAGAAGTGGACGAATAGGCAATTTTTTTTTGTTCCAGAATATAAACAATGCATATGATAACGGCAAAGTAAATACTGGGATCCTTTTGATATACACCAGATATTAACATTGGATACATAAATATAAAATTCGTTTATAATTACTATAATTTCTTAGGTGGGATATGTATTTGGACTTGATATTGCTATTTATTTTTGTTGTTGCTACTGCTGCATGTTTCTTTTGGGCTAGATTACACGACCAACCCATGCTCACACTTACAGGTACCCCCCAATGATGTTGGTGCATCCTCTCCGTTGCAGACGCTACACGACCAACCCATGCTCATACTTACAGGTACCCCCAGTGATGTTGGTGCTCACCAACGTGAGTGTGGGTTGCTCAAAAGGGCACTTTATTTGCTGAACTCAGCTTTTTACTAAATATATTAAAAGGTTTTGAAGAAAATAGGGTTTGAACTAAGAATTAGTAGAAAATGCATTCTTTTTTCTAGTACAAAACAGGAACACAAATTTTCTTCATGAAACGTCAAAGTGAAATGCTACCATTCAGATTTGGTAGCAGTTTACACACATTTTGTGTAGGTATAAGTTACTATGCAAGGTGCAAGGCAGTGGAGAATCATGCCTCATTTTTTGGCATGTGTACCGTGTTTTGTTTCAATATCAGGAAGAAAAAAAGATGCTGGAAAGTGATATAAATAAATCAAGAGTCACTAAACACATACAGATAATCACCTTCACTTTTAGGCAATGGTAGTCGTTAGACACTGGACCAGATTCTCAGCTGCTATGGACTGATGACACTCTGCTGACTTCAGTGAAGCTACTCTGATTTATACCAGTTATGGGGATGAGTCGTGGTTACAGCCATCTCTCCATGGCACAGAGTAGCAGCAAAATGATTTATTTCACAAACTGGATATCTTTTCAACTCATCAGGACCCAAATCCTGCATCAGGATTTGCTAACAAAGACTCCTGCACCAGGTCACTGTCAGAAAGGGTGGGGGACAGCCTTCTGACCAAAGACAGTAGAATTTGTTTCTCATGGACATTTCTGTGTGATAACTTATCAGTGAGGGCAAACCATCTCCTGTTTTTTCACAGTGTTAAATTGTCTTGTCACACACAAAGAGGAGACACTTTGATCTAGAAAATTAGATAAGATGCTTCAGTCTGTGCTAAGTAGTTGCTGCTCTTAACAATTTCAAAATAATAAAATACAAATAAAATAGAATATTTCAGATATTATATCATAATCGGATAAGACCCAACGTGACAGGACACCTCATGTTATGCACTGCTACTAGTGACACTCTAAAACGGATCCTCACAGCTCCTACCACTGTGAGGTACGCAGGAGAGGCTTGTTATCTTTACTTGACAGAAGGAGAAACTAAGGCTGAGAAAGGTGACGTGACTTGTCTTAGGTCACACAGCCAGTCAGTGGCAGAGTTGGCAATAGGACCCTGACTTTCAAACTAACTGTCACACCTTGAATTTCATACATTGAATGATCAGAATAAAGTGCTCTCAAATGAGCTACAGACCAACAATTGTTCATAGTCATTATTCAGCAAGTATTTTAGAAGAACTAGAACATTAGAGAGAATATGAACTGCTCAGAGACAATTATTGGAGAGAAGCAGCAAGACCAATCAAATACATAATTGGTTATGATGTATATGCTAGGTCTTAAAAGAGAACTAAAGGACCTGAGTTCTCCCTGTCAATAGCACCCTGCTGGGCCAATCAGCATTGAGACTCAGAGCTGGGAGGCTGAGGGGTCTCACCAGATGTCCCAAAGGATGGGATCACTCTCAGAGCACTAATTCCAGGCCCACTTCTTTGTGAGGGCCTCCCACAATGAGAGCAAACCCATCCCGCAACACAAACCTCCTTGGTGGAGGGAGGAAACCAGGGAAAAGGGGAAAAAAGAAGCAAGAGAAGAAGAGAAATGAGGGAGGGAAAGAGGAGAAGGGAAACCTAAAAGAACAAACCTCAATGTCCCCAGTGATTCTATGGGACAAAGTAGAAATCAAATTCTGCCACCTATGCCTAGAATTCAGCTGGCACCAGGTGGATCAGACTGAATAGGTTCCAAGCCTCTCTGAAGCTCTTACCTTCTGAACAGGGACATTAGTTTTCTAACAAAATGAGTAGTAGGAAAGGAGAAAGCTCTGAAAAGGTTCTGCCTCATGTTCATGTATGTGAATCCTAATTCTCTCTCAGTCCTCAAAGAGGGAGCTCAAGAAGGAGCCTTGCTGCAACAAAGCCATGGGCATCTCGGAGGTTGTCCTGGCCCTTCACCTCTGTCCTACCTGGCTGATGTCAGGGTCTCTCTGTGCAGTCACTGCCTCCCCACCACCTTTGCCCAATAGGCTGAGGTCCTGCTAAAGGCCTTTGTGATGTCACTGCCACACCCACCCCTTCCCTGCAAGGCTGATGTCCTGCCCCTGGCCAGCCTCTTTGGATGTTTGAGCTGCTTCCCCTGGACCACCCCACACAATGACTGTTGAGTCTGGGGATCAAGCCAGCTACACAGTAAAGCATCAGAGGCTGCTCCCCATGCCACACTCAGTTTTTCATAAACGAGTAGTCTTTAAGAACAGAAGGGACCATTAAAGCATCTAATCTGACCCTCTGCATATCCCAGCCCGCCTGTCTATCACAATAGCTATGTTTTGATCAAAGCACATACCAGAAAGACATCTAGTCTTCATTAGAAGACATCAAGAGATGGAGAATCCACCACTTCCCTTTATAGTTTGTGCCAATGGTGAATCGTCCTCATTGTTAAATATTTGTGCCTTATTTCTAATATGAATTTGTCTGTTTTCACCTTCCAGCCACTGGGTCTTGTTATGCCTTTCTCTGCAAGATAAAAGAGCCCTTTAATACCCGATATTTTCTCTCCATGAAGGCACTTAGACACTTCAATGAAGTCACCTTTCGACAAGTACAGTTATAAGCTAAACAGATCAAGCGCTTTCAATAGCTCACAAGAAGGTATTTTTCTCCAGCCCTCAAAACATTTTATGGCTCTTTGCTGCACCAGTTCCAATTTTTCAACATCTTTTTAAAATCTTTTTGACACCAAAACTGGCTGCAATATTCCAATCTGTCTCACTAAAGCTGTGTCACCTCCCTACCCTACTCACTACTCTGCTCATATGTCTAAGGATGGCTTTAGCCCTGTTCACCACAGCATCACACTGGGAGCTCATGTTGAGTAGCTTGCCCAGTATGACCCCAAAAACCTTGTCAGAGTCACTACTTTCCTGGATATCCCTATTCCGTAGGAGTGGCCTGCATGCTTTGTTGCCAAGTATATGATCTTGCATTTGGCTCTGTTCAAACTTGTTTTGTTTGAATGGGTCCAGCTTACCAAGTGATCCAGATCACTCTGTATGATTGCCCTGTCCTCACCATTATTTACAACTCTGCCAGTATTTTGTCACCCACACATTTTATCAGCAGTGATTTTATATTTTCTTCCAGTTCATTGATAAAAATTATTTTAAAAAATTAGTTTTTGAGAGCTCTTCAGACCCCTAGTACCAAGTGCCTGCTCCCTACAGCACAGCAGGAAAAGGCCATCCAGCCCTGGTGTTACACAGGGGCTAAGCACAGAACAAACACATGCTTAGGAGCTGCGTTATCCATCGGCACTGAGCAACATGTGGGGGTCAGCAGCTTACAAATGCACTATAGGCGTATAGTGTAGACAGGCCCCAGCTGTGTCTCAGTCTCCCACCCTGTACAGTGGGGATAATAAATGAAACCTAGATTATCTCTATTTTATAGCTGGGGAAACAGAGGCACACAGAGGTGAAGAGACTTGCTCATGGTCAAAACCAGCAATAGAAAATGGCAGGTCTTCTACTTGTCAGTCCTGGGCTCTAGCTCTGATTATCCTGGCCTCCATGCTCTAACTTAACCGCTAGTTGGGCTGAGACTTTTCTTCTTCTTCTGTGTCCCTTAACTACACATCGCTACAGAAAAAAGATTTTCTCTTAGCCCCCTGACTCTCATGCATGGGGATGTCTTTCCAAAAGACGTGCTCTGGCTTTGTCACATGTTATGGGTTTGATGGAGGAACTACTTGGTGACGTATGGCCTGTTCTATAGGAGGTCAGACTAGATGGACTGAATGGTCCTTTCTGACCTTAAAAATATATGAATCTATATATTTTTTTGTGTGCTGCTAATAAGATAACTCTGGTCATCTTTTCTATCATTCACTTTCAGTTGGAATAATAAAGCAACACTTATAAACACACTCTACTCAGGGAAATGTATTTATCCAGTATTGGCTCCTAATCCATAACACCAAATTAGCTTTCTTCCTTCTCTGAGCACGTGCTTTATCTTGCCTCCTTTCCCATCTCCACCCCCACTCTCTCTTCTAACGAACTAAAGAAGTGAGGTTCTTACCCACGAAAACTTATGCTCCCAATACTTCTGTTAGTCTTAAAGGTGCCACAGGACCCTCTGTTGCTTTTTACAGATTCAGACTAACACGGCTACCCCTCTGATACTTACCAGCAGTTTGCAGTAATACAGGGTAGAAGCAGGCAGAATTATATGAAGAGAGCATGGGAGAGACAGGGTGAGTTAGCAGCAGATACACACTGATTATAGCATCATCTGCTTATTTTTATTAATGAACAATCTCAGAGAGGGGTGCATATATATTTAGCACTGGAAAAGCAATTACATGCCGTCTGCATCCATAGATTAGTGTGCTGTTGTAAGATTTCACAAGATAAGCAGCGTCAGGGTTGGTTGGCACTTGGATAAGTGACCTCTAAAGAAAACAATGTGCTGTTGGGAGTACTGTGGATGTTTTAGTAGGAGGCATGTCTGTTTGAGTCAGTTTGGAATCAGTGTTCCAGCAAGGTGCTGCTGGTCATGCAGCTCTTTGGAAGAGATGGAAAATTATGCTGCTGACCACTCTGGTGTTCAAAAATCCTAGTCCCAGTCTCTTGGCCAGATGCCAATGTAAGAAGCTACAATCTGCCTACCAAAAGCCCCTTTGAATATAGTACGGTTTCCTAAATACCTGTCCTCAACAGTTTTTCCAACAGCTCATGTTAACGCTGCACAACTATCACCTTCCACCCCAGAGATAGCTGCATTTCAATACAAGATAAAATGGTTCCTCTTTCATAAATCTGATTCAAAACCCAATGAAGTCTATGAAGTTGACAGAAAGACCCGCAATGACTGTTGGCACAGGTCCTATTGGCATTAAGGATAGTCTTATTAGATCATAACCTGATTAGACCTTTCCAAGAGTTACTTTGTATAAGAGCCTACTATACAGGTTAATCCTATGGTAAGGCATTTATCACCTTCTGAAGATCCCTTGATTATGTCTGGAATGGATTTCAGGCCAGCTAGAGAAGTGAAGGATTCTGGAGTTCAGACACCTGGAGTTTAGAAGGATTCTGGAGTTTAGACATGATGGGCTTCATTATAAAGCAGGAAAGTGAATGTAAGGAATGTTTGTTTTTACTATAACTTAATTTAAATTTCAAAATGAAGTATCAACTCCAAAAAATTAGAACTTCTTTGTTTAGAATGTTAGAATTAGAATGTTAAAAGTGTGTGGGGGGATGACTTTCGATAATTTTGAAAATATTTTTTGTTGAAGCGAGAAATTTGTCGCAACCATTCTTTTCCCAGGAACAACTTCAGTTTCAACAAATCAGCAATGAAAACGCCTTTCATCAAGAAACTCCCACCCTGCTCTAGATCCAAGGGTTAGTCCCACTGCTGCTGTGAAGCTCCAAGTGGCCAGGACACGAAAACTATGAGCTCCAAAGTGACCTCTGGCCACTTGGTTAATACAATCCAACTAAAAGGCGAGAATGCTGGATTCAGACACTGTCAATCTCTCCTGTTGGAGCTGTTCCACTTTATATCAATATTCATTGAGCCAGAAACAAAGATTGACTCTATAACTCTAGGAGCCTGGGAACCAAGTCCCTGTGCTGGCTGATTCAGTTCAGGGACTTGAGCTGGGATCTCCCACATCCGAGAAGACTGTCCCAACTACTAGTTATTCTGGGGTCTCTGTCTCTCTTGTGTTTTTTCACAACAGATTTCAAAAAGCCTCATTTTCCTTCTGCATTGGAATGAAAACGAACCTCAAACCTTGCAAATTTTTGCAAAACAGAATTGTTGTTTTCCAGTCAGCCCCAGTCAGAGCCGTCCCTTGGGTATGGTGAATTGGGGCAACCGCTCCAGGCCCCGCGCTTTGGGTGTCCCTGTGGGCCGGTGTGATTGGCCAGTGTAGTCGGTCCTGGAAGTGACGGGTCAGTCTCGGAAGCGACAGATTCATTACTTCCGCCCCGGGCCCCGCATCCCCCTAGGGTTGGCCCTGGCCCCAGTTACGGCCCCTAATGCACTTTGCAGGTCATGGAGTAAAACAAATACATATTCTATGGCAGCAACTTCTAATGCCTGACTGCCTCGCGGTGCGTAGCTCATCATGATATATTGGGTAGAGTGCTAGACAGGGGCACCACGCAGCCTCACAGTTCAATTCTCTCTGAGCGAAGTCCTAAAATACCTTTTCTTCTGCAACAGGAAAGTTCAGAATTAATCCCAAACTGCAGACTGACTTGACTAATTGTTGACATGCAATTTGATCACTGGAGACTGCTCAACAGCTGCAAAATCCTGCAGTGTAGGGAAGGGTCCATGGCAACAGCTCCTGACTGAGTTGTCTTTGCTTTTCAAGAATATTTGTTTCCTCCCAGTAAAAACGTCACTCTTAGATGCTGGGAATCTCTACACAGGAATTATTCTTTTCGCTTTCAACTTATGCTACAATACCATTATAGGCCCAATACAATGCCCCCGGGAGCTTTCCACTGGTTTCAATGAGTTTTTGCTCAAGTCTTGTATCCTTAACTTAATAGATTCCTGACTTACATTAAAATGCATACACAAGAAAAAGCTATTGGCACTCAGACAGTCTGGTGAAGGTATTGCTAGTTAGGTTATTAAAATGTCAAAATTTTTAAAGAGACAAGGTGGGTGAGGTAATAGCTTTTATTGGATCAACTTCTGTTTGTGAAAGAAACAAGCTCTCTCTCTGACCAACAGAAGCTGGTCTAGTAAAAAAAATATTACCTTACCTGCCTTCTCTCTCTAATATCCTGGGACCAACATGGCTACACAAAACTTTTTAAACAAAAACAAGAACTTAAAAATATTTTTTAACCAAACATCTCATTTTTTTCTAATTGCTCTAATTTTCTCTTGGTGTGAGGTTTGTTGGCCAAAGTACAGCTTTTTTTTTTTTTTGTTTCCATCTTTAATTTTCATGGCCAGAAAGCAGCCAATATTGTGGAGGATTGTGACTGGCTATGCTTATAGATTACCCTTTCTGAATGCCATGGTTCATCAGTTTTTTCTGTGCTTTGAAAGAACAAGTCCACTACTCAACTCTGGAACTGCCGATCATCATTATCCAGCAAAAAAGGAACAAAGGCAGCAGAGCAGTAGCTCAGCTGACCTCAAAGAAAATCTGACCCACAGCCTTGGTTAAGGGTGACTGAGAGAAAATGAAGAAAAGTCAGGCTCCAGTAACTTTTAATGACAGATCTTGTTAGGGTTAAGAAAACAACTCAGCCATCATGCTGTGATTACATCTGAATAGGCACCCATCATCCTTACCATTGTGGGATTGTGAAGAAGGTCGTTATTCTCAAAATTAATCATTCTGTGCTACATAACTGGGACTTGATATGCCAGTTTGAGACACAAAACTTACTGCTGGTTGCCTAATTGAGGTCTAACTGATTGCTGCTGCTTCTGCCATGTTATCCTGTCTCCTGGATCCAGCCTGTCCTATCAAGCTACTTTTTGTTCCAAATAGGAGCATACAATTTGGCTCAATAAAAGTCTATCTGTGTCCCCTTCCTGGGCCCCTTGAACAGTCCATGGGGCTGTGGTCTGTCTCATGCAGATGTATACTTCAAACAGCACCTAGCCCAAAAAACAAAACAAACAAACAAACAAAACAACCCATCACAAACAAAACTTAATTTTTTTATTTGTCCCGATTCATATTTAGCTTCCTTGAATACAGGAAAACATGTAACATTTTAGAAAAGTCTCCTCTCCTCTTTTTTTTTGCACTAGGCAAAACAAAACAAAACAAAACAAAAAACAAAACCCAACACCACCATTTTTGAAGCAAATAGAGAGAGCAGGGTCCTTAGCTGGTGTAAATTAGTGTAGTTGATTTCCCAACAGTTTTGGCATCTCCAGAACTGTCATATATTTATATTCTTTCTCCGCTGTCCCCAGCAAAGGAACCTCCATGGAACTCTACAAACTGTAGTGGTGTTGTGTCTGCTTACACCAGGGATGAATTTAGGGGCTAGTGTTAATATTTTGATTAAATTCCATATAATTCTGCAGTAGTGATTACATTTTTTCGTAGTTCATATCTTAACCTTAATTTAGTTTTGATTCTGAGATGCTGTTCTCATTATACAAGTAATACAAAGTGAAAATGCAGTTCTTACTGCTTCTTTTCTTTGATCAATCTTTATTTATTGTTATTATTTGTAATCCAGTAGCACCTAGAGACCCCAAATGAAATCAGGCCCCATTTTGCTAAGCGCTGTCCAGGCATACAGTAAGGGTATGTCTACACAGCAACTGGACACCCACAGCTGGTCCATGCCAGCCGACTTGGGCTTGCGGAGTTCGCGCTGCAGGGCTGTTTCATTGCTGTGTAGACTTCTGGCCTCAGGCTGCAGCCTTGGTTCTAGGACCCTGTGAAGTGAGAGGATCCCAGAGTTTGGGCTCCAGCCCAAGCCCAGAAGTCTATACAGCAATGAAACAGCCCCACCCACAGCCCAAGCCCCATAAGCCTGAGTTGGCTGGCTTGGGCCAGCTGTGGGTACCTAGTTGCTGTGTAGACATACCCTAAGAGACAGTCCCTGTCCCCAAAAAGTTTACAATCTAAATAGACAAGGCAAACAACAAAACTATGATTACAGATGGGAATTAGGCAGAGATGGCGTTCACCTTTCAAGGAGGGGAAAGACCCTATTTGGACACAGACTGGCTAACCTAGTGAGGAGGGCTTTAAACTAGGTTCGACGGGGACAGGTGAGCAAAGTCCACAGGTAAGTGGGGAACATGGAGACCTGGGAGATGGGTCGGAAACGAGAGGGAGTGTGGGCTATAAGAAAGGAGGGTCAGGACAAAACTGGGAGGAAAGATCAAACCAGTATCTTAGATGCCTATATACAAATGCGAGAAGTATGGGTAATAAGCAGGAAGAACTGGAAGTGCTAATAAATAAATACAACTATGACATTGTTGGCATCACTGAAACTTGGTGGGATAATACACATGATTGGAATGTTGGTGTGGATGGGTACAGCTTGCTCAGGAAGGATAGACAGGGGGAAAAGGGAGGAGGTGTTGCCCTATATATTAAAAATGTACACAGTTGGACTGAGGTAGAGATGGACATAGGAGACGGAAGTGTTGAGAGTCTCTGGGTTAGGCTAAAAGGGGTAAAAAACAAGGGTGATGTCATGCTAGGAGTCTACTACAGGCCACCTAACCAGGTGGAAGAGGTGGATGAGGCTTTTTTTAAACAACTAACAAAATCATCCAAAGCCCAAGATTTGGTGGTGATGGGGGACTTCAACTATCCGGATACATGTTGGGAGAATAACAGCGGGGCACAGACTATCCAACAAATTCTTGGACTGCATTGCAGACAACTTTTTATTTCAGAAGGTTGAAAAAGCTACTGGGGGGAAGCAGTTTTAGACTTGATTTTAACAAATAGGGAGGAACTCGTTGAGAATTTGAAAGTAGAAGGCAGCTTGGGTGAAAGTGATCATGAAATCATAGAGTTTGCAATTCTAAGGAAGGGTAGAAGGGAGAACAGCAAAATAGAGACAATGGATTTCAGGAAGGCGGATTTTGGTAAGCTCAGAGAGCTGATAGGTAAGGTCCCATGGGAATCAAGACTGAGGGGAAAAACAACTGAGGAGAGTTGGCCACTATTAAGGGCCCAAAAGCAAGCTATTCCGCTGGTTAGGAAAGATAGAAAATGTGGCAAAAGACCACCTTGGCTTAACCACGAGATCTTGCATGATCTAAAAAATAAAAAGGAGTCATATAAAAAATGGAAACTAGGACAGATTACAAAGGATGAATATAGGCAAACAACACAGGAATGCAGGGGCAAGATTAGAAAGGCAAAGGCACAAAATGAGCTCAAACTAGCTAAGGGAATAAAGGGGAACAAGAAGACTTTTTATCAATACATTAGAAGCAAGAGGAAGACCAAAGACAGGGTAGGCCCACTGCTCAGTGAAGAGGGAGAAACAGTAACAGGAAACTTGGAAATGGCAGAGATGCTTAATGACTTCTTTGTTTCGGTCTTCACCGAGAAGTCTGAAGGAATGCCTAACATAGTGAATGCTAATGGGAAGGGGGTAGGTTTAGCAGATAAAATAAAAAAAGAACAAGTTAAAAATCACTTAGAAAAATTAGATGCCTGCAAGTCACCAGGGCCTGATGAAATGCATCCTAGAATACTCAAGGAGCTAATAGAGGAGGTATCTGAGCCTCTAGCTATTATCTTTGGAAAATCATGGGAGACGGGAGAGATTCCAGAAGACTGGAAAAGGGCAAATATAGTGCCCATCTATAAAAAGGGAAATAAAAACAACCCAGGAAACTACAGACCAGTTAGTTTAACTTCTGTGCCAGGGAAGATAATGGAGCAAGTAATTAAGGAAATCATCTGCAAACACTTGGAAGGTGGTAAGGTGATAGGGAACAGCCAGCATGGATTTGTAAAGAACAAATCATGTCAAACCAATCTGATAGCTTTCTTCGATAGGATAACGAGTCTTGTGGATAAGGGAGAAGCTGTGGATGTGGTATACCTAGACTTTAGTAAGGCATTTGATACGGTCTCGCATGATATTCTTATCGACAAACTAGGCAAATACAATTTAGATGGGGCTACTATAAGGTGGGTGCATAACTGGCTGGATAACCGTACTCAGAGAGTTGTTATTAATGGTTCCCAATCCTGCTGGAAAGGCATAACGAGTGGGGTTCCGCAGGGGTCTGTTTTGGGACCGGCTCTGTTCAATATCTTCATTAACGACTTAGATATTGGCATAGAAAGTACGCTTATTAAGTTTGCGGATGATACCAAACTGGGAGGGATTGCAACTGCTTTGGAGGACAGGGTCATAATTCAAAATGATCTGGACAAATTGGAGAAATGGTCTGAGTTAAACAGGATGAAGTTTAACAAAGACAAATGCAAAGTGCTCCACTTAGGAAGAAAAAATCAGTTTCACACATACAGAATGGGAAGAGACTGTCTAGGAAGGAGTACGGCAGAAAGGGATCTAGGGGTTATAGTGGACCACAAGCTAAATATAAGTCAACAGTGTGATGCTGTTGCAAAAAAAGCAAACATGATTCTGGGATGTATTAACAGGTGTATTGTGAGCAAGACACGAGAAGTCATTCTTCCGCTCTACTCTGCTCTGGTTAGGCCTCAGCTGGAGTATTGTGTCCAGTTCTGGGCACCGCATTTCAAGAAAGATGTGGAGAAATTGGAGAGGGTCCAGAGAAGAGCAACAAGAATGATTAAAGGTCTTGAGAACATGACCTATGAAGGAAGGCTGAAAGAATTGGGTTTGTTTAGTTTGGAAAAGAGAAGACTGAGAGGGGACATGATAGCAGTTTTCAGGTATCTAAAAGGGTGTCATAAGGAGGAGGGAGAAAACTTGTTCACCTTAGCCTCTAAGGAAAGAACAAGAAGCAATGGTCTTAAACTGCAGCAAGGGAGGTCTAGGTTGGACATTAGGAAAAAGTTCCTAACTGTCAGGGTGGTTAAACACTGGAATAAATTGCCTAGGGAGGTTGTGGAATCTCCATCTCTGGAGATATTTAAGAGTAGGTTAGATAAATGTCTATCAAGGATGGTCTAGACAGTATTTGGTCCTGCCACGAGGGCAGGGGACTGGACTCCATGACCTCTCGAGGTCCCTTCCAGTCCTAGAATCTATGAATCTATGAATTGAAGCACAGTGAAATGAAATGACTTGCCAATGATCACACAGGTGGTCTGTGGCAGACTTGAGACTTGCATCTCCTACTGGCATGAATGAGAGTCATAGATGCTGGGCATATGCCAGATTTGGCCCACAGCGCTTTTCATCTTTAGAAACATTTGTTATGTTAACATTAATCTGCCATCTGCATCATATAAGTAAAGCAAGCCAAATTCTGCTCTTATTTACACTAGAATAAATCCAGAGTAGATCCATTGACTTCAGCAGAATTACTCTGGATTTACCTCTGTAATTGAGTGCAGAATTTGGCCTGGCACAGTATGTCATTTTCCTGTTCATCTCTGTGAATAGTGACCTAACAGCACCATGGAAGGTGTAAATGAAGGAACATCACAGCTGCACATTTGCACAAAGCCAGGCAGACAAACCCAAAACAGTATTGAGTTCAGAAGTTCAGATTCAGCACACAGCTATGAAAGCTGAATCACAACCTTGACTGAACCTGGATGCTGGAGTGACACCCACTTGGACTGTCTATTGTGATTTTTCAGTGGAACAACTAAAAACTACTTGGCAATTACAAATTTTGGCAAGTGTGAATATTTATTCATTTTACTCATTGATTTTAGATGACTTTCAATAGGGAACATGCACTTGCTTTTTCTATTCCTATATAAGTCCTAAAAGAGGCATTCTGCTTAGCTTCAGTAAGTCTCAGCCCTATTTCTATTATGGTTGCTTGTAAGAATCAAGGCATTTACATGTGTCAGTGATATGTGTTCTAGCATAGTTATAGTAGCCTTTTGTAATGACGCTTTGTTTGGGGAAAATATGGAACGTGTCCATGAAATCTAAAATTTACCATATTTCTGATTATATCCCAGCTGAATATACAATATAGATAGAGGTCTCAGCTGGTGTGAATTGACGTTAATGGAGCTATGACAATTTACACCAGCTGGGGCGACTTAGTTCAATAATACTATTTTGCTACCATAAGTTATTATTAGACTAATTTATGCCAATAAACCATTCATTCTACAACCTGCATGATGTGTAGAAGGCAAATGTGCAATGGATTCATTGGCTGGTGTTCCCATTGGAAAGGCTTGACTGGAGCTGTAAGCAGTAGCTTGCCATTTTATTTTCATGTGTAATTTTCCTAATGATATAGTCTAATTTTCCAACCTGAGTGCCTAAAATTAGGCTCCAAAGTCCATATTTATGCCATGAAATAAAACTGACCCAATTGTTTCAACAGGATTTTGGAGTGCTCAGTATCTCTGAAAATCAGACCATTACTGAATTCCTCAGTGAATGCCACATCTCAGTGGATGTTCAGGAACAGATATTTTTAAAGAAAGGCACATTGCTGTGGAAATCAATGCGAGGGAGGATGGTGGAGATGAACTGTAAAAGCTATATCTACTGGACCTCTACTTCAGAGGGTATACTCAATACTATATGGCCAAAAGCATGAAAATGATTATTAGATGTCGGTTCAACAAACGGAATTTAGTAGGGCGGGAATGTTCCTGAAATGGGCTCACTGAGGTAATATGACTCCATCCACACTGGCAAGAAAACTCAATACATCCCTTCGTAGGTTGTACCATACACGCTTCTCTTTAATTTTCTTTCTCCATCTTTTCCCACACTTTAGCCATGGCCAGAATTGTGATTCCCCTCCTTTTCCCAACCACAATATCGTACTCTTTTGGTTGACCAACCTTGACTTCTCTAAATATAATTAAAAATGATTAATAATAAGCAAAATCTGTAACAAAGACCTCACTTCTTCCAACTTGTTTTATACATTCCACTCACCTCTTTGCCAAAGTTTTCCTACAATAATACCCTCACTTCCATACTTAGACAGGCATCTCAAATTAGACACCTCCCCCCCCAAAATCGCAAACAACCAAGCCTGCTTCTAGACAGTGGGAAAGGAAATATGGAACTATGATAGTTACTTTTTTTTTTTTTTTTTAATTTGTGGGAGGCACTTGGCTATTATAGTGATGAGGGCCACATATGAACTTAGATAGCTTTGTTATATTTTACTCTTGGCTTATTCCAATGCCTGTGATTCCTGTCACTTTTAATGTATATTAGAAGAAACAAAATTATATTTTTGTTCCTCCATATCCCTCAAAACGTATTTTAAGATAAAAAAGAACACTCATTTATTTTGAAAATAACATTTTAATTATGTCGTGCCTCATCAAAATGGCTAGCCTTTTGTTGAAACATGGCTTAATTACTTTATGAAGCCTTCATAAAACCCGCACACATAAAGCGCCTTTCTTCATACTTTCAAGACCTAAATTTGCAGTTGGCTCACTACCAGCGCACTCAAGCAAATAGTCATGTAGGTAGCGGCAGAACCCATGTTGATGAAGTAATCATAGTTGACTGCCTCGCTTGCGCTATTTCACAAACATGCCCGCAAACAAAAATTGGATATGCATGTTGGTTTTGATTTTGAATTCATTCAAAAATGCCCTTGCTATGTCAGAAAGCATGGAGACACCTTCACGGACTGTTGGCTACGCCTCGGCAAAGCTTTGCAACAGTCTGTTAGACAAAAAAGGAGCCTGATGCAGATACCTTAATAAGCATCCCATCTGCGAGGTCATCGGGATATTTCAAACAACTTTCAGCTCTCATTAGTTTAGCAGTTTTCACAAGCATGTCCTTATGTTTTGTAACTTTTGTAGCCAAACTTCCTGGGAAAGCCTCTGAACTGGATGACACTTTTACCCATGGGTCAGTCTGCAGTAATGAGCCACCAATTTATGTGTCCTTTGCACTTGCAGGCAGTATATGTTTGTATTAACCTTTCATGTTGTGAATTTTCTTTTATCCTAGTAATTCTCTGGCTTTCTACAATGCAAATCTCATTATTCCTAATAGGCTGTAATTAGGGTCTTCAAGCTGTTGATCACAGTCATTTGGAACAGCTGAAGGGCACTTCTCAAGAATACGTGCTCCTTTTTTATATTAATAATGAAATGCATAACACAGATTGAGCCCTAAAAGAAGTAGCGAATGGTCCAGTGGAACCCTTCTAAGCCTTACACATGCCTTGTACCAATACAAATTGTACAGCATCAGGTATGGCTTCATATAAAATGTACTCTGCACACTGCAGCATGTATTCTAGGCTTAGAAATTCTAAGTATTTTAGACCTGGTTTAGTAAGTGGTGATTTATCTTCCATTTGAAAGAGATAACTCAGTACATTCAACACCTGATAACATCCAATCATTTTCTTGCACTAATCATTAGTCCCTTAAAGTGGACGCCTTCATGCCATTTATCTCTGTATTTTGCGTCTTTTGGCTTCAAGGCAGCAACTTCTTCTTGAGGTGTAAAAGGATAAATCCCAGAGTCTTTATTCAGCCCTTTATCAGACCACTGACATTTTTGGAGTTTTGCCTGCATGAGGGCTCAGGGCCCGATTCTGCAAAGGGCTCAGCACCTCCAGGAAGATGTTTAATGCCCTCAGTTCCCATAATACTCAAAGGGGACCAAGTGTGTTCAACATACCAGAGCCTAGCACAGCGGGGTCCATGACTAGGGCTCCCAGGTGCTACGATAATACATATAAATCATAATAATCTCACTGGAGGAGTTCAGGCCCTATTTAAGGACTACAAGATTTGGTCCTGTACATTATTGTCTAGTATCCAGACGATCATCTTTGCTTCAGTTCAGATGCAGAATTTATTTATTTTCTTGTACGTTTTTAAAATACAGTTTTGGGAGCAATATATTCCCCTAAATATCAGGCCATAACCCAACCTCTAACTGATGGGTTTAGGAAGAAACTTGCCCGTGGGCAGATTATTCCCTAACTTTCTACTGCCAAGTTTCTTCCACCTTCCTTCAAGGCAGCTCCTATTGTTCACTGTCAGACAGGATACTGAACTAGAGGGACCTGCTCTGATAGACCATGATAATTTCTGTGGTTCTATTTTAATTTATAGACGTCTTTATTCTATGGCACAATACATATATAGAATATGCAAAAAGACATTTAAACAGGATTAGACGTTTCATAAACTCAAAAGGATTAAGTCCTTAGTAGGTTTGGAAGTGAAAATAATGAACTTAACTGAGCTACAAATTTTATTAACAAATTATTAGATTTCTTTTCCTTTTTTAAAAAAAATAGAATACTTTCAAGGTTCTGTTAACCTTGAAAAGGTCATTTGAAGGTCATTTATCAACATTTGGAAAATATTTTGTATTTTTAATTTACATCAAGTAGTTATATTCTAATTTAGGAAGAGAATATTTGTAACAGAATATAAAAGTAGTTTTTAAATCCAAGGAAAAGTAACAGACTAACAGTTTATGTTTTATTTTGCTTATTTTAAAATATACTTTAATATCCTAATAAAAAGTACAAAATGTCATTCATCTGACAGCTAATGGAACTATCCAAAGAATATTCCTAAAATATTGGTCTCCTCAATTAAATGTAACATTAAAGCTTTTTGTTCAGTTGTTGCTTATTAACTATTGCAACTCTATAGTACCAAAAAAAATTAGAATTCTTGAATTCTCCATGTGAGAATTCCCAGAGATCCTCAGAATTCTATAGCTCCAGAAGCTGCTGAGGTGCTGAATCCCCATGGAGAATCTCAAGAGTGATCAGCACAGAAATTATTGGTAGACAATTGTCCCCTTGTCCATACAAACCAGAGGTGGGCCTTTAAAATCACAGCAACGTCATTTCAAGTAATCAAATTCTTTAACTTTTTGCATTTCTTGAAATGTCACTCAGCAAGCCTGGTTGTTACTACTCTCAGTCCACCCTTCTCTGTCCTCCCTTGCTCCCCAGGCCCTACTCACCTACCATTTTCCTGTTTCATTGTGGTCTCAGATTATCTTGCTCCACTATCTTTCATCCTCTAGATACTACAGCAATAGAGTGAATGTACTCAGGGCCAAATTTGGATACCAACTCAACCTGAATATCACCTTACTCCATGAATACTCCCATTGACTTCAGTGGAACTACCTTATTCCACAGGTGCTATTGGGGGTAGAGATGGAATTTGTTAAAACTGCCAAGGCAAATGGCAAAGAATGCCTTGGGTGGAGAAAGGTTATCAGAATCTGGCCAACAGATAGCTCCACGTCACTCCTAACTTCTCACACTCTCTGTAACATGTCCTCCCCCTCACTAATCACCAGTCACTTTCTCCTCCGGCTCCTTTCCCTCTGCCTTCAAATATGGCTTAGTATCTACTAGAGGGTTGCACACTTCATAGCTTCTGCAGACTGAGCTCAGTGCACACACCAAAGGTTCCTTGCATTCAAGATCCCTGCGTGACACCCTCCCGTCCCCATCTATTGCATCTGTGACGTTGTGCAGTCTATATGGTTTTATAAAAATATAAGTGAATGTAATGTAATTGGGATATGCTTCATGCAAAAGGTCTCTTGTAAGGTATCATTACAAAGCTCATAATCTACTGAGTGTGATCATCCTATTTGTATAAATGTACCACTCTTGTATCTAAAACTAGAAATATAAAACATAACTCTGAGGGCCTATTGTAATTATGTAAAGTGTGGGCCATTAAGGATGGTTTGGAATCTTGACGACTCCCATTGTCTGCAGATGGCTGTATTTACCTGTGAGTCTTCCTGTATATGTGTGTGCTGGCAAGTGAGTAATGAAGTCTTGCAGTGACATGTGATCATGTCACCTGAACTGGAATCCATCTTTAACCTGGTGCTTTTCCAGTGAGGGGGGGTGAAAACCCAGAGGGACAAAGAGTTCCCGCCTTATGCAAAAGATATATAAAGGGGTGGAAGAGAACAGAGAGGGGGAGGAGCCATCATGGAGAATCCCCTAGATAACACCTAAGCTGGAACAAGAGCTGTACCAGGGAAAAGAATTGTGCCCAGGCCTGGAAGGTGTCCAGTCTGAGAAAAACTTACTGAAGCATCTCTGAGGGTGAGATTATCTGTATTTAGTTTGATTAGGCATAGATTTGCGCATTTTATTTATTTTGCTTGTGACTTACTTTGTTCTGTCTGTTACTACTTTGAACCACTTAAATCTTACTGTCTGTATTTAATAAAATCACTTTTTATTTAGTAATTTACTCAGAGTATGTATTAATTCCTGGGGGAGCAAACAGCTGTGCATATCTCTCTATCAGTGTTATAGAGGGCGAACAATTTATGAGTTTACTCTGCATAAGCTTTATGCAGGGTAAAACGGATTTATCTGGGTTTAGACCCCATTGGGAGTTGGGCATCTGAGTGCTAAAGACAAGCACACTCCTGTGAGCTGGTTTTCAGGTAAACTCACAGCTTTGGGACAAATGATTCAGACCCTGGGTCTGTGTTGGAGCCAGACTGGAGTGTCTCGCTCAGCAAGACAGGGTGCTGGAGTCCTGAGCTGGCAGGGAAAACAGAAGCAGGGGTAGTCTTTGCACATCAGGTGGCAGCTCCCAAGGGGGTTTCTGTGATCCAACCCATCACAGCATCTATTCCAGCCCTTTTGAGCCAGCCAGCCTCTCCAACTGCTGTTCCACCTCCCACATGCCTTTCCAACATCAAATCCTGTATGTCCTGCCACCAGCTCATGCTCACCAGGGAGAAAGCCTAACTCATCTTTCCCATATGCCTCCTGTTGTGTCCCCCTTTTCCATCACCACTGACACTTCTACTCTCCTCCCAGTCATCTAGGCTCTTCACCTCACTGTTCTCTTTGATGCCTTACTCTCAATTCCTTGCCCCCATCCAGGCTGTAGCTCACTCCCATTAATTCTTCTGTTACCACTTTCACTTCCTTTCCAGCCTCTCACCTAAAACCCCAGTCCACTCTTTGGCTATCACATACCTGAACTCATTCCTCTCTGGTCTCCTGTCTTCTCACCTCGCTCCCCTACTGTCTATCTAAAATGTTGCTCCCACAATCTTATTCCTCCCCCGCAGCTCTGATCTCATCACCCTCCTCTCTGCATCCCTTCCCTCAGTTGCCCTCATCTTTTGAGTCTCTGTCCTCATCTTTAAGGCTCTGCACAGCTGCAACCCTTCCTACATCTCTAGTCTCATCTCTTACAACCCCCTCCCCGCTGTTGACAGCGCTTCTACCAGTTCTCCCTCCCAAGTTCTCCCGTTATCGCTCAACTTTATTATTGTCTTTTGGAACTTCCTGTGCTTCAGCAGAGCCATGCTGATTTACACCAGGTGAAGAACTGTGCTCTCCAATACATGGCTGTGACTGCATTCACTCAACACAGATGCACTAATGCAACTGAAAGCGGACATCTGATCCAGTATTCTGGAGGTTTATGAATAGCCTACCGTAGCTCATGTGCTGTGCAAAGTTATGATCTGGTAGTGCTTTTTACACCCACTTAGCCTCATGAGGCAGTGGTGTAAATGGATAATCAGGCTCACAATGGTATTTTAATGTTGCTGTGTAAATCTTTTTCGCAAACACGGTATGTTATATTATATTCAATAGTGAGCAAAACAAACAGTCTTTTAAAAGCAAAAACCACAATGTTGTTCACCATGATGCTGTAGACTCCAAGCTGACACGGGGGAGGGGAGAAATGTGCTCTCTCCATAAGGTCTTCTCATCTCCCTGCCTCGGCCTCCTCACAATCTCTCTGCCTTCCTGTGGGTCCCCTTTGTTCCTTCGCAACCATCAAAACTAAAAAACATCCAAACTTTTAAGAAGCACCAGCCTCAAATCCTGTCTCGTTCTGATGAAACTAGCTCTTGGATCTGTCTGCTGTTCCTTGGCTCTTTCACTGTCACCTCAGCTCCTAAAATCCCTGCTTCCTTTTCTTTGAATAGCCTGCTTAGTGGACCCCCCCACTGTGGCCTCCTCACTCTTCACTGTGCCTTTCTTAACTTGGCTTCTCAGAACTGTTTTTCTTGGACTCACAAGTGACTCATTCTCCCAGGCCGGATAGCCCTGACTCCCACGGCTTCTTTTGCCATTCCGTGAAAGGCATCAGGAAACATTATTTTTGAGGCCAACAGTCATCACATGCTTAATTTGTAACTAGATAATTCCCTTTTCTCCAAGCTAAGGTTGCTTTGCTTCTCATCTTTCGAACCTTTCAGCTACTGAGCTGAACAACGCTGGTATGGTTTTCTTTTAGCGGTTTCAGAATAATAAGCTTGAGAGAACAGAAGTTGTTCATATGAACTTTAAAAAAGGGATTTCAGTACAGATGCAATCCCTGTCACATCTCTGAGAGGCATGTTCTCTTCCACAACATGCTGCAATTCTAAATGCAAAATGATGCAGTTCATAACGCTCAAATAAAATGTATTGCTAGACTATGAGACTTTTTTGCTTTTTACAAGGACGAAGCTATGAGAACTAGAGAAAATATAGATCAAATTTTCCAACAGGCCTCTAAAAATATGTATGCACTATAATATTTGCATTCACAAAACCCTGCATTTCAGATCTATATATTGGTAAAACCAAAGACTGTAGTCCCATTAATTCAGACATCTGGAATATGTGCCCACATATTTAATGAAGCAAGGGGAGATGGCTTTGGTACATACATGCTCAGAAAATGACATACTCTCGCCTTTCCTATCTCTTTAGATACAACAGTGGGACTTCAAAGTTTTAGTAAATGCCTCTGCTGCATCAGAAAACACTGTAGCGATATGTAGTGATTATTAACATTAAGAATTGGGAGCTGGTCAGATTTAGAGACAGAACAAGGTAAGCCCCAATCATTCAGTAAGCCCTGTCCAGGTTGAGCCCTGCACCTGCATGAGCCCCTTTGACTTCACTGAGGTGCTGCATAGACATAGGGCTGCCCTGCATAGAACTCGAAGCAGCAGCAGGCATCTTATTTGCTCCCTGCCATTAACAGAGTTTGGATGGAGATGTTTACTTTGTTTATCTAGGTGAATTTCTCTCTCTCACTTTCCATGCACATCTATAAGCATGAGGCAAGTATGATAAAGTCAGGGAGTCTCTCATAACTGACCAACTACACTGTCAACCAACCCTACTTGTAAGCCACAAAAAACAGGTAAAAAAAAAATGCAGCATGTTTCTGACTCCACAATGCATAAATCCCAGGGTGCACTTGTGTCTTTCGTTTACATGTTGGTAGCTTTACTTGTAATTATAATGGTATATTAGTAGCTAAGCAGCTCCATATAAGATCACAAAAGGGAGCAAACCAAACTTATATTCTAACACAGAAATTTATGCAAATCTTAACACTTGCTGCTGGTCAGAGGGAAATGAGAATACTTTGTGAAATATCCTGGCAATCCTGGTGGCTGATGCATGTGGAAGCAATGCCTGAGAGTGGTGGCCTATGTCTTGTCCTCCTCTTGTGGATGTTGGAATAGTGCCTGGGTGATGCAACTGCTGGAGGTCCTAGCCCTGTCAGGCAGAATATGTAATATTTATTAGGAGGAAATGAGGGAATGTCCTGGGATCCAGTTCCTGACTTCATTTACTGGCAGATCCCTACTGACAGGAGCAGAGATGAGTGAATAACTGACTTTTCAGTTTCATGACTCAATAGAAAAATCTGAAAAATAAATCAGTTATGTGAACCAAAACTGATTTATTTTATTTTTGTTTTTCTTGATGAAACAAAAAAAAATGAAAAAATGTTGCTCAGGTTGAACAAAATGTTTCAAACATCTATTTGAAACAACGTTTTTTAAACAAATGGTTTTGACATTTTTGTTTTCAGTTTTTTGGTTTTTACCAAAACTATTTGCTGAATTTGCAAATACTTTCAGTGCTGTGAAAAATGCATTTCTCAAAGAATACTATTTTTTTTAATTGTCCAGCTCCAGTCAGGAGGATTTTGTAGTGATAGGCAAACTTCATGAGAGTTGCAACACTGAAACCATTTGATTATATAGTGAGTCTGGTATTTGATGTTTTTCTTAAAGCCGGAGGTCCTGGAGTCATGGTATTGTATGAGACTGTGGTTTTGTTTGTTTTTTAAAGTTTCTAGCCCTCATATTGTAGAGAAGAGCTTGAAAACATGAACCAAGTATGCCATGAAGGCTCAGAAACCAAGGAGGAAATAACAAAACCCTTTTAAAAATCATGCTTTTTTTTTTTTTTAAGCCAACATTATGATTTGTGCGGGAGAGGGGCTGAGTTGTGATATTTGAACATTTGGGGTTGCTAATACTGTGCTTTGGAGGTTCAGTTCAGTTTAGAAAAGTACACAAAAGTAAAAATACTTATTGTAACATGTTGGAAGAGGCAGTGACACGCCTCCAAATGCCTTTTCTCTACAAAGGGCAAGTTGCAGGACATTTTTGTGAACTGCCTTGCCTTTTGTTGTGCATAAAGGGCTACATCAAGAGTTCACTCTCGGCCATGAGTACAAGGCGGCACACAGAATACCCCTGCTTCCTCCTTGCTGCTTGGGGGGAAGTAACTTATCCAGCCCTGAAAAGGATCTAGTTTACTTCCACCTTGCTTTGGCCCAGTTCCTCTGGGCAGCAATGGGAGGTAAGGAGTAGAGCCAGGCTCCACCTACTCACTGCCCCTCTGCATCCCTCTCCCTGCTTATTTGCTCCCAGTAGGTAGTATCTGGAGATCTGGGGCAGCACCCTATATCCGATCCAAGGTCTTACTCAATCAACAGGGCAGTGAAGGGATCTTACTGCCCCTTTTCACTCCCCACATGGCCAGAGAAGAAAAGGACACAGTCTAGTTCAGAATTAGTTCAAGGCGGGTTCTGCGCATGTATATCTATGTGTGAGCCTCATGCTGCAGTTTCTCCCCAAGAAAACCGAAAGATGCTGCACTTATCTGAACCTTATTCCAATGGTGTTTGCAAAATTGGGCAGTGAAGCTCATGGGAACAGTTTCAATCTTTTGAGATTTTCAATATTTTCATCTTCTACGTGGGCCTGAAATAGTACAAGACCAGTTTATCTCGTAGTACTTCAGCCTTTCCACTTCTAGTACCAGCACTAAGAGGAAACACTGCCCACCACTCTTCTGGGTGCAGGGACCACAGATGGGAAGATGACACCATGCAACACACCCTACATCATCTTGGTCATTGCTGTTTCTTTTCACTTCATTCTTCCAATGAATCGGTAGCTTTCTGGTGAGCAAAACTGAATTCCATGTTCTAGGTACTGCCATTTTAGAGACACATAAAACAGGCCCAGGCCTCCGTGCTCCATGATATCACATGACATCTGTGTATGAGACAGTACACAGCAAATACTTTTAGCGATTGCAGTTTAGTATCACACAGTTTGCTGTCCAGTTCTGGGCACTACACTTTAGGAAAGGTGTGAACAAACTGGAAAGAGTCCAGAGGAGAGCAACACAAATGCTAGATCTGGTTTTCTAAACTTTTTATCAGGAAATGCTAAAACTGGCCATGTTTACTCATGAGAAAAGAAGACTGGGGGGGGGAACTGAGAACAGTCTTCAAATATTTTAAGGACTGTTATGGAGAGGATGGTGATTAACTGTTCTCCTTGTCAACTGGAGGTTGGACAAAAAGTAATGGGCGTAATCTGTAGCAAGGGAGATGTAGATTAGATATTGGGAAAGTTTTCTAACTATAAAGGTAGTTAAGCTCTGAATAGGCTTCCAAGGGAAGTTGTGAAACCTCATCATTGGGGGTTTCCAATAACAGGTTGGACAAACACCTGCCAGGGATGGTCTAGGTTTACTTGGTCCTGCCTCAGAGCAGGGGGCTGGACTTGATGACCTTTCAAGGTCCCTTCCAGCCCTGCATTTCTATGATCACATCTGCTGTGGCACAACCTGAAAAGTTAAGATATGACGATCACTGGGGTCCCATTGTGCTAGGTGCTGCACAAAGAAATGGTAAAGAGACAGTCCCTACCCCAATGAGCTCACAATGTAAATAGACAAGATAGGCAAAGGGTGGAGGAAAGTGAATATTATTATCCCCATTCTACACATTGGGAACTGAGAGATTAAAGTGATTTACCCAAGCTCACACAGGGAGACTGTGGCAGACTCAGCAACTGAACCCAGATCCCCTCAGTTCCTTAACCATCTTCCCTCTTATTAAGACTGACTCACTGTAAAGAATCGCATCACCAGAAGAGATTTCTGCCTCTTTGCGATCAGCTCAGTTTTATCTTTCAGGGCCAAACAATCCCCTCTGAGGGCTGCAAATGAGACAAAGAATAAAACAGCAGCCCAATCAGGGTGATAGAAATGGAAGACAGGGGAGTGGAGCCTAGTTTTCTAGTACTTGAAACCCAGCCAACAATGTATTTAATCTGCAGCAACATGTATAGTACCAGTAGCTTGTAAATGAGATGATTAATATACAGTTTTAAATTTATTTTAGATGTAAAATTGCAGATTATTTCCTGTAGGCAGGTGGAACAGCACCTCTGGCAACATCCAAATTGTCTGAAAGAATTAAGCATCAGATTTCTTTCAGCAGCTTGTGTCGCACTCAGCCTAGTTCAGTAGAAAGAATCTCATGAATAATGTTGTTTGTACTTTCTTCCATGCAGTGTTTTATTTTGTAATTTATTTTTTGAAATAAAAGGGATGGTGAGGATTTTGAAAGTCCAATTGTGTCTCCCTCCTATCCAAATATTGCTTTCCTTTTCATCAATTGTTGGGCTTGTATTACAGTAATTCTATATCCTCTTCCTACACTGCAAAGGTAGATGTTTTTTCATTCATGAAGCAGGAGTTAATAATTAGGACACAACAGGAAATAAAGAGGAAGGTTTCAGAAGAGGGTTGACCCAGGAGCGGCACCAGGGTTTTTGCCGCCCTAGGCAGCAAAATCTCCTCCGAGCATTCGGCGGCGGGGGTCCTTCTGCTCCGCGTCTTCGGGGCACTTCGGCAGCGGGTCCCGGAGCGAGTGAAGGACCCGCCGCCAAATTTCCGCCGAAGACCCGGAGCGGAAGGATCCCCCGCGGCCGAATTTCCGCCGAGGGCAGCAAAATGCCGCCCCCGAAATCCTGCCTCCCTAGGCGACCACCTAGGGTCGCCTAGTGGAAGCGCCGGCCCTGGGTTGGCCCCGTCTGAAGGAAGCCACGTCCCTTCGAGGCTCCGGTCTTGTTTATACACAGAATCTTTGTCTACACTAGCAATTTATGTTGGTATAACTGCATCACTTAGCTACACAATTCTAACGACCGAACTCCTGGTGTAGATAGCGCTATGTCAATGGAAGGGTTTCTCCCGTCAACATAGCTGCCACCTGTCAGGGAGATGACAGGAGAAGCCCTCCCACTGATGGAGGTAGCATCTTCACTGAAACATTACAGGGGTGCTGCTGCAGCATTTTAAGTGTAGACAAACCAAGAGTTTGTTGCAACTTAACAAAAGGTGTGATTTTTAAAGCTATTTAGCCAAATCAGTGCAAAAGGCTGTGTGAATGTTGTTATTCTGATTAAACCAGGCTTATTTGTGTTCATCTTAGGGTATGTCTACACAAAAAAATTATGTCAACCTAAGTTACAGCGATGTACAGCTACCGGCCACGGCAGTAATTAAATCGCTTTGGCGTGTCCACACTACAGTCCATGTGTCAGTGGTGCGTGTCCTCAACAGGAGCGCTTGCACCGAATTAACTGTGGGATGGCATTTGAAAAGCAGCAATAGTCGATATAAATAATGGAGTGTCTACACTGAGACAGCGATGACCTAATCACATTGACATTGACTCTACGCCTCTCGTCGAGGTGGAGTTATTAAGTTGGTATAGTGGGCGAGTTACATCGGTGGAAGCAACTTTTTAATGTAGGCGCTTACAGAATTAGGTTGACATAAGCTGCCTTACATCAACCTAACTCTGTAGTGTAGACCTGGCCTTAGATAGATTAGGAACAGTTTAAACTAAACCAAAATAAGAACATCCACATGAGGATTTATGCTGGTTTAACTAAACTGGTGCAAATTTGTGTGTAAACAGCCCTGTAGAAGGAGCAGAGTTCCTAAGGCCAGAAGAGAATATCTGATGAGAGAAAGGGCAGCAGGGCTCCCCTGAGGAAAGGGCAGTTCAGTCAACAGAGTATTTGACCATTCAGTGAGTGAGAAGGACTGGGCTGTGATTCCCTGAGGTAAGGTACAAAAGTGAATGTGTCTGTTGTCCCCTCTAAATCAGCCAACAGATGGTTCGACCCTGTGGGGTGTGGGCGAGACTGTCCAGGTCTCCCTGGGGAAAGCAAAAGCTTAGTTATGGATTAAGGCAGGGGTGGCCAACCTGTGGCTCCGGAGCCACATGCGGCTCTTCAGAAGTTTAATATGTGGCTCCTTGTATACGCACCGATTCTGGGGCTGGAGCTACAGGTGCCAACTTTCCAATGTGCTGGGGGCTGCTCACTGCTCAACCCCTGGCTCTGCCACAGGCCCTGCTCCCACTCCACCCCTTCCTGCCCCCTCCCCGAGCCTGCCATGCCCTCACTCCTTCCCCCTCCCCTCCAGCCTCCTGCACACCACGAAACAGCTGATCGGGAAGAAGGGGGAGGCGCTGATTGGCGGGGCAACCAGTGGGTGGGAGGCGTGGGGAGTGGGAGGGGGAGAGGAGCTGATGGGGGGGCTGCTGATGTATTACTGTGGCTCTTTGGCAATGTACATTGGTAAATTCTGGCTCCTTCTCAGTCTCAGGTTGGCCACCCCTGGATTAAGGAGAGGATGAGAGTGATTGGTCCTCTGAGGCTGACCCAGTCCACACCTGGTTCAGGACTTTGTTTAAAACTTTGTTTATTGAGTAGATTTAAAAAATATGGTGACGAAGGTTTTTCCCAAAACCACCCTGGGACAGATCTTTCCTTTCATCTCCATTGCAGCCAGTGGTCACTTCCAAAAGGCCCCTTCGAAAGTTTGGCCCGGCAGGACGGTGCAGTACCTTTAAACTATTAGTTTAACAAAACTGTTAAAAACAGCAAAGCGCATATATTCTAAGGGCCTAATCTAAAAACCACTGAAGTCATTAGAAAGATTTCCTTTGACTTCAACCCTAACTAAATACGTTCTGTTGACATATTATTTTTCTGCTGTTTCCCACAACAGGTCGCTTCCTCCTCTCCCTGCTCTGCCAGGCTGCCATTAATGTTGAATCTGTACAAGTCCGATAGGAGCTCCTCACATTTAACAAATTATTTGCACAAACTCACACTGTATGAATGTTCTATGGAAGCTTTCTAGACTAATTTAAAATCATACTTCCTGAAACTTGGAGGATTGCCAACAGCTTTCAGCATCATCCTGCGTTTCCTGTTGGCTTCGAATGATCAATCAATACTCCTTGGTTAGGCTAAACAAAACTGAGTAAAATTCAATGGAATGAAGTTCAAATGTATCTTCGTGAGAAATCGGTCTAAACTAGGAAATGCCATTAAAACGAACTGAAATGCAGCTCTCTGTGTTTTCTTTTTTCAAGTGGCATTTTCCCCTATCAAAGACTTCTCAATTTCTGTACAGCTGGTTCTGCTTTTTACACACCAGTCACAATACCAACTGCACCAATTTTAGCTAGACTGCCCCAGACTCTGGCATGGTTTAAATTGCTATAGAGTATTTACTGCCTCACCCTGCCCTCCCTAAACCAGTGCAGCCCACATAGACAAAAATAGACACAAGTTTAGTGGGCCTACCAATTAAGCTAAGCCTATAAATAAGTGCGTACAGAATCAGGGCCTTAGGTAGGCACAAAAACCAGTTGGGGTCACTCTAGATCACTATTCCATGTGAATTATGTGTCTGAAGAAATTCTGTAGCCCTCTGACAATAGGTCAGTATGTTAGCTAAGAATCTGTACTAAAACAAGCACAGTTATTCAAGTCAGACTAACTCTATGCCCAGCTGAACTGATGCTGTGGGGAAAGAAGAATATGCTATGAATACAGCTAGCATATCGCAAAATGCTAGAAAGAGGCCCATCTACACACACAAGTTGCACTATTTTAACTAAATTCTGTTTTAAAACCAGTGCAAACCCTGTGTAGACACTCTTTGGCCTGGTCTACACTGGGGGGGGGGAGGGGAAATCGATCTAAGTTACGCAACTTCAGCTATGTGAATAACGTAGCTGAAGTCGACGTACTTAGATCGACTTACCGTGGTGTCTTCACCGTGGTGAGTCGACTGCTGCCGCTCCCCTGTCAACTCTGCCTGCGCCTCTCGCAGCGGTGGAGTACAGGAGTCGACGGGAGAGCGCTCGGGGGTCGATTTATAGCGTCTACTCTAGATGAGATAAATCGATCCCCGCTGGATCAATCGCTGCCCGCCGATTGGGCGGGTAGTGTAGACATACCCTTAGTTTGGTTTAAAAGTGGCTTGTTTCAGTTAACTTAAACCTGTTCCCAAAAATTACATTTTATGTTAAACTGATGCAATTTACACATGTAGACAAGCCCAGAGTTAGAATAAAAGAAAATTCCCTGTCCAAAGGGACCATTTTTAAAGATTCACTATTTAATTCATTGTGGTCTAATATGAGAGATTTAAATCCATGGCATTGCAGCATTATCTGCTCCTTCATCAAGGACTAGAGCCATTCAATGAGAACTCTATCCTTCCCCCATTAAAGCCACTGGGAGTCTTTGCATTGACTTTAGTGGGAGATGGATTAGACCATGTGTGCACAGGAAATTCCACTTATCTGTGGACCAAAAATATCAATGGCATTTGTTTCATTTAAATATCTGCTGAATCTCCTAGTTTGAAAGAAAGACTGAAACACCCCTCATAATAAAAAGGTAGAGAGGAAGGGAATAGTTACATGAGTGTCTGGTGATGTGTTGCATTCAAAATGGGAGCTCCACTGGGGTAACCTCTCTTCTGAGATCTTAGTAACTTTATAGCTAGGGAAAACACTTTGCCTAGAATTCTGCATTCAATGCAACTATTCAAATGAAAAAAGCTTTTTAAAAGGAGTTTTGAAAGTGTCACTTTCCCTGCAAAGTTACATCAAAGCAAAAGCAGGGTTGTGGATGTTATCAAGTTATACAACAGCAAGTTAAGACCTCCTGAGGCTTACAAGCTGTCAAAGTTCTTGGAAAGAGAGGGAAAACTTGCTCATCAGACAGGTTTTAACATGTTATTTGAATTTTTTTTTAAATGAATGATATAGTACCAAGGTAATAAAAGTCTGATGTGCCAGACTGGGGTTAGATTTAGAGCAGGGATCTTGAATTTATTGGGAAACCTTTCCATACATTTTTGTAGTGCAGATTATTCCTTATTTATCTGTTTTAGATTACAAGGACTTCAGCTTTTAGCATAGGGTTTATCCAGCTCACTGACTTCAATGGGAGTTGATTCAGCCTTGAAGAGTGATACCGATTATTGCCTTGACACGGTTCTACCGAGGATGAGCAACAGAAAAAAAAATTCCAGATAAGTGGTGTCACAATCCATAATTCTGGGTATTAACATGCTATTGGAGGAATAGTTTGGGGTTTTAACTCTGATTCTGATCCTGCAGTTAACCATGCATGTAAAAAAGGCAGCCATAGAGCAAAGGGCAGCAGTCTGCCTGCGTATTGTAAATTGCAGGATTGGGGGTTATAATTGTAGTCAGATTTTCCAAAAAAAATGTAAAAGTCAGTTAGAAAGTTTACATCACTTCAGGCTGTAACCACAAAATTAAGCTTTCCAACTTGTTAATATTCAGCAGATCTCAGAGTGATGAAGAATTAGAATCACCAAAAGGAAAGAGGTGCCCAGCTTAATTGTTGTAAGTGATTTTAAATGGTGATGATAATATAGGCGAAAGTAGGCACACCGTGTACTGTATAGTGCGTAATGTACTTTCCTAAATTACATGGAACATGATGATTTGTTATGGCATATTGAAGAAACAAATATAGACAATTCCTTTTATATACTGTATTACAAATTTCTTCATTGTGTCATAGGTCAGTGTTACAGCTATGCCAGGCTCTCTCCTTTATTATGTTTCACTGGACTGCAAACTTCTATATTTTTTTCATATTCAGTGAAAAAATCCTTGCTTAGTCCACTTAGGACTTGTAGTCATTTAAAAATGTTAGTTTGAAAATATTTTCCCAAGTATATTAAAGAGCTGTGATGGTGACGATAAGCCTAATTTTGGTCCCCACTCTTAACTAAAGCCTCACCTGCGTTGCAAAGTTTGAATCCAAATTATATCCACACTTCTCCAGTGTTTGGGACTGTCTGAATCCAGGGCATTATGTCATCCCATTATAAAGATAAAGTCCAGCTACAAAGATTGGATCTGGATCCAAACTTCCGAAGTTCACAGGTTTTCTGATCTAGGGCTTTGGTTCAATCCATTGCAGTAGACCTATGGCAGCATAAAATGCATGTGAATCAAGCCCTCTACTCACTGGGTTTGGGGTTTTATTATTTCTTTGTGGATGTTCTTTTTAAAACTACTCATAACTCAAGCAGTTTGGTCTAACAGATGCATAGGTGTTTTGCATATTAGTTTTCAACCAGAACAGATTATTACAGTAACTTTCCTATGTCTGAGCTGTAAATTACAGGTCAAATTTCAGAGTTGTAGCCGTGTTAGTCTGTATCAGCAAAAACAACGAGGAGTCCTTGTGGCACCTTAGAGACTAACGAATTTATTTGGGCATAAGCTTTCGTGGGCTAAGACCTACTTCATCAGATGCATGGAGTGGAAAATACAGTAGGAAAATATATAAACGTAGTACATGAAAAGATGGGAGTTGCCTTACCAATTCTAATGAGACAATTCAATTAAAGTGGGCTATTATCAGCAGGAGGGAAAATCCCTGTTGTAGTGGTAGTCAGGGTGGCCCATTTCTAACAGTTGACAAGAAGGTGTGAGTAACAGTAGGGGGGGGAATTAGTTTTTAGTGACCTGTGTGACAGTCTCTGCAGATATTATTTGCATACTAGATGGTTAATTATATATAACTCAAGTCATTATGCAAATCAGACACCTACGTCCCATTAGAGTGCAGAGGACTGTATAAATGAAGGCGGGGGGGGGAACCTCATAGCATGTTACCAGGCAAGGTAATCTAAGTGGACCCTGAGATCCTGGTGGAAGCAAGCACCACAGGGATGCTCACATCACATGCAGAAAATGATTACATCCAGGCCCCTCAGACCTGAGTCCAAGCCTGCCAAACCCTCCGGGTACAAGCTCAGGTGACTGCCCCCCCCCACCCCCGCTGCTATTGTTAGCGCGCTAGCTTGAGCAGAGGTAGTTCATGCTGGGAATCATACCTCCCAGCTGCAGCGCAGACCTACCTTCAGAGACTGTTGTCTCCAAAAGGATACCATTAGGCCACTGTGTTTTACATTTAATAGTTTTGCCTCATTGTCTAAACAGGATAAGCAGATTTTATTTTTGCCAAATATTTTACACAGGATAAATCACTTGAAACCGTCGACAGTTATGATGAAAATTAATTTCTGCATGACAACACCTGTCAGCACTTTCCCACTGAATCAAAAACCAGATCTTAAAGACAGTTGCAGTTGAATAGGTTAGGTTCTTGTTTACAAAGCAAAGAGCAACAGCACTTTCTTAAAAACTTTAAATAGTTTGATCCATGGTTAAGGTAAGGGGGATGTGAATCAGTCTAAAGACAATCAATGTCCAAGACTAATCTCTGAGATGCCTCAATAGTGTCTGTCTGGTGCTCATCCATGTGACACAGCATGAAGTTCTATAAGATAACCAAGTGTTCACCTTGTCCTCTAGCTTGTCTGGAAATGTCACGGAGGTGGCCCTCTAGGATTGATAATTTGGTTTGCTCCACCCCACTTCTGTGCCAATCCAAAGGTCACAGGGGCCACAAAAAGGTCAGACCTTGCCTAGCAAAGAACCCTCTTATCTCTAATTTATTATTATTTTTTATATCTGTAGACTTGCTCCGGGGCACTGCCATAGTGAGCATGCTCCAAATTCTGGCACCTCAGAGGCAACAAAACGTTCAGGTCTGCTCCCCTTAAACCTCTGGATATACAACCTAAATATACTACACTCCCCAAGTAGACTAGCATTCCAGGAGAGAAACAAAGACACAATCACCCAGAAGGTGCGTGAAGAAACGACCAAAACCTGAACAGACAGTTGTGAGAGAGCAAGAATCCTGCAAGCTGATATGTTGAGAGAAGCAGCGTGACAGGTGAATCATTTCCCCTTCTCTAAAGATATAATTAGGCTTGGAAGGAATAGATTTTTAATCGGTAAATGTCGATTTCACTGTACACAGACAAACCGAGAAAAATATTTCCATTGGCAACAATCAAAATTTACAGATAGGCAAAGTAAGAAATATGCTGCTTGAGAACTTAGAGTTTGATTTAAGGCTATTTTCTTTGTATATCTAGACATGTAATTTTGACAATTTGTGTTTGAACACTTATAAAACTTTAACTTACTGAATCTCAGCATCTACGGTTATTAAATAATTATTGGCTGACGTCTCCGATTGTCTCACCTCCCCATAATTTCCCCCACTGTGAAAATTTAAGTCAATAAAAATAGAAAAATGCATAAAGATAAACATCAACATTATCTGTCAACATTATCTGTCAAAACTATTTAGAAAAATCAAATTGTGCCAAATCTAGATACAATCCACACAAGATTATCACTCTTGGAGAGTAAGTAGCTTGAGGGATATCCCACCAGTAAATGTATCAAAAACTACAGAGAAACATAAATGGGCTCCAGATACATCACGTGTAAGCATACAACTCTTTGCCAAATACATCTCAGAACCAAACTTGTCCAACATGTAAAATAGGACACTGCATACAGATAATACCTCCAGGAGGACAGAGAAGTTGGATTCTTTGGCTTGGGTATAGAAAGAAAGATCTGAGAGATCTGACTGGACAACACAGAGGAAGTGAAACCCAAAGAGCTGTCCTGTCAGGATCCCAACACTGACAGTCAGGACCAAGGGTCAGAGCAGGGGCAAACTGGAGGTGGGGCGTAGCAGAGGAGTGTATAGTCAAGTTCCAGGCCTGGATCAATACCAAGGGTCTGTCTCAGAAGACAAAGTCCAAATCTAGCCAAGGTCAAAGCCAGGAGTTGAGCAAAGAGCAGTCATGACAGCTACAGAGAATCCATGCTGTTGCCTGGACAGATTTCTAGAATGCCCCTTAGGTTTATATAGGGTGGGGAGCCAATCAGGAGCCATGGGGCTGCTGTCTGTCAGACCCCTTAAGGCGGGACTTCCATAGCCGGTCATGGGCTGTGGAGTAGAAGCTGGTTACAGCTCTTGCTGCTAGGTGGCAGCATGGAGATGCCAGCTACCTGACAGGTCTGTATGCCTGGGTTCTAGACCTATAGGACCTTACATGTTGCACCTACATGGACACGTATCACAGCTAAGAGTTGTCTTGTGGCAAAGGAAAATGAATGTCTTCCTTTGATCGCACCAATATCTCACAACAAGGAGTCCCACAGGCTAACTGTACATGGTGTAAAAAGTATCTCCTTCAATCAGTTTTCAACTCTCTGCCTTTCATCGTTACTGATTGTCCCCTTGTTCTTGTGTTATGAGAAAGGTAAATAGGAGCAACAAATCTACCTTTCCTGTGCCATTATGTTTTCTACATTTAACATGTCCTCTCTTGCTCATGTCCTGCCTAAACAAAACAATCCCAATTTTTTCACTCTCTCTTCATCTGGAAAATTTCCCATGCCTGTAATCATTTTCGTTGCCTGTCTTTCAACCCCTCCTTTATTTCTGCTATATACTTTCGAGGTAAGTTAACCAAAATTGACTGCCATTGCTGAAACAGCAGCTTCTGAACTGCTAACACATTAATGACAGGGTTATATTTGAAAATATAACGTATGAAGGTCTGGAAATCTTTTCATTTGGAAATTTTATACCAAAGAGAGAGAAAAAGAGTCATACTTGATCATAATTTCATGAATAATTCATAATTTCTTAGGTGAGTTCATGAACTGTAATGCTAATAAATATCACATGGGAGACTCTTTCCTTACCAGCTGCACCCTTTGCCTCTTTTCTCCAACTCCTGTCATGTCTGTAGTAGCGTAGTGTATTTAGACAATGATCTGTTTTGGAGCCAGAAACTCAGATGATGTAAAGCAGCATAGCATCAGAAAAGTCAATGGAGCTACAATGATTTACACCATCTGAGGATGAGGCCAAGGGCGGCAGAGCCTTCCCCAAAGTGGGGGGAACCAGGGACCCTCGCCCGCCGAGGCCCAGCCCCCACTCTGCCCCTTCCCCAAGGCTGTGCCCCCACCCCCGAGATCCCCTCCTTCTCTTCCCCAAGGCCCGCCCCACCTCTTCCCCAGAGGCCCTGCCCCAGCCAAGCCAGAAGCCGGAGCGGGGGAGCTGAGCCCCCCTTCCAGGGCAGAAAGCAGCCCCCTGCCCATGTCCCCACTCCCCAAGCCACTCCGCCCAGGGCAGATGGAGGGACCCAGGCTCCCCACAGCTGCCTGTGTGGCTCTTACACCGACCCAGCTCTGACTGGGGGATGGGGCCTTGGAGCCACACCCCGGCCATGGTAAGAGACGAGTGGGCAGCTGTGGGGAGCCTGGGTCCCTCCATCTTCCCCGGGGGGGGGGGGGGGAGGATCAGGCGGCGAGGACATGGGGGGAAGAGGAGAGAAAGGGGGAGGGGTCCGCCATGGCAAAAAGTGGGAGGGCCATATCCTCTGCCCTCCCCCCACATTCCAGCGCCACTGGATGAGCCCAAAATACCCAGAGTGGGGCAACCCACAGAAGTCTCAAAGCTGTTTACTGAGATAAATATTTTGTAAACTGATAAAGGACACAGACCTGTTTGCATTATCTTTTTGCTATTTGCTAAATGTGCATTACAATATTAGATACACACACACACACATACATAGATATATATAAAATCTGACAAGTTGTTTCTGAATGTTTATGGACAGGGAAAAGATGGTTTGAGAGAAGAAGATTTCCCTAATTTACACTGAAAAAACAAATTGTGACAGAGGGCATGTGGCCTGTCAATAATTTATATTTCATGACGAGGGAAAACTGCCTAAAGCCATGCCACCTCTGGAATCAGCTAAGATAGAAACAGGATATGTCCATCATTAGGGCACGAGCTAACTCATCTAGATAAGAAAAATGGACATGTAACACCTTGGCTGGTGAGGAGTGTCTAGGGAGGTGGAGATCAAAATGGCCTGCACAATGCTAGACTGGGAAAGAGGGAACTCTAGGAACCTCCCAGAGGTTATGGAGGCAATAATCCTTATATGGGGGACAAAGACTATGGCATTTACTCCAGATGGTACTCCTGATCAAACACTCCTTTGTGGAAATGTTGATGTAGCTTCACCCTGGCATGGTTATGATGAACTCAAACAGGGACTTGGAAAACAGGTCACGTGAGGGATAGGGTGATCTCTGGACAAGGCAAGGAGAGGCTGTCTGAATCGACCAGGGAATGGTCAGACAGAGGACTGATTTCTTGAAATGTAAGATTTTCTTTGCTTTTCTCCATAACTGAGCTAAGGGGAGCCTACTTTACTGGGCTTTGCAGTGTCTAGCTGAGGTATGTCAGGCAAACGGTTTCTTGTGTTTTTACTACCATTCTCTACTGTTAATAACCCTTGCTTTTCAGAAGACTGATGTATTGGATAATTTCATGCAGAATCCCAGGAAAGAGATGAAAATCAGAAAGGGATACTGAAGGGTAAGCAGTTTCTGCAGCCCACCTACCCTACTCATGGTCTCAGTCACACACGGCCTGGACAGAGGTGTCCTTTCCCATTACGATGGATCCCCAAGGTCTGCAGCCAGCAGACACAGAGTTTAGTGGGGTTGGATTTTGTTTTCTGTTTATTAAGCTAAAATGGTTTATAATATTTGTTTAATTGTGTGCGTGTGGAGCTGATGTGTTTGAGCGTAAAAGAGGTGAGAAGAAATGTGAGAGCACAAAATAATGGAAAAGAGGAGAAAGAAGGTGAGAGCGAGGAAGATGAGGACACCTACATGTAGGATGGTCAAAGTGACCTGCAGCAGTTTGGAAGGATTCCCATTGACTTTAATGGGCTTAAGATCAGACCTTTAGCGAGGTGAATCCGTTACAGGCACGCAAGTGAACTGAGGGTGAAAAATAACGAAATTCAGAATGACTCAAATGGCAAAGTCAGTCAATTGCCTGGCAAAGTTAGCATCCATAGCGATAACACTGGGAGTCACTGAACGAATTCCGCACGGCTGCAAAGTAGAAGTCTGGCCGCCATGGAGATGCTCACCCGGATGCTCTGCTAGTGCTGGGGAAAGGCAGATTGGAAGTCAAAGTTCCCCCAAGACAATAGATTGGAAGTGGAAGGAATAAATGGGGGCTAGGAGTTTTTAGGAAGTTGTGTGCCTTAGGGGGAACTGCACGGTGTGAACAGGGACAGAGGGCTGGCAGGCCTACGTTTTCTCCCTCACTTTGCCTTGCTAATTCTGATGGTTGGGAGTGGGGAAGTGTCTGTGTTGGGGGGGGGGGAGGGTGGCAACTCCAACTTCATATTTATTTTACAAACTTCTTACATTAAAACTATTACAAGAAGATTTTAAGCCAGGGCCTAGTGTTTCAAAGATCGTTTAATTTGGTTGCTTTTAAGAGTATGTTCCACAGGCAGCAAGCTGTTTAGTGCAGCAGCCTGAGGCAGCATTTGAAAATCATTTACTTTTTACACCTCTTTGTTCTCTGCTGTGGAAGGCACTGAGTGAATCTGTATAGCAGACGCTTTCCTGGGTGACTCCACATCTGTGCTGTCAATCAGTATTAAACAGGGAAGTTGGTCCAATTAAAGATATTACCTCACCACCCTCCTTATCTCTCTCAATCAGTCTTAAAGGAAGTTATACCTGAGACATCAGGGGATGAAACATGAGTAATTTATTTAGTCACCTTAAGACGCTTCTAAGACCAAAACTGCCTTTCTTTTGTGTGTGTGTGTGTGTGTGGGTGTGTGTGTGTGTGTGTGTGTGTGTGTGTGTGTGCGCGCGTACATGCGTTGGAAACTTTACTCCTAATTTTAAAATGTTGCTGATGGCAAGGGGCTAGAGCACAAATCATCATCTTTCCAGCAGTTTTCTTTAGTCATTGCTGGGCTCAAATGTTACAGTTTCAAATCTCTGTAGAAATGCAGGGATCTGTTGAGTGGAGTGGTGGCTATAGCATGACAAGGAGCTAAAGAAAAGACATGGTTTGCTTTGTGCTTTAGATTAGGCAGAGATTTTTACTTTAAATTTTCACCCTTTGCTGAAACCTTATAAGAGACAAACAAACCAGGTTTCTTCATTTGAGGCAAGATATTATCTGAGGCTAACCTGAATGGGGTCCTAATGTGCTGTATACATATATGGTAAGTGACAGTCCCTGCTTCAAAGAGCTGAGCAAGAAAACTAAATTTACTGTTCATGTGTTGTACGTAATTTTCAAGGATCATAACCTGATCATATCCAAGCCAATTTTTATTGGAAAACTCAAACTTCTCCTAAATGAGGACTATTTTCCTGCCAATTTTTTATTTTGCACGCAGAGCCATTTCAGCTATAGAACTGTTTAAAAACAAAAAAAAGGACACAATATTTTTAATAATGGGGGAACTTTTGTGTTTCACTCTTCCTGTATTCAAAAAACAGCTGATGCTTTCCAGAAAAATTCACTTTTTAGAGACCAAACTTAGAAAATGTCAGTCTGTGAGGTGGATATTTCAGAATATTATGAACTGAAAACAAGCAGGGAGAATGGAAACATTCACACAGTCTTTACTGAGAGTGATCCCCATCACTCCCACTGTAATGAATGGCCTAAAATCTCAGGCACAACTCTGTTTTAATCTAAAAATATTGTAATATTTCTGAGTCTTCCAGTCCTACGATTCTATGACTCTGTGTGGCCTCCCTATGGAGTTTTCCTGGGATCATTTTGTAGGGATTGTGATTTGCCACACACAGAGTGACCAGCAGTTCTGTCTTCAGGATTTCCACAGATCCCGAGGGGTCTACAGGAAGCTAATGCCATCTGCAGAAAAGTCCTGTGCCTCACTGCTAGCTTCCTGTCACCACCTGGCTCCCTGGCAGTGTGGCTCCACAAAAGCTGTGGAATCCTCAACCATCTTCTTACCCAAGATGCTCCTTTAATTAAGGGGGACTTCCCAGCACCGTGGTAGAGCAGCCTTCACTTCTAACACATAGGTGCTGTGGGTCATGGACTCAAATACCAAGGGGAGGAGAGGAAGGAAATCAGAAAAAAACTCAAGAGAATTCAAAATATAAGGGGGGGGGGGGAATATTCTTTTAATTTTAAGCCCCATAAAAACTGAAGTAACTGATGCTACAAAAATTCCCCAAGCCACTTAACAACTGTACAGCTCTCAGCTTTTCAGCTAAAGTAAAGACCACCCTCCCCCCTCAAGTTAGAAAAGGTCCTCACCTTACAGGTAAAGGAGAGATTTTATGCTACCCTTAGCTGTATGTTTATGACAGCTGTCCAGCAGCACCATAGTTCCTAATGCTGGTGACATTCACAGAAGACCCCAGTATGTGACACACACTCTCCATAGAATCATAGAAATGTAGGGCTGGAAGGGACTTCAAGAGGTCACATCCAGCCCCCTGTGCTGAGACAGGACCAAGGAAACCTAGAGCATCCCTGACAGATGTTTGTCCAAATTGTTCCTAAAAACCTCCAGTGATGGGGATTCCACAACCTCTGCTGGAAGCCTATTCCAGTGCTTAACTATCCTTATAGTTGGAAAGCTTTTCCTAATATCCTATAACCTAATAACCTAAATCTCCCTTGCTGCAGATTAAACCCATTATCTTTGTCCAGCCTCCAGTGGATATGGAAAACAATTGATCACTGTCCTCTTATAACAGCCCTGAACATACGTGAAGACTGTTAACAGGTCCCCCCTCAGTTTTCTTTTCTCATGACTAAGCATGTCCAGTTTTTTTAACCTTTCCTCAGAGATCAGGTTTTCTAACCCTTTTATCATTTTTGTTGCTCTCCTCTGGACACTCTCTCCATTTTATCTACATCTTTCCTAAAGAGTGCTGCCCAGAATTGGACACAGTACTCCAGCTGAAGCCTCACCAAGTAATGTGGGACAATTACTTCCCATGTCTTACATACAACACTCATGTTGATACACCCCACGATGATATTAGCCTTTGGCACAGATGCATTACACTGTTGACTCATATTCAATTTGTGATCCACTCTAACCCCTGATCCTTTTCACCAGAACTACCCCCTAGCCAGTTACTCCCCATTTTGAAGTTGTGCATTTGATTTTTCCTTCCCAAGTGTACTACTTTGTACTTGTCTTTATTGAAGTTCATCTTATTGATTTCAGACCAATTCTCTAATTTGTCAAGGTCATTTTGAAATCTAATCCTGTCTTCCAAAGTGCTTGCAAGCCCTCCCAGCTTGGTGTCATCTGCAAATTTTATAAGCACACTCTCCCCTTCGTTATCCAAGTCATTAATAAAAATATTGTACCGGCCCCATGACTAACCCCTCCAGGACCCCACTAGATACGCCCTCTGTGATGGGTTGGGTCACAGAGACCCCACTTGGGACTGGCACCTGATATGCTGAGACTCCTTGGGGCACACTGCACTGTGTAGCCTGCGATATCTGGCAAAGCTCTGGGACAGCTTTTAGCACCTGCTACTGCAGATATGATCAGCTGCCAGAATCTGTCTCCTTCAACAAGTGAGTAGTAGAGTGCCAGCATTTTTCTCAGCGATGTCTTAAGCAAGGTGACCAGAGACAGATATAAAGGACAAGCTCAGAAGCTTGCCTCTCTCACCAACATAAGTTGGTCCAATAAAAGATATTACCTTACCCACCCTGTCTCGCTAATAATGGAGTTTAGTCATTTGTTCCCTCATGAGTCAGATAGATTATCAAGTGCTGGGGTGGGGCAGGCTGGAGATAGGGTGTTTCTCAGTTGGGGGCTCTTGGCTCTGGAATTTACTTCCTCCATTAGTGCAAAGAGTGAGCTTGTTAACCTTTAGGGTAACCCTGCAAGATTTATCTGTTCTCTTAGGCCCTTGTATGAAGATGGTGGCTTCTACCAATGATGTTTTATTTGTGGTCTGGAGGAAACTTGTTTTTAAATGAACTTCTTGTCTGGGCCAGCTTTTAGAACTTCTCTGTGACCCTTCCCCCAAACTTCTAGCAGTCTATGCTTTCGCAAGACACCCCCAGCATCAACAGGACTCTGAGGTCAGCTAGCTCCTTAGAAGAGAAGTGAAAGGTGATACTTTCACTTAATACCATCAGAATCCCAGGCTACCAGCTGAGGTTCTGCTTCTCTTCCCACTGGTGTGGCTATAAAAAAAAAATCACAATTGGGGATTTGTTATAGATCATGGGCCAAAATCACCCTTAGCATAATTCCACTGAAGTACTAGATGCCTTGAGGTTTGTAATTCTGAAGAGTTTTATTGGTGTTAGAATGGTGACACGTAGTCTCACATATGGGCTAGCAGAATCTAAACTATAACCACATACGGTATTTCACTTGAGATGAAGTTACACAAACGTCTCCAAGAAGAAAGATGTACCTTTTTCTTACTAGAGTAGCCAAGGCCCTGATGAAAGACAGCTGTGAACTTGTCCTAGGACTACAGATATAAAGGTATCGTAGTATTGTTTTTTCACTCCATTCTGTGGCTTATAAACACAAAGGGGTCTTCAAATATAAAAGATAATGAACAGCAAATAGACTGCAAGGGCCATTTCCTCTACAATCCTATTTAACTACTGGGGTAATTGCCTCAAACTGTTTCAATAAACATCAACATAGTGAGTATAGAAATTAGATGTTTGGATGATGCTAACACTTCTCTGATTATTCATTCAATCTTCTGAAGACACAAGGGGGGAAAAACAGCAAGTTGTTATGCGTGTTATTGACTTTTTTTGTAGTAATCTTGTAATGTTTATTGTATTTGTGGTTTACAACTTAGATAAAAACAGACTAGTGCCCTGAAATAGACATTATACATGTCAAAATACAAGCAAATTTGTTTCTGCAGTAATGCAAACAATATTACAGACAATTCATCATATTAACCTCCAGAGTATTACTACATAAGATCTGCGTGCGGTGCATGTATATACCTTGTTATCAACTTCGTTTAACTTCAGCCAAATTCAAGCTCTAACAGGTATTTGTCAAGATGAAGATGAATGACATCACTGTACTTTGCTTTAGGTGTTTTACAACTCACATCTGGCTAGACCGTGTTTATTCCACAAACTTTCCAGTAATTATGGATATTGCTTAAGTATCTCACGTGTGTGCTAGCATTCTGAAACACATAATGTAGGCCTTGTACAAACACACCTTGGAAAACTGACTTAGCACCTGTGAGGGATATGATATCATGCTTCCTCGGTGGTATTATTGTAAGCCCTCACTTCACATTGGCTTGTAATACTGAGATGGGGAATAAATGCTGCATGCTCCTGGGAGAAAAGATTACAACCACAATTTTTAATTAATTTGGCTTCCATGCGGTAGCCCAGTTTTTAACAATATTTTCAGGTTGTAATCCCTACCTCTATGTGTGCCTCCCATACCAGAACTCATGGGGCCAAACACAAGCCTGGCATAAAAGAACACAGCTTCACTGAAGTCATAGGAGTTATACCCTCATATGCCAGGGTTGAACTTGGCCCAGGACAGTCACAACAAACAGAAATAGCTTTGGATTAAATCCTCTCATCCCTTTCCCCAGTCACAGAAAGCTCAAAATGCAGCAAAACTTTCACAGCACATGGTGGGGTTGGAGAAGGTGGGGGAGTATCTGGAAGCCAAAAAGATCTGTAGCTCCCTCCATGCTGTGGAGTCAAACCCCATAGAGGTTCGCTACATGGAGGTATGTGGGAGGGGGCAGTGGCTTGACTCAGGCATGGCAACTGAGTTAATGCACAGCAACTGTATGGATCCACTGGACACAAACAGAGGCAATGCAGCGAGTCACAGATGAGCTGCACAGGTCCCAACCACCTGCTTTATATGGGGGTCCAGGTAGGATTCAGTCCCTCCACAAAACCTGCTTACTCAGACTTTGCATAGGGAACATGAAGTTCACAATTAGCTTTTCCCCAGGTTTCGCCTTCTGTGTAAAACAGAGAAAATATCGATGGGCAGAATATGAAAAATGGCAAGGACATTGGATTTATTTATAATGGAGATATCCTATCTCCTAGAACTGGAAGGGACCTTGAAAGGTCATTGAGTCCAGCCCCCTGCCTTCACTAGCAGGACCAAGTACTGATTTTGCCCCAGATCCCTAAGTGGCCCCCTCAAGGATTGAACTCACAACGCTGGGTTTAGCAGGCCAATGCTCAAACCACTGAGCTCTCCCTCCCCCCCTGAAATGTGTTAGATCCACGTTTGTTTTAGCGACGATCAATTCTTGAGAGAAAGAAAATTTTAAACCATTTTGATAAATGGGAGCGTCCTCATTTTTCATTTCAATCCAATAGGTTTCACTCAGGTCCTGAACTTCAAAGTGGAGTAGAGAAATTGAGTGGAGAGGAGGAGAAGGTATGAAAAGAGGGAGGGAAAGCACTTAAATAATGATAACAGCAACAACAACTGGAAAGTACTCCCATGCTTCCTGGGAGAAATAAATTCCACCGCCTTTAGGCTCAGAGTTTATGAGCCCAGATTTGGTTATTACATTGTAAACAGGAAGCACCCTTAATTTATTACAGTAATAACAGAGCTGTGAAACAAACTAATAAAAGCAAGGAAATTCAAAGTTAGCAGCATACCCTGTCTATATATTACACGTTTCACCTCTCGCACGCTGTCTAGATATTGTCGCAGCACACGTGATATTAATAAATCACGCACTGTTCAGAGCAGAGGGACATGAAATTTTGCATATCCTGGATGATTTGGTGCCCCTCCCATGCAATATACACAATCTCCCAACATTAGCCACATCGTCCTTACACGCAATCTATGCTTGGATGCAAGGCAGGGCTGCCCGGGGGGAGGGGGGAGAAAGTGGGGCAATTTGCCCCAGGCCCCACAGGGGCCCCCACGAGAATATAGTATTGCAACTTTTTTTATGGAAGGGGCCCCCGAAATTGCTTTGCCCCAGGCCCCCTGAATCCTCTGGGCGGCCCTGATGCAAGGGAGGGGCAAAGGGCTCAGTTGCCTTCACAATCATTTCCCACCCCCTTTCTCCAGATCCTGCAGAATATGCTCCAGGGGGTTGGAGTCTATGCAGCGGGAGGTGGTGGGAACTGACTGGATTGAGGGTAGGAGTGGGGCAGAGCTCAGGACATGTTCGGAGGAAATGTAATGGTTTCTCTGCATTCAGCAGAGACTACTTGACTATTCAGCCTGGGCCCACTGTGATGCCTTTTCTGCACCTCTTCTGTGGGGCTCTCTCTTTAAGGGACATTTTGAGGGCAGCTGCTGCAATGAGAGGCCCTGATAGCATGAGTCCAGTGGAGTCACGCTGACAAGGAACATGAAGGGGGGGATCAACCAGGAAAGATGCCACTCTCCAGTGTCCCTGCTCTACTTCTGGGCTGGCTTTCTGGATGGAAATCCAGGCAGGAAATAATCAAAGTTGGCGTTTCAGTACTGCTCCCTCTGGGTGCTTACTGTGGCTGTTACTTCACTTTATGCTTCCCATCACTACAAAAAGAGGCCAAATCACATTGCCATCCAACATCAAACCCTGCAACAAAAGCCACCAAAATGGGTGAGGTCCCATTTACATTTTCATCTATTTTAATCATCTATCTAAGATCCCAATGGTCAAAAAAGTGATACCACATACTATCTTGTTGGGGTTTAACATCATGTATTTGCTATGAACTTGCTGGTAGCATTCCACAGCTCGCATTCAGACCCTCTCCAGATCTAGTGCAGTGGGAAGACCATGAATTGATCTAGAAAGACACAATGGGCAAAAGGGAGGTATGTCAATCATCAGTTTATTCATTCTCTACCCATGTAACCTTCAAAGAAAAATAGCCATTTAATTGTGTCTAATTACAGAGGCCTGTAGTAGACAGCGTGGATATGGTTTGCAGAGAAACTTTGTATTTAAAGGTGTAATGCAATATTTTGCCACCTGTTGGTTTGTCTTTTCAAACTTAAAATAATGTAATAAATCACATACAGGTTGAGAATATCATGGTGAGGAGTATAATATACTTTTAAAACTAGGACTGTTTATATGACTTTCGAGTGATGGGGCGGAGAGAAACCATATGTGCGCTTTACCTAGTGTAACTGCGCCTCAGTGGATTACAACTGAGGATGCCAAATTCAGGACGAACTGCTGAGAAATAGGGCAAACACAGCCAGCCCAAAACTGGTGGTTATTCTTTCATAAGATATACCAAACCAGCCACAAAAGTAAACTCCTGTTTCACCACACTGGCTAACAAGAAGTCATAAAAGCAGTTTCTTCGGGCATTCCAGTTCTTATATCATCACCAAAAACGCTGGATTCAGAGATGAGTGGTTCTTTACAACCAGTCTCATCAAATGAAAGGTTCTTCTGATCCCAAAGGGACCTGCCACACACCCAGATCAATATATAACTTAGATCTTACCCAAAAATCACACTGATGCCAATCCTTTAGTATCTAAAATCTAAAGGTTTATTTATAAAAAGAAAGAAAGAAAGGTGAGCGTTAAAATTGGTTAAAAGAATCAAATACATACAGTAATTGCAAAGTTCTTGGTTCAGGCTTATAGCAGTGATGGAATAAACTGCTGGCTTAAGTCAAGTCTCTGGTTGCTTCCAAATCATTGGAAGGACCTCAATTCCTTGGTTAGAATGCTCCCATTAGTATAAGTTCATATTCCAGAGGCTTGGGCAGGAAAAAGGCTGAAGCAGGATCAGGGGTGGCTCTATGTTTTTTGCTGCCCCAAGCACGGCAGTCAGGCCGCCTTTGGCGGCATGCCTGCAGGCGGTCCACTGGTAACGCGGATTTGGCGGCGTTTCTGCGGGTGATCTGCCGGTCCCGCCCCTTCGGCATACCCTCCGCTGAATTGCCGCCAAACCAGCGGACCTCCCGCAGGCATGCCGCTGAAAGCTGCCTGACTGCCGCCCTCGCAGCGGCCGGCACGCCGCCCCCCGCGGCTTGCCACCCCAGGCACGGGTTGCTGCACTGGTGACTGGAGCTGCCGCTGAGCAGGATGGAGGCAAAAAGAAGGTGTTTCCAGGGCCACTTATATCCTCTGCCATGTGGAGGTAAACCCATTGTTTCAAACAAAAACCTCAGCACAGGTAGTGGAGAATCACAGGTCAGGTGACCAGATAGTGTTTGAAGTCACATGGGCAAGTCATGCCCAATTTCACTCAGTCATTGCAGGAAGCCATTACCTATACTCCAGACAGTCCACTCAGTGTAAATGGGCATCTCTTATGGTCCATTGTGAGTTAAGTGTCCTTTTGATGGGCCACTCAATTTGAATAGTCCCTCCAAGATGTGCTAACTACTTTGTGGGAGTTACCACAGGAGCAAACATTTGAAATCCAGGTATAGAGCCAATATTCATAATTTCAAATACAAAAATGATACATGCATACAAATAGCATAATCATAACCAGCAAATCACAACCTTTTCATAGACACCTCCCTTGACAACCTTTGTACAAGATAGTGGTTGCAACCACTGTTATATATTTTCAGCAAATGATCTATATGGTCATTTTTTAACCAGATAATGTCACACCTAGTTCCCCTAACTTATGAAAATAAAGCATTACATTAACCAATGCTATATATAAATATATTTTCCATGGCAGATGGGGATCCTGAAGAGTACAGACTACACAACTCTAGGTGTGTCCTTTTTTGTTAGTGTCTTTTGGTTAAGGATAAACAAAATAGTTGACAGTATAATCTTTTCCCACAAATACTGAAAAGGAAGGAGACAAATACACAAGGTAGCAGAGTGCAGCAGAGTTGAGAGTAAGAGGTTATGAGTTACAATAAGTATGCAAATTATATCAAAAATTATATCATTGAGTTTTTTTGAAGTGGTTCCTTCCGTTTGACCCTTCTTTCAGCAAACAGTTCACTTGCTAATCTAATACAGACAGTAAGTAGCACCCCGTTTCTCTTCATTCCGACAGTCACATACACACAGTTGGCATTTGTTTTTGCAACCATAACAATGAAATACATTTACTGGCTTCAGTCACAAGAATACTAAACAGATATCTGTTTTGTTTAATTCCAGCAAATCAGGACATTTTACCAATGCAATAGAAACAGCAATTTTGGAGACATTTCTCTCAGGTGACTCTTGCATCAATTTTCCTGTGTCAGACCAAAAAGCCTTTCAATTTATTAAAATCCCAGATAGTATGGAGATGATACTCTGTATGTTGATGTCCCCTCCAGCATTTTGATGCCTGTTTGGTTTTACAAGGTGGGTACTTTCTGTTATTCATATAGCTGCTCTTATTCAAATAATTGTAGTAAGTGGACTACTGGTATATCACACCCATCCTATATTGATGGGCAGCAACTATGTGCTGCGGGGATTCACCTCTGAAGGAGGGTAAGTGAAATTTCTATCACTGACCTCTTAGTGGGTTATGCCATGAGAGAGCAGATTTAACTTATGACTGGAGCCCCACCAGCTGTCGGGGTGATGCATTGAATCTATGTATTTCTCAGGCATTCTAGTCTGGCCTCTCTCTCTCTAGTCAGTCCCACACACTTACTGGGCTTCACCGACTGGTTCTGGGCCCCAAAGCAGAGTGGAAGTTGCAGTCAATTGCGCTTGACACCCACACCCTGACCTCTCTGTAGCTGGATTTTCCACCACAGCCTGGGGCTGTGCTGCCAGAAGAGAATTTGGCACTTAGGCACTAGTAAAATACAAATAAATAATAATAATTCATCATCATAATGTGCATGTCTCAAATATGCAGTGTTATGAGATACCGCACACACAGTTTGTATAGAAATAATACCCCGGGAGCCATATCATCTGTGCAGTGGAGCTACTCTGTGGCATACTTCTGGTGTGTTCTGGCTGTAATAGCAGGGAGTTTCATACCAATGCAAGGGGAATCCCCCAGTGTCACAGAGCAGCCATAGAGGCTCTGACATCCCCATCCTTCTTCTGGCATTGTGGGATGTGGCTGTAAGACAGCGACTCCAGTTGATAAGCCACTAAACTGCTCCTTTTCCCAGCTGTGGTTTGGGGCCCTTGGCCTCTTGGGCTGCTGTAACTTACGCATGGGACTGGAGCTCCTGGATCAAGAAGGCACAAAGATGAGCTTTAAATCATCTTTGCACATTCTCACACACATGCACATTACTTGCACTGTGAGCATCTCGTTCATATCTGAGGATCTGGTCCTGTGTCTCCACGTGTAAACTAGGAACACGCTTTTTTCCCTCATGAGTCAGAGGATGACCACATAACTAATAAGGGATGAAGCCCTGAGTTAGTTGTTCCAGAGCATCCCTAACAAATGTAATGAAAAGGTGTATTGCCTGTCCCACTTATGGAATACACTGTTTTTACCACATCATAAAATATTTTCCACCTTGTTCAGTCTTTTAAATGTATGTTTTACTGTCAGATTTCCTGGCAGCAGTCTGTGCCACGTGCCAGACTGGGATGGTTAGAGCAGAATGAGCTGGTACAGCAGGAGTCAACTTGGTATGTTGGCATTAAACTGTCAGCATGGTGCTTAATTGGTTTTGATACAAGTGGAAATTATTGAGGCAAACTATGGGAAAATGTCAGAAGTGTGTATACATGATTCTATTTCTTGCTAATGAATGTTTCCAGTAGAACTTCAATTTTATGAACACCAATCTTATGACCAATCGGATATTTGAACCATTTTCCCCCAATGGGCAGTGGTGTAGTCCTAAATCTCAAGGTATTGGAACGCTTTGGGCCCACTGCTGCTGGTGTGACCTCCTGCTCACTTTGCATGCAAGGTCACGCTGGCAGGGCAGAGCAGCATGCTCGGCAAAATGGCGTCCTCCATGTGGCATACATAGGCTGCTACTTTGGCAACCTTGAAATAGTACCGGAATGGCATTCTGACTCCACAACACCACTGCTGAGGAGGTGGGGGGAAATCAGTGCCTTCAGTGAATTGGAAATCATTATGCCATGGTTTGAAAGTCAAGAAGAAAGTGATGCAGTGCACTATGCCACAACTTATGCATTGTACTGACTGTAATTTTGAGGAGTTCAATTTTATGAACTTCTCAGTCCCCAATTAGTTCATAAAATAAAAGTACAGCAGATTCCCTATCTCACCCTTTTTGTGATAGGAAGTAACATGAATGGTTTGGCTGGTCTCTTTCAAGATTTGGCCTTTCTCAGGTTTTAAGAGTTAGGTCTTGTTTTTCAGTGTCAGGGCTTTTTACATTATACCTAATATCAGGTTGGTAATGGGAAGTGAATATAGTGAGAAGACCAGATAAGAATAAGTCCCTGCATGTAATCGATTAATTCAGTAGCCTTGAGAAAACACTATCAACTTCATGAAAGTTTGAGATCAGGTCAACTTTTGGTTGTCAGTTTAATCCAAAATTCCAACATCATCCATAATTAACAACAAGGACCTTAGGTATGTAGGTTACAAACCGGGACATATCCTCTCTGCAAGCAAATAGCCCAAGGAAGACAAAGGGGAGTGTGGTCTGAAAAAAGGATTGAGAGTGGGGTTTAGAGAACTCCCTGAGCGCTTTGATACCTCTTCACCAGGGGTGGACTCACCAGGGCTTGTAGGATCAGCAACTCACATTAAACAACAGATTTAGCATCAAAGATGTGCTATATCTGGAGTAGCTTTTCAGACTAGGAGTGTTACAAAGGGGCCATCCCTCCAAACCCATGTGCCTCTACACACCCCCATTACATCAAAGGAAAGGGTTAGATGCACATACGGGAAATCCCACTGAACGTGTCCACCCCTCTGAACCACAGAAAACATGGGCCATATTTAATTAGCATCAGGTTGTAGGCAGAATCCCCCCTGATTTCAGTTTAAAAATAGATGGAGATTTCTACAATCCTTACTGGGGTAAAATTACAATTGACCTTCATGGGTGTTTTGTCTGAGTAAAAGCAGAATCAGATCCTAATTTTGAGAAAGGGACATCATAATGCAGCATTACTAGAAGTGCAAAATTTCTCTCAGTCGTTTACTAGTGAACTTCTAAAACTAGGTTTCAGAGTAGCAGCCGTGTTAGTCTGTATCCGCAAAAAGAACAGGAGTACTTGTGGCACCTTAGAGACTAACAAATTTATTAGAGCATAAGCTTTCGTGGGCTACAGCCCACTTCTTCGGATGCATATAGAATGGAACATATCTCCCCTTGTAAGTATTCTCACACTTCTTATCAAACTGTCTGTACTGGGCTATCTTGATTATCACTTCAAAAGTTTTTTTTCTCTTACTTAATTGGCCTCTCAGAGTTGGTAAGACAACTCCCACCTGTTCATGCTCTCTGTATGTGTGTATATATATCTCCTCAATATATGTTCCATTCTATATGCATCCGAAGAAGTGGGCTGTAGCCCATGAAAGCTTATGCTCTAATAAATATGTTAGTCTCTAAGGTGCCAAAAGTACTCCTGTTCTTTCTTCTAAAACTACTAATTTGTAAATCTCAGTAATCTCTGGACTCTGAGCCTGGCACTAGCGTAACTAATGCAACGGACATGACCTCGTTGTAAGGAAGATTTATAATGAGATCTAATGTAACGATTTGTGATTTAAACAGTTTATTTGTAGTTCCTTTAAAATTATTGGGGAAACTGACCGAAAGCAATCATGTAATTCTGCCACGTGAGCCCTCTGCTGGTGGATTCCCATATAAATCTCTAACACTTCTGCACCACTCTCTAACACAGTGGTTCCCAAACTGGGGTTCGTGAACTCCTGGGGGTTCGCGAAATGTTACAGGGGGTTCTCAGGAAAAAATTCCCTAATGGCGGACAGAACTGTCCCTAGGGATCTTGGGCAGCACAGGGCCAGCAGCCCAGAGCCCCTGGACTTCCAAGAGCTAAGCAGCTCAAAGCAAGCCTATCTATCACACTGAGGAGATTTAAACTTCAAGACTCCTTATAAGAAATGGAAAGGGAGGTGGATATTTTTTGATATTTTTAAAATTAAATAGGCAGCTAGTATTGTTTTTAAAATTATTATGAAGAAAAAGTTTAAGGTTTGTTGTAACGTGCGTTGTTTGCCTGGACTGCTCAAGACCTGAATGCTTGTGTAGGAGGAACTCTTTGAGTTGGCTTCTTAAATACCTTCATGCTGTTTCACATCTGATACTCCTTGATGAAACATAGGAGCCTTGTCTTATAACAGGCTTATTCAAAGTGATACAAGCTACGAAAGTGAGATCTTGGAAGAGTGTTGCCATTTTCATAATGTAATAAAAAAACTGTAATGATAAATAATAATGAATAGTGTGTAATAAAAGTGTCTCATAAAAACAAATTTTATATTACCAAGATCACTGCTTTTATAATTTATATTCAGGTAAAGGAGAAAATCCCTGGAAATACTCATTTTTTAGGAGGGGGTTCACGACACTTGACATTTTAGCGAAAGGGGTTCACAGGTTCTTAAAGTTTGGGAACCACTGCTCTAACATTATCACCCCAGGAAAGTTTGCATTAAAATATTACATTAACCCTGCCAGCTCCAAGAAGGGACAGTGAAATGGTGAACTTCCTGTATTGGTACAGTCCAAACGCCACTGATTTTAAAAGGTCCCGACCTTGTCTTGGCGGCAATAGCTTTCAGGGAGTCTAAGGAGGTTGGAATTTAGCCCATTCCTTTTGAAAATTCAATGATTAATCTACGCAGGTTTAATTGTTAACTATTTTACAAATCCATGTGTGTGGGGAAGCTATAAAGATCACCTCTGATGTTGAGAAATCCAGCCATGGAACTCTGCGTGTATTTAATTTCACACATCTGAAATCCGTGCTCTTTACTGACTGGGGAAAACTATTTGCATTGACTAGCCCAAAGGTGATCTGATCTCAGACTGGGCCTCTATCCTTACAATAAATGAATAAATAAGTTGATGGTGTTAGAGTAAAACTAAATTTAAGTCCAGAACAATACAGTTATTTATGTGCTCCCCTTTATAGGTATGTTAAGGTTCAAAGTATTTTCTTATTCAGATTTCTGGGTAGAGTAGCTCTAAACATGATCTTTACAAGATAGATATTGAAGTTAGCTACATTTCATAACGAATCAGGATTCTCATGGATCCGTGTAAAACTGAAGTTAATCCTCCGACGTTGGCAGAAATGTATAAATGATCAATAGGGTGAAGATCCCAGAATCTGAGATAGTAGTGTCTCACTCTTTTAATTCCAGATATTTTATGTAGAGGTTTGATTGGGTCTCGCATACCTGATCTCTCCGCAATTCTGTTCTTGCTATTTCTTAATGGTTTTGCGTTCACGGTCTTGCAAGGAATAGAGCAGGAACAGGGCTGTGGATATGTCCTTTCTGTAGCGGTCTGTGGTAGCTCTGATAATTTGTGCTAATTTCATTAGGAGCTTTATTGGGAACCATGAACTCACAGGCTCTCGGATCAGTCCGGGTTTGATGCAGTCTGTGCATTTAACAGTTACAGAGCAGCATGTTGTATCGGGTCCTGTGTCTGTTTTGTATGCTGATTCGTTTATCCGCCCCACAGATCTGTACAGATGCTAGCTCAGCTGTAAATGAGTTAGTATAAAAAGATCGATTTTATAGGTATACGTGTAACCCTTCTGCCCATCTAAGTTGGCAGCAACAAGGGCCGGGTTCTGTATCTAGGGGTTCCGTTTCAATAACACAATGCAAAACCGGCTCGAGCCCCCACCCAGTGACCTGGGACAATTACATACCACCCCCCTGGGTACCTCTAAGAGGCAATACTTCCCCTCTCGCAAGCACGGAGTCTGAGTGTAGCAGAAAATGTTTAATAACATGAGGTAAACGACATCAGCATAAAATTGGAAAAAACACCACAAACAGGATTCCTAACACAAACCGTGAGCAAAACCCACCCCAGCAAATTGGGCTGTGTCCTTTCCCTTTGGTTCTTGAATCCAGCAACCCAAAAATCACCCAGAGTCCCCAAAGTCCAACACCCCCAAAGTCTCTTGGGTCCAGCAACCACCCAAAGTCCCAAAAGTCCAGTGCAGCCCCAGAGCAAAGGGGGGGGGCACGCAGGGTGTTAAGGGGCACCTTACGTGATCCGCGGCTGGCCAGCCGTCTGTTTCTCCGTGGGGGTTCCGCCGCAGCCTTCGTTCCAGCCTGTGAGCCGTTCCAGCCACCCCCGCAAATGGCTCCGCTCACCGACCTGTGAGCCGCTCCAGACGTCCCCGCAAACTGCTCCGCTCACCAACCTGTGAGCCGTTCCAGACGTCCCTGCAAACTGCTCCGCTCCGCTCACCGACCTGTGAGCCGTTCCAGCCGTCCCCGCGAACAGCTCCACTTGCCGTTCCTTGGGCCGCTCCAACTGGCCCCACACTGCTTGCTGCTCTTCCAGTCGTCCCCACAAATTGCTCCGTCAGCTGCTGGGCTCCCCCACTAGTTAACACAGCACTCAGTGATCTCAGCTCTTAATAACATTAGCTCTTTTGTGATTTCAGCTCTTAGCGATTTCAGCTCATAGTATAGTAGGGGAGCCCCAGTGCTGGTGCACCATTGGCCCAAAGTGAATTCAGCTCAGCTGCCTGTAGCTAGACTCCTAATGAAATCAAAGTTAGCTCTGACATTCAACAGTGGAGAGAGGAGGTGGTGCAATTGGTATTTCAAACCCTCAGAGGGGGCCCATACCATCAGATACAAATACCTGTCCCCATCCTCTCTCAATTCACTGGATTTTGTAACCCATGCCCCTTGTCAAGCTAGTGCTACTTAGGTAATGGTGAAGGACTCACTCAGTCCTTCTGTCATACAACAGTTCCACTGGCCTTGATTCACAGAATCAGGGTAACAAAACTTTATTCTTCCTGCCCCAATAACAGAGAAACTGGGGATCCCACAGCAGCCAATGTAACCACTTTCAGTTGCTGCTGTTTCATGCCAGGCGAGTGGGTGTGCCTATGCAAACAAGATCAGCCCCTGGAGTTCTTTTCCACACTCACCATAATTCACCACCAGATGTCAGGGTAGAGCTCATCCTGACTCTGCTTACATACGTATGCGAGTGCGCACACACACTTTTACAGTGCTTGATATCAAGGCCAGGGCCAGGTTGTAAACTCGGCTACTTGCCACGCATTGTAGGAGAGCTACAAAACAGCATTTCCCCAAAGGCCATCAGTATCAGCGCTGGGGCTTTAAACAGTTTGCCGCTTGACCGCTTGTTGTCCCCCGGGTCTGTGGAATGTGTCCCTCCATATGCGCGCTCTTGCCTGTGTTTCTCCAGGACTACACGTGCAATCGCATCCTTCTCTTTTCTCCCTGTTTGGTTTTTCTCTCTCGCCACTTTTCACGTTGGCCTCTCTTGGTAACCCATCGTTCCGTTCATGGTCACCCAGGCCAAAAGGCAGGCCAGCCCACAGGACGGAAATAGGCTAAATGATTGCAATCCCCTCTGCAGCTTCACCCCCACAGCCTGTAGGAACGCTTCAGCATAAGCCTTGGCAATAGACAATGTTTCTTTCTGCCCTCGTCACGTGGGGACGTCATCTGGCCGCCAAATCGTGAATATTTGGGGCAAAATAACTAGCCCAGAGGTTATTTAATAAAAGGTCTCCCGAAACAGGACATTTTGGGACTGTTCTGGCCAAGCTCTTGTGTTGGGAAAAGAGAGCGAGACAAATCCGATTTTCCGCTAAAACATTGAACTCAGGATCAGGAAAGCAATGAGGACCGAAATCAAAGATTCTAGGTGAAAGGCGGAGAATTCCTTATCAATTCCCCACACTGACAGTTAAATCCTTATCATGTCCTAACTAATTCCCAAATCCAGCCAGATTTGCTCAGTCTGATTTTCTCTTGATTTGCTGCAACACCCCAAGCAATACCACGGAGCTAATTTACACTACCTGCAAGTGTCATTTTCATGGCAGCGAGAATTGCATATTATCTAGTAAAAACGCGAGTATATAAAAACCACAGTTCCCTTGAGAGATCCTCACTTTTATTGCGAAACACAATTGATTTATTGCTCTCCCAAGGGTGGAGACAAAGAAGGAAGCGCCTAGGAATTCAGTCACAAATGTTAACAGTAAGAAAACAATCTTATCGGAGCAGTTTCACTATTAATAAATGACTCCCGAGTCCCAGCCCACATTGTATTTGGCCACCGACAATAAATGAATATTGCGTGCAGTGGGCAGACTGTAGTGAAGCATCGGTGTTTCTGTGGTAACTACTAATTAAAAAAAAAAATCTTGCTACACTCAAAATATACTTGTGTTCGGAATTTTCTAATCCTAGCCAACGTCTAGTGGTTTGCGATGTAGATCGCTTTATCTATTTATGTTGTGTGGGTTTTCCCCTATTTTGCTATGTGGATCTGAAAATTAACCTGCTCTTACAGCACCACCCTTTCGATTCCACGCGCTGTCTCACTGCGTTCCCTCTTTTTCTCTGGTGCCCGGCAGATCATGTTTGTCCCATTGCTTTACGTTTCGGATAGTGCATTTACTTCGTTATGGATGAATGCAGCCATTTAAAGGGATCTTTCCCAGGCTTGGAAAGGATCTTACAAGAGAGACTTTATTCGCTGGGCTTTAATTCCACAAATCGCTCCTGAGCAATGGTCTGAATCAGCAGCACTTTCTTTCCTCTGTGTTCTCAAAAATTATTTTACCTTCCCCAAGCTCAGCAGCTGGGAATCAGAGGTGGCGCTTGCCTGTGAATACACCCCTGCCAAACTGATAATTTGAGGCTATTGGCTTGGGACTACTACTGCTGGCTATGGTGAGCGGGGGGCGCACAGTCTCTCTTCGTATTTCATACTTTACGCTTTCCAAAGAGTTGTGTTTAATGTGCCGCCCTAAGGAAATGAGGTTTAGTTTCTAGCGTTTATTCAACGTATTGTTTTGTCAAGCAAACAGCACGCACAACAGAGCCTGGAGGGGAAACTGACAATGCGTACTATTCCACAATAAACCCTGCCCAGTCATTACCCCGCCTGCCACTGTCAAACCTCTCCGTTTACATAAAGCTGGGTCGAGCGCTCTGCTTTGAAGTGGTCATTAAAACAGAAAAGTGCTGCAAAGGAATTAACAAAACTCTGGCGATGGCAAGACCCTGGCTGTCTGCGGGCTTCAGAGAGTCTCGCCCATTCACCCACTGGGTGTAGGGCAAATCCGAAGTGCCAGAAAACCACCAGGGCGTCACAAGCTGACCCAGACCCAGGCAGATGCTGAAGAGACACCCAATAATGTTCACAACGAGATCGCTGCTGGGACAGCGAGAGAAAACAAGGGTCATTTATTCGCACCTTCTTTTTGCCTGGGGCGCCTGAGAGACTGAAAGCCGCAGGCTTTAATGAACGTGCAACCACGAGCAGGAAGGAGGCCATGTAAAAGCGACAGCTTCATGCTCATTCAGCCTCCCATCCGCTGACTGTACTGCCAGAGAACCAGAATATCCCTTCCACCTCTGCATGCCGGAGGGATATCTCCCCAAAGAAGCTAGCTGGGGGTGTGGGGCATGGCAGAGCAGAGAACCACCTATACCCCACCCTTCCCACCCTCTTCCTGTGACCATGCAGCAGCCCTGTGTTGCTTAAATTTGTGGGGTTCTGGATCTGCGCCTTTGAAGGGGAAGGGAGAGCTGGGGAGAGGCAGCGTCATTCCTACCTCACCGCAAAATAACCCCATGGGACTTCATTATTATTTCTTTGTATTACTGGAGCACCTAGGAGTCCTGGGCATGAACCAGAACCCCATAGTGCTAGGCATGGTACAAATACAGACCAAAAAAACCCAAAACAAAACCACCAATCTGTGCCCCCAAATCGTTTATAATCCAGGTAGAAAACAAGGGACTTCAGCAAGTAAATACATCCTCACTCTATCAGAATTAATTGCCTCCTTTTTCTCTGTAAATTGTGGAAACCCACACCCGTGTCCATCCAAGAGGGAAGTTCCAGAAGCGGTGACCAGCAGACAAGTCCCAAATGACATAGCTCCTGCAAGAATTGTTCTGCCAAGAGCACAGGACTGCCACATGGTTGGCCATATGTCTACACACACATTTTGAGACTCAGCCCTGGTCTACACGACAGAGTTACGCCGACGCAAGGCAGCTTACCTTGACCTAATTCTGTAAGCATCTACACTACAATGTAGCTCCCACCATGTAACTCCCCTGCTATACCGACTTAATACCTCCAGGAGAGGCATAGCATTTAGTTAGATCAGGGGTCGGCAACCTTTCAGAAGTAGTGTGCCGAGTCTTCATTTATTCACTCTAATTTAAGGATTTGCGTGCCAGTAATACATTTTAATGTTTTTAGAAGGTCTCTTTCTATAAGTCTATAATATATAACTAAACTATTGTTGTATGTAAAGTAAATAACGTTTTTAAAATGTTTAAGCAGCTTCATTTAAAATTAAATTAAAATGCAGAGCCCCCTGGACCGGTGGCCAGGACCCGGGCAGTGTGAGTGCCCCTGAAAACCAGCTCGTGTGCCGCTTTCGGCACACGTGCCATGGGTTGTCTACCCCTGAGTTAGATTGACATAGTGTCAGTGTAGATGCGGCATTGCTTACATCAACTGTCACTGCATTTCAGAAGCCATCCCACAATGCCCCACACTGACAGTTAAATCAGTGCAAGTGCTCCTGGTGATGATGCTCACCGCCAACACAAGGAGCGTAGTGTGGACACATAAAAGTGATTTAATTACTGTGGTGGCTGCACATCGCTGTAACTAAGGTCAACTTAATTTTGTAGCGTAGACTTGCCGTCATTGGTTTCAGGGATCTGCTCCATGGTGGCTCGTGTTTAGAGGGTGATGGGGCACTGCATACACATATTTTATATAAAAGTGTGTGTGTGAGAGAGAGTGTGAGCATGAAGTGTCCAAATACCAACCGCGAACACAGCAAATAGCAGCCTCCCATAGGTTTGCTGTGTTCATGATTCATATTTAGTAGCAGTGTGCAGAGTTATGATTTCCAGGTTCTGCCGGGTGGTGAAGCCACAGCAATTTTCAGTAGAGTTTGGGGGCACTGGATTCACTGCCCAGACTATACCCTGTGATGACTGGAGTGCACTAGAATATGTTGCACTCTAACTGCCCCACGTAGACCTTGCTAGAATGTTCTAAGTACTTTTAGTTCATGCCAGCAGAGTCTACACTAGGTAGTTAGAGTGCAACACATTAGGGCACTCTAGAATTTACACGCCAGGTCTGGTAGTTAGAAAATAATATTTTAGCTGGATACTGGAAATCACTGAGGAAGAAGCATGGAACTCACTACACCATTTTTGCAGAGCATCTGTTCAGAGTATAATTACTCTTTTCCAGGGCTTAAATTCAGCTAGAGTTGTCTGGAGCGGAGCTCTGGTAAATATTTTCAATCCCAACCTCTCCCCCCCAGACCTCATAGCGTGTTGGGGAGGGAAGGCCTGGGGAGATCCAGGAAACACTCTATGAAAATTTAAGCCCTGCTCTTTATGCTTTTCTTGAGTTTACCAACATTTTTTCAAAATATTTACTAGCTGTCTGTAGAGTTATAATTTCCCCTGCATAAATACCAGTGTAAGATTGACAACATCTCCACTGGGGTTCTGTTTCACTAACACAGACACAATTAAACAATGAAATATTATTCCAGTGTTTTAAATGGGGGCTGCTCCAGAAGCTGGGCCCATTTCTGCATTCCTCGCACATCCAAATCACCCAGTGATTCAATGGAGTGTGTGGATCCCAAGGATGCAGGGTCAGGATTTCTATTTGGTTATTAAAAATCTTAACGGAACGGCAAAAAGGTATGTCTGCATAATGAGGCAATATGCAGTAGGGCATTAAAATAGAAATAATGAATAAGATATTGGTTCCCAGCCAATGGGAGCTGCAGGGATGGTAATGGGGACGGGGACGGTGCACGGAGCCACCTCCCCGCCCCCACCAAGGGCCGCAGAGACATGCTAGCAGCCGGCCGCTTCCAGGAGCGGCATGGGGCTATGGCATGCAGGCAGCCTGCCTGAGCACCCAGCGGGACTTTTAGTGGTCCAGAGTTGGAGATCGCTGCCTGTGATTTATTTTTGCGGGGCCCCCCTTGAGTCTGGGCCCTGGGCTGCAGCCCCCAAAGCCCCCGCCTTAATCCGGCCCTGGTACAAGCATGTACGTGTAGTTTAGCAGGGAAACCAAATATGGGCCTGCAGAAACATTCTGACCATGGAAAGACCAGTCATATGTTCTAGTTAGAATTTACAAACTCATCAGGGTAGCAGATTTTTCATACTTATCCCATGTGCTGACACAAAAGGGGTAGAGCTGATAATGGATACATTACACAAAATCTCAGTTTCTAATTTTGAAAACATAAAAGGTGATGGAAAATAGGGGAAATATTTGCATTTTTTTTTAAACTGCTTAAAAGGGCAGAGAAATGGGAGGGATGTGGACAGAAAAAAGGAAATGAGAAGGAGAGAAAAGAAGAAAAACCCACACAGGTATACTCATGGAGACAAGGGTCCATTGGTTGTAAATGCCTTTGATTGGAAGAATTTTGTTAACTGATCTATTCTGTGCAGAGGACAGTATATGCCCCTGTTATGTCCAAGCTTCCCCAAAAGGAGGAAAGAACTCAGATCCTCTTGCTTAAAAAACCACAGCTCCCTACCACTCAAATTAAAAGAGAATCTTCACTGGGAGCGGACAGCATATGGCCTAGGAAGCAGTATAAGGTCTATGATTCTAGCTGTAAAGCAGTATCCCTATTTTAGTAATGAGGAAACAGGCACAGAAGAGATGATGTATGGTTATGGTCAAAGCGAATTTGTTAAAATGACACTTTCTTACTCAACAGATCTGCTTTGTGATGTATCTGATTACTTAACACCCATATTACGATGCTCTTATTCAAGCTGAGTAGAACCTTACTCCATTGTGTCAGAGAAGCCAATCTTCAATGTGAGCAAAGGTATCAGAATCTGGCCCATAGTGACTAAAATACATGTTACTATATTTCACTCCTGCTAGCACTATGGGCCTGCCAGCATAGGTGCTGGAACTAGGGATAGTGGGGGTGCTGCTGCACCCCTGGCTTGAAGTGGTTTCCATCATATACAAGGTTTACGGTTTCGTTCAATGGCTCTCAGCACCCCCACTATACAAACTGTTCCAGCACGCCTGCCTGACAGGGCTGAGAATGAACTGGATTCCATCCTGTGTCAAGCATCTTCAGTAGAAATGCAGACTGAAGTCCTTCTGTAGAATCTTTATCACTGGGATAATATACATGCCAGAAATAAAAGAGCTCAAGTTTCAGACCTCAAGTCGAGTATAGTGACCTGGCAGATGGAAACGCTTCGTTTCTGCTGGCAGACTTAGCTAATTTGACGTGGTATAATTAAAAGGCAACAAACATTGAAACGCACTAGGCCATTTTTACAGTTACTTTCAAAGGTCACACAGTAAGTCGATAGTAGATGTAGAAAGGAACCCAGCTCTCCAGATTCCCAGCCACCAGCTCTAACTACTAGACAAGTTTCCTCTTCTTCCTCTGGTGCAGTATCAATCAATATTGAATAGGTGAAAAGTGGAGGGTGGAAATTATTTTATTTAAACCTTTCAAGGGGGAAAGGAATTAAATGAAATTGTTGTGGTTGGGTGCTTTCCTCAAGTACCTCCTAACATTAAGTGCCATTAGGTACACAGGACATCACACTAATAAAGTACAGCCACAGTTTTTCATAGTCATTGCATAGTCTGGAAACTTTTGGGGAAACTCTGACTAGCTTTTTAGCCATCACTCAAAACGGTCACAAGATTAGCTGCAGTGATGGCTGTTAACAAATTACAGCAAATACTTCACTGGTTAAATGTTGTGTCAATGATAAATTTCTTGCCTGAATAGAAGGCAAAGCTTTGGCTCCAACCTGAAATAAACCCAGGAGGGTTATATAACTGGAAAGTTAAGAAGGACAGAAAAATGCTTCTATCACTTTAAAACTTTCCTTCATCCTCCAACACCACCATCCATCAGTTGCCTGGAGCAAGTATATTGAGGAATCGCGTGCAAGCATTACCACAACCCAAGGCTTAACATAAACTAAACTCTCTCAGGTCACTGGCAAATAACAGGTATATCCGGTTGTGCCTTTGTACTTGCCTGCACGCAAATTAAAAGCTTGTGTAAAGTAACAATAATCAAAGTCAGTCAGGGAGAAGAGGAGGAGTGCGGGGGGGACTAATAACCAGGGGATTGTGCTATTTATCTTCTCAGAGCAGCCACTGCTAAGACTTTGCTTGCATGCCATTCACACCTCAGGGACCAGTCTGGATTTCAGCCAAGAAGCCCCACAAAGGGTCTGGTGCAGCTCCTAATCCCCTAGGAAACTGGTAAAATATTTGCTCCCTGCACTGCTGCTGCTTCTTCCCCATGTTACTACATAATTGTCCATTATGGATATTTTACATTTCCTCCTCACGGTATGGAAAAAGCAACCCTCAGAGACGGGATACCAGCTAAGATGGACCATTGGTCTCCTCCACACCATGCAGGTCTCGTGTTCTACCTTACCCTCCTGTTCTCAGCTATGCTACTGCCATTGGGAACCCACCTACCAGAGGTTGACACTACTTTCTACCTCAGCCAGAGGTAGGATGACCAGATGTCCTGATTTTATAGGGACAGTCCTGATATTTGGGGCTTTTTCTTATATAGGCACCTATTACCCCCCACCACCTGTCCCGATTTTTCACACTTGCTATCTGCTTACCCTAGCCAAAGGGCCCACATGCATGGCCTATATAATTGCTGCTCCCGCCCCAGAGGGAATTCACCTGATCCCAGCACTGCTGCCTCTGGAGGGAACCTCCTGTCTATTCCCAGCATTGCAGCTATTGCTATTTTCCCAGTGGTATCTCCCCCTGCCTCACCTGGACATTGCTGTTTCCTCCGCAAGAGGCAGCAGCTGCCTGCATGATCCCAGAATTGCGGCTTCTGCCTCTTCCATTGGAAGCCTGGCCCCTGGCCCAGGGACTGCGTCTGCTGCTGCCCCCTGTCGAGGGAGCCATCCTGCCACAGCTGACTTGAGTCCTGTGTAACATGCGTGTTTGGGAGAAAGGGGTGGTGGTTTAATTGTTTCTGTCTTTCCCACTTGGCGTACCATGAGATTAGCCAGAACTAGTGAATCAGTATTACAGGGGAGTTGTGACAAGACCAAACCTGTCCTGACAGGCACCTGCAGCCTTGTTTTCCTCTTGGTCTTTGCCACTGTTGAAGGCTAGAGTAACAGAATGGTTCAGAAACCCATGCACACTTCCCTTGGGTTTGTTCCCAAATACAAGTAGTAATACATATGGGTTCTTTGGAGCTGCTGAACTCTGCATGGAGGGGAGAGGGCAGACATTATTATTGTATTATCAGAATGCCTGGGGGGGCTCAGCCAAGATCAGTGTACCCTTGTGCTAAGCACTGTAAAACCATAAAGTAAGACCCAGTATTATTACTTGTATTACTGTAGGACCTCAGAGCCTGAGTAATGGCAGGATCCCATCATGCAGGGCGCTGTACAGACACAGAACAAAAAGATAAGCTCTTTGGGGAAGAGACTAGTGCCCTGAAAAGTCTCCTTAGACTGTAAAGGAAAAGAGAGGCACAAATAGGTGAAGTGACAGGCACAGGAATAAAACCCAGATCTCCCGACTCCCAGTCCAATACCTTTTCCACTAGACCATGCTGCCTCTTTGAGGGGTCTTCTCATCAAGGTCAATTTCCCCAGGCTGATGAAGCCACATCTCTCTCTAATCAGGACTTATCATCACTGCAACAGTTAGCAAAGAACACTATCGTAGCCCACGTGGTTCTAAACTTTTTCTTATGACCACCTGTGACACTCTGTATCTCGGGGGTTCAGGGTGTTCCCCTATGTTCATCCTTATAATATGATTGTGAGGTATCCAATGCAAAGTTTGTCATGTCAGGTGTCTTTGGAAGGCTCATGATACACTGAGCATTGTTGTTATAGTTATGTTATAGGTTGTAATTTCATGTATATAGTTATGAGGCTGAAAATGTGTCCTCATGGCTTAAAACAAGCCCAGGCAAAACTTTCCAGGAACAGAGGGCAGTTCACACCTCATCAGGGCTTGTATGGGACAAACCCAGCCCAGGCTCACAGGAACAAAGGATCTGCTGGACTCTCTTCCCTTAGTCAGTCAGGGACTATGATGAGGTAGTGCTTACCTGACCCTGAAGCGGGGGACAAAGCCAAGAGGGACATGAAAGAACATGATAAAAGGGAGAGACATTTGCCATGCTCTTCCTCTCTCTTCCACCTCCATCTACAGACACCACCACCAAGCAACTGAAGTACTGATCAAAGGGGAGAACCTGGCTGAAGGGCAACCAGCCAGCCTGCGGTGAGAAGCATCTAAGTTTTGTAAGGACACTGAAAGTGTTAAGATCAGCTTAGAATGCATTTTGCTTTTATTTCATTTGACCAACTCTGACTTGTCATGCTTTGACTTATAATCACTTAAAATCTATCTTTTTTAGTTAATAAATTCGTTTGTTTCTTCTACCTGAAGCAGTGTGTTTGGTTTGAAGCATGTCAGAGACTCCCCTTGGGATAACAAGCCTGGTACATATCAATTTCTTTGTTAAATTGACAAACTCATATAAGCTTGCAGTGTCCAGTGGGCATAACAGGACACTGCAAGACAGAGGTTCCTCTGGTTGTGTCTGGGATCGGAGATATTGGCTAGTGTCATTTGGTTGCACAATCCAAACAGTGGCTGGCCAAAAGTGCTCACTCATGTGCTGAGAGCAGCTTACGTGCTAGGGCAGTGGTTCTCAAACTTTTGTACTGGTGACCCCTTTCACATAGCAAGCCTCTGAGTGAGACCCCCCTTATACATTAAAAACATGTTTTTAAATATTTAACACCATTATAAATGCTGGAGGCAAAGCGGGGCTTGGGGTGGAGGTTGACAGCTTGTGACCCCCCATGTAATAACCTCACGACCCCCAGTTTGAGAACACCTGTGCTAGAGGCTGTGCGTGAACAGCTCAGGAATGGGGGTTCTCACAGCAGAGCAGGGTAAGGCTGGCTCCCAGAGTCAAGGATTGGAGTGACCTAGCAGATCATCAATCCAGATAACACCAGGGGAACATCACTCCCCCGCCCCCACACTTTTTCACTGGCCAAATACTGAGGAAAAAACCCTTTAAGGCTCTTATTGCTATATAACTATACACTTCAAATTCAGCAAAGTTGAGGCATCAAGACTGACCTAGAGCATCAGAGGAAAGATTTGCTCCTCTGAAGGGCAACTCACATCCTTGTGTTTTTTCCTCTCCCCTCGGCGCTGATTGTCTATTTTTCACTATTCCATGGGGCTTTCTAGCAATGTTGTGATAGTAGCAGAAAGCACCAAACAATTAAGAAAAGGAGTGGCCAGGTTTATGGTTTGCTTATTTAAGGAGCGGCATTTAGGGAGTGACCCTTAGGAGCAGATCCTCAGCTGGTGTCAATGGTCATGGCTCCATTGGCTTCAGCTGAACTCTGACCATTTACACCAGATCAGAGGATCTGCCCCTTTGAGATTAGAGTGCTTGAGCTCATAGACTCAAAAGTCAGAAGGAACCATCATGATCATTTAGTCTGACCTCCTGAGCTGAGTAGAGCCCTCATGCTATTCATATTGCTATGTCCCTGTTTGATTAAGCCACCAGATAGACAAGTAGCAATCAACAACATTGCAAACAAGTAATAATCAGTCTATCTCGCACACCATCTCTATGAATAGCACATTCCCACTTTCCAGAGCACGAGGGATACTGTCTGCCTGTACGTAATTGAGTGCTAAGACTTCGCTTATTTAAAACACTGAACATTTCCCACTGTCAAAATGTAACCATTTGAACTCTGCAAACACCACACCAAGAAGTCATCAGAGATACTATGGGGGTCACGGTTTATGCAACTTTGGCCCTTACAATAAAAGTGATGGTAAGCATCCGACGAAGTGGGCATTCACCCACGAAAGCTTATACTCCAATACATCTGTTAGTCTTAAAGGTGCCATAGGACTCTCTGTTGCTTTTTACAGATCCAGACTAACACGGCTACCCCTCTGATACTTGGGAAGCAGAATGTGATTCCCCCCAGGCAGAAGAAAGCCCAGATACCAGGCACACATGCCTAATCCTAGGGAAAATGTGATTGCTCTTTAATGAGCACAAGTGGTCAGGGCCTGTTTTATAAAAGTCATGCAAAGGACAAGCTCCTCAGTGTCACCTGATGTTACACTTCAATAATGGTTCAGTGCAGACTTCCAGAGAGAAGAGCACCACCTGCTGAATCCTTACCACCACTTTCTGCAGCACAGGCATTTTCATTTGAAGCTTCCAGCCCAACCCATGAACTCATGAGATCAAAGCCCAAGAGGGCAAGACTACAGGCATCACAGTTAGGTATATTCTGTGGGTGAAGGGGCAGTACTTAAAATTCACCTTACCCTACTGTACTAATGATATATGCTATGTTCAGAACAACCAGGTTCAATATTGCATTGTCTGTTTTTGCTCTTTACAAAACTGTATTTGTGCAGAAAGAATGGTGATCAGGGCACAATACAAATTGAAGAAATTAAGTGAAAAATATGTATACAATGGGAAATTATACCGTGAAAAACTGTAAGCTGATAAAATGGCCTAGGAGGTAGGGCACTGAACTGGGAAACTATATCTGGCTCTGCAGCTGATCCTTTATTCATCTCTGCCTCTCTTTTCCCATCCCAGCCTCTAGCCATCTTCTCTCTTTAGACTATAAATTACTGGGGTCAGGGGCTGTCTTTCATTATGTGTATGTATTGAGTCTAACACAATGGGCCCCTCATCTTGATTGGGAATCCCTATGTTTTCAGTTGCTTATAACCTTTGCCGAACTCTAGCCATTCAGGCTGAAGTTGTACATGCTGGGTGTCTGCCTGAGGCTGAAATTTTGGAAATGTTTCAGCCCAAACAGTCCAGCTTTTTCCAAAAATGAGGCTAGTGAAAATACATTGTTTTGTTCATGTTAAAGCTTGAACAGCCGCATTCTCTGGAGTGGGAACTTGAAATTTGGCAAGAGGGTGGCCTTTGTGTCAGGGATGTGCATTTTGCCACCCCCTTGCTGAGACCACAGCCTATCATGCTGACCAACATAGACTCATTGTTTCCTTGTATGCCTCTATTTGTCTGTCTGTATCCATCTGTTGTCTTATACTTAAATTGTAAACTCTCTGGGGCAGGGACTGACTTTTTGTTCTGTGTTTGTACAGCGCCTAGCACAATGGGGTCCTTTTCCATGGCTCCTAGGTCCTACGATAATACAAATAATCAATACCATCACCAAAAAGTTAGGAAATGCCAGAATTAATGCTGCTTGTGCAACCTTTATTCATTCTTCTGGTGCCTATGTATTATGATCACACACAGTTTTTTTCATAGGCCCCTGCCTCAAATAAATATAAGAAATTAACAAAGTTTTAAGATATACAATGTAATAATATATATGTTTTAAAAAGCACTCCCAAGTTGCTCTAATTTAGACCAGGCCCAGCATAGAATTGGCCCCATAATCAGGGAGCCCCAGCCAATTCCCTTGCATCCTTGGCACTCTGGGTGCAGATGAGAATCAGATGCCTACTGTTGCCCTTGTATCAGTGTAAGGCAGTGAAACTGAGGAAAATAATCTTTTGTACTAGTGGAACTTGTATCAGAAGAGATCTTCATGTAAACTGAACTCTTGTGGTAAACTCTGTTAGCTTTAAATAAAAAAACCACATGAATGACTCCTAGTATGTTTAGAGTGTGTTAAAATCTGTTTATTGTTTTATTATGTGTTCCCTATAATGTTTTTACCTTATGAATAAATGTGCTTGCTTAGAAAGAGCTGCATGGTGACTTGCCACTGCTGGCAATACACTGCTCATAGCCTTCGGGGAGAGAAAGCAATGCACAGGCACTAGCCTTTAGGTGGACTGGCTTTCTGGGGATATCGCAGTGTAAGGCAGGGAGCTGTGTAGCCTTAAAACCCCAGACAGGAGGGAGAGACACATGGGTCTCCACCCGAGGGATGACACCTGGGAGCTGAAAACCTTGAGTGAGTTCCCTCAAGGGACCATGGAGGAGGAATATAGGTGCAGTCACCCTGAAACAGTAAACACCTTGCACCTTGTAAAACACTAAGAAATCAGAATGGCAACATTTCATATAATTTGCACAGGTGTGACTACACAAGGTGCAAAGCACTAGAGAATCAGGCCCTAGAAAGTTGGGGTGAGTGTTTACTACCTGTAGTTGAAATAATCTTTGGACAATAATGGGTTTAAACACTCAACACTTTGGGTGAGGACTTCACTGTTTACATATTTGTATAGCACCCAGGACAATGGGGCCCAGACCTGGTTGGCCAGTAGGGACCACTTCAATATAAATATGAAACAATAAATGTAATATCTTTTTTCTCGTCTTGCCTTCTTTCTCTTTCTTTTCCTCAACCATTGATCAATGGTAGGACTCAACATCCATGACTCTTGGAAGTCACTTATCTTTTTCAGAGGCCAAAGAAAAATGAAAGAAGAGGATAGATATTTTATTACAGAATGAAAAAAAATTAAATTAGGCTTGTAATAATACATAGACTTTAGAGTCGAGTCCTTTAGCTTGAACAGTGAATGCTCATGATTTTCATGGAGAAGTCCTTGGTTCAATCCCTGCTAACCACCCAGGGTGAGCAGTTATACTTAAGTCTAATTTGGAGGTTCAATAGGAAAAAAATCTTAAGGCTGCAAAGTGAGGCACTCAACAGTCAGGAAATGCCATTTAAAAGTGCTCTGAATGGCCTAGGATTCAGCTTCTTCGGGTACCTGTTTCAAGTGTCCTGTTGTGTTGGGTCTGGATGTTCTTGATCTTTGTCCCAAGTGTTAAGCTCCTGGGTGCAGACAGCAAGGCGTCCTTGGTAAATTAACCTTGGTTCTGGAAATCTTCTCCCTCTTGCAGTCCACTAGCACTGGAGTTTGGCGACCTGGGGATTCAATGCAAAACACATACTGTCCTTTTCTTAATTCGGGGGGGAGGAGGGCAGGACAGAGATATAGGACCTGTTGCCTCTTTTTGACTTGAGCATCTAGTCAAAATTTGGGCCCCTTGGGATGTTCCAGTTGGGAGTAGAAATTGGTGATAAGGATTTCTTTGATGCAGTTTTGTTTATTTACAAAGAACATGCAAACTTCTGTGTCTCTGAATGCAGAAGGAATCAAATAGTAGGAAACTGCTTCTTTGGCTCACAGCACCAAGAACACTCTTTTCAGCCTGCACCTCTGACCCAAAAATCTCTACCCAGGTTTCTTCCAGGTCAGATACCAAGCTGTCTCAGTTTCTGTGTGTTCTTCCCTCTCGCATACATCCATGCCACTGAACATAAACATTACACAGCAAAAATTCCTGGATGTGTTCACATATTCCTTTTGTCTTAGGTGAGGTTTATCTTTACACTATGTTAACTGAAGGGTGAAGTCATACCTATTAATCTCAATGAGGGTTTAACTCCACCCATAACAAGATTTCACCCAGCTCCTAACAGACCCATTCTTGCTGCCATTGAAATAAATGGTAAAATTTGCATTGACTTCAGTGGAAATAGGATTAGGTCATTCATTACTCAGCTGATGGATGTGGTAGAAGGAGAGATGGGTTTGACCAATGCCAACTGTTGGTAACAGTCTGTTTAAATGTTTGTAATATGAACCCAGATATAATGCTGTGGACACAATGTGCATTTTATAACAAATTAATAAATAGTAAAGCAAAATAAAAATAACTTCTCAGATGGACAAGATGTCATGTTCTAATCCCATGAAACTCTAAATGCTACCAAGATGATATTTTCCACTCAAAGCTGCCATGCTAACAATTTGTAATCTATTTTGTTAGCCTGGGGCAAATTTTGTGTGTGAGAGTTTAAAAATATTTGAAAAGCAGCTTGAAAAGAAATGCAGAAACCCATTTTTGTAGGTACCTCTGAGGACTTCTGTAATCCATTTTAAATCAAGAAAGAATGGAATACATCCTAAATGTATTTTAGTGCTTAACTCTCTCTCTCTCTGTCTGTATGTGTCTAGAAGGAAATAATCCCTCAAATAAATCGTGGAAAGCATCCCAATAATATTGGAACACTGGAAAATATACCTCTGAAAAGATCACTATTTGTGCCTGAAAAGGGAAACTGTACATTTGCTTTTGAATATTAACATGAGATAGACATGTCTGCTCTCCTAACTGTGTAATCAGAGATTTTACTCGGTTTAATAAAACAATTAGAAATGACATGTCTTTGGGTGTCTTAACATGCTCACTCTGCAATATAGTAACATAGAGAGATCTGATGACTATATCACTATACCTCTTTAACCAAAAGCCCAGTGTTATAATGATTATTGTATTGTCTCTGATATTTACAGGGCAAGGATTTGTCAACCTCTTAAAACTCCCTAAACAAACAAATAGAAACTGTAATGGGACTCAAGAAGGAACCTTAGGAAACAGCTGGGCTGTTCCCTTTACTTTGCCCTATCCTGCTCCCCTTCAAGTCAATAACAAAAACTCCCTGGGCTTCCCTGAGCAGCCAGAGGTAACAATTCCTGCTCTCCCAGAGGTAAGCGAACGAATGGAGAGACATGCAGGCTACTTCCAGCCGAGACTCCATACCCTCCGCCAGAGAGTGACCTACAGAGATTTCTGATGAGGAGCAAAACCGAACGGGAACGAACTGTTCATCCTCTCACAGACGAAATAACTCACTTCTGGGAACTAACAGCTCCCTTCAGCAGGTGGCAAAGCTATCAGCCTGGCTCCTCATGCTACAGCCGTTTCCTTCTAATCTTGCACGCGGCCGGGCGCCTGTATTGCCCAGCGTTGCGTTATTTCCCTTTAAGCTGGTGTCAGGTACTGTGAAGAGGAAGAGCGGGGGGAGGAGATGGCTGGAGGGTTCCACCACAGGCTCACGCAATGCAAACTCTGCACGCAACTGGGAGGCGACAGGCAGAGGAGGGGGAAACTTTCCAACTTCATAAACCCTGAAGATGAAGGAGATTTTCCCTCCTGCCACAGAAGTCCGCGATCCCACAGCCCCGCCAGCCGTTCAACTGGAACCGCTTTGCTAAAACGTTCACCAAAAGGCAGGAAACCTCGAAGGCTCAGCCAGTCCAGATGGGTTGGGGCCAAAGGCAATTGACAAAGAGCCGGGTCCCGTAGGGAAGAACCGGGCGGCTGCGATTTGTCAATACCAGGCAATTCGGGAAGGGCTAACTACGGGCTGGAGGCTGCAGCTGCTGGTGGAATTGAAGCCAGGAGAGCCAGTGCCAGAAGACTGCCCAGCCGGGCTCCGGCTCAACTCAGGGGGACACTAAACTGTCCTGTAAGCCGCTCATTTGCTCCAGCAGGTTCTGGTTGCCCCATCACCCGGGCTCTATGCAAGGATCACATCTGGCTGATGTCTATTTAGTCTGAACGAGGCAGGCTATTGAAGTGCGAGCTCTGAAGGGTTAACATGCTCGGAAGATTAGAACAACGCACGATGCGGGATCGGGTGCAATTGGCATTTGCCTGCACATGACCTGCCAAGCTCCGGGTGACAAGAACCTGGGCTTCTAATGAGTTTCCCACAGTCTGGGATCTGAACCTCACTGCTGCGCTGCGTCTCCTGCTGGGGCTGCCCACTTGCACGGATCACAGCTGCTGCGGGCTGCCCGGATCCTCCCACTGGAGCCCAGAAACCTCTGATGGAAGCATTTTTCAGCAGGTCAGTTTTATTAGAGATTTTTTAAAAAGCTGCCTTCCCCTTTCCCCTCCCTCCATACTCAAATTAAAAGACAAAAAGGGAAGCACGTTTAGATCGTTGTCTACGAGCTCTTAGTTACCACACTGGTAACTGCTATTTGGGTGTGAATGATATTCCTGTATCACTGGGGCTGTGCCCATCTCCCTCAACCCATGCGTGCATACTGACTGTTACCAGTTCACGCCTACCGCTAATTAAAGTCAGGAAGGGGGGAAGCTTGTCCTGATTTACAGTCTCTCGCTGTTTCCTTCCAAAAACAATTAGGAGCGTTGCGCGCAGATTCCAACGCGGTAGACGCATTTATTTTGCAGTAGGCACAGACGTGCGGTGACACTGCTGGCATCACCTGCCCGACCTGTATAAGGAAGAAGCTTCTTGCAGCTTCCACGTCGCGGCAGTTGCTTACAGCGAGCGCATCCTCTTCTCTTCGCCCGCTCCTGCCGTGGGAGTCCGCTTGCCACGAGGCAAACTTCCCCTCTCGGCCGGGGCGAGCGCTTCCCCAGCTCTCAAACGCCAATGGTGCTTGATTGCGGTTTTCGCTCAGCACCCAGCCGCGCGCTAGGCGCTTTCTAGGCACATCTCAGGCTCCACAGGGCCATGATAAGCATCGCTCGCTGGCGTCGGTGTCAGAACTTGCTCTATTTACACTGCCTGCCCCTGCGAAGCCGGCACATCTGCAGCCCCCCACTGCTCCCGCCTTTTGCTGCACGGCAGGTGCGGGCACATGAACCCTTCCTTCAGAGCCCGACCTGATCTCTGCTTCTCCCCGCAGCATGGCCCTCCGGCGGCTGGAAGAGGCGCTCTCCAGCATCCCGCCGCTGCAGAGCGCCCTGCTGCTGCTCCTCTCCCTGCTCGCCGCCATCCACCTGCGGCAGCTCCTCCTGCGGCAGCGGCGCCTGGAGCCCCCGGGCCCTTTCCCGTGGCCCCTGATCGGCAACGCGGCTCAGCTGGGCAGCGCCCCGCACCTCACCTTCGCCCGCCTGGCCCGCACCTACGGCGACGTGTTCCAGTTGCGCCTGGGCAGCCGGCCCGTGGTGGTGCTGAACGGCGAGCGCGCCATCCGCGGGGCGCTCATCCGCCAGGGGGCCGCCTTCGCCGGCCGGCCGCGCTTCCCCTCCTTCCAGCTGGTGTCCGGGGGCCGCAGCCTGGCCTTCGGCGGCTACTCCGAGCTGTGGAAGCTGCAGCGCCGGCTGGCGCACTCCACCGTGCGGGCCTTCTCCACCGGCAGCCCGGCCCCGCGCCGCCTGCTGGAGCAGCACCTGCTGGGCGAGGCGCGGGCGCTGGTGGCGCTGCTGGTGCGGGGCAGCGCGGGCGGCGCCTTCCTGGACCCCGGGCGCAGCCTGGTGGTGGCCGTGGCCAACGTGATGAGCGCCCTGTGCTTCGGCCGCCGCTACAGCCACAGCGACGCCGAGTTCCTGCGCCTGGTGGGCCGCAACGAGCAGTTCGGCCGCACGGTGGGGGCCGGCAGCCTGGTGGACGCGCTGCCCTGGCTCCAGCGCTTCCCCAACCCGGTGCGCGCCGCCTACCGCGCCTTCCGCCAGCTCAACCGCGACTTCTACAGCTTCGTGCGGGGCAAGTTCCTGCAGCACCGCCGCAGCCTGCGCCCCGGGGCCGCCCCCCGCGACATGCTGGACGCCTTCATCCGCCTCCAGCAGGCGCAGCCCCGGCTGCCGCTAGAGCACGTGCCCGCCACCGTCACCGACATCTTCGGGGCCAGCCAGGACACCCTCTCCACCGCCCTGCAGTGGCTCATCATCTTCCTCATCCGGTGGGTGCGCTCGGGCTGGGGCCGGCTCTCCCCGGCGGAGCCATCCCAGACACCCAACGGGGAGGCGCGGGGGTTTAAAGGCAGGGGCAAGTGTGAAAAGGAGGGACACTTTTTCCAGGGAAGGTAGAGTTGTGCATATAAAATAAAGCCCTTAATAGGGGGACAACTGGTCACCCTCGAACCAGCAGAGTGGGGTGGCCGCCCAGCCTGGGGCTCTCATTGCGCCCTGTCCCTAACCAACGTCCAAACCCTTCATCTCAGCAACCAGCATGAACCGAGCATCCATCCCTGCTAGTGCAAGATCCGAGCCCTTCTCCTCTCCCTCCAGGCCATGAACTAGACCCCTCAGAGGGGAAGGAGGGTCGAGGGGCTTAGGATAGGGGAGACCTGGGCTCAGTTCTTGGCTCTGCCATGGACCTGCTGAGTGACCTTGGCTAAATTTGTGCCTCAGTTCCCCATCGGTAAAACCGGGATAATGCTGCGTCCCTACCGCCGTGGGGTGTTGGGAGGATAAATACATTAAAAGACTTTGAAGAGTACTATGTAAGAAATAGGTATCACTAGTAGTAATTCTAGACCTTCTTAGCTACCACAAACAGGGATAAACCTAGAGTCCCTCTTAGTGCATGATACTAGACCTAGACCCTCTTCACTACTGTTGCTACATCATCCTGACTGCAGCTGTTTCTTTCCAGCAGCAGGACCCCCTCCCGGCTTTCTTGTGGAAGCCGAATGTGAGAATCTTGTCAAAACTTTATTTAAAAAAAAATCCTCTAAGGGAAACATGGCAGTAACCTCCCCTGTTTAAGGCAAGAGCTTCCAGCAAGGGTTAAAATAATTTACAAATACAGAGCCTGATTCTGATCTCTCTTGCGGGGCGGGGGAGAGAAAGAGAGAGATAAGAAGCGGGCCAACCTGGCTTTTGTTGCCTTAGGCAGGGTGTGTTTCATATCCGTTTATGAGACCCAGGTATGGCTACATCCTGCTAGTTGAAGTCTAAAGAATAAAGTTGCCCCTTGCCAGTCAAAATTTCAGCGTTCTGGGAAAATATACCCATCAGTTTCATAAAAAAAAAAAAAAAAGGCAGTTTTCTTCTCGCCCCTGCCATGCTTCTGAAATGTGACAGTGAGGTTGCGTCACTGATCACATAGCAAGTCTATTGCTTTCCCCACTCCAGTTCCTCAAACGCAATTAGATGCAGCTGCTGTTGGAAAGGATCCATATATAAAAGCCAACTAAAATAAACAATGCTTCTAAACTAATAGGTCTAGCTGTACAGAACATTGTGTGTGACATAAGACAGACAAGTTGGAGTGAATCCTGCAACCCAAATCTAATATATTAAATATGCTCCGTGAACAAATTGGCCCATTATTAGAGGTGAATGCTTTGATTGCCAGTGATGTGCAAGCATCACACTGAACTGATCTGGTTATTAGCTCTTTGTTTCTAGTAGAAAGTACACATAAGGTAACAATCCTGTATTTGTGGGCACTAAAGTACCTTGGTGTTCATGATTAACTCACACGGAAGCTCTGGGAAAACTGCCAAAAACTAAAGATATTTAAAAAAACCCCAAACCCCAATGCACTCCAGTAAACGTTACATAAAGATACAGGCTGGCAAAAAGGCAACAAAACAAACCCAAAAGTAACAGATTTTACCAGGTCAAGATCAAAGAGATCATAGGAACAGGATAATATCTACTTAAACAAGATAAAGAGTTCACGTACTGGTTTACAAACCCGCTATTATGTTATTGCTCCTATAACGTGGGTGCCTTTATTACGGTTGCATGACAAGTGAAAAACAATCTCAAAGCTTTAGAGCAGGTGGACCCATTGCGCACTGTATGCCTATAAAAGCACCATAATATTCACCTCGCAGAAAATGATTGGACTCAGCAAAAATCTTACGGTTGGAAGAAGCATTTAAATAGCAAGAAACTGGTGTTACCTCCTTTTCCTCTCCCAGCGTTTCCTTAACCATTTGCACTTCCTGTGGACGTTATCTCCTTAGGCTCATCTACTTAGCTGCTGCTTAAAAGCCACACATATTTAACACCTTAAGAGTAAGGGTATAATTACTAACGTTTACATAACCTGTTTGGCATTCTAACTGGAGTACTTTACATTTGGACTTTGTTTGCCATGCAGACATACATTTCACAAAGGGATCTGACCTCTCATTCCTCATCCTCAAAGGAAACCATCACAACACTTTCAAAAGATGAGCCTGGGAGCTTAAATTCATAACTTTGCTAGACACTAAAAATCATGGTTTTAATAAAGACACTGGATTTATGGTTTATTACAACATTCTGTAACCCACTAATTCCTAGGGTGACCAGATGTCCCGATTTTATAGGGACAGTCCCAATTTTTGGGTCTTTTTCTTATACAGGATCCTATTACCCCCCCACCCCGTCCCGATTTTTCACACTTGCTGTCTAGTCACCCTACTAATTCCCCTTTTTGTCTTATGACTACAGAGGTATTAATGGGCCACTTCACCTTGAATAGTCCCTTAGTTTAGCATAAGTAGCGCTTTTTCTATCTGTTTGATCCTTGTATTGCCGTGACACTCTGAATACCTTTCCCAAATTTGAGGAAGAGCTCGGTGTAGTGCCAAAGCTTGTCTCTCTCACCAACAGAAGTTAGTCCAATAAAAGATACTAACTCACCCACCTTGTCTCATGGAGACATACTGAGACAGGGGGAAGACACAGGAACATGAAAAGCCCAAACTTGATGAGTTAAAAATCAAAGCTTCAAAAAATTATAGATGCGGGAAGACAATAGAGCTATGTTGCTTTTAGAGAGGGAAGGAATGAGGGCTTAAAAAAAAATCAAAGAGGAAAAAATAGGCTGATCTCCCTTTCTACAATGTTTTTGCTTGTTTGTTTCTTTTATAATCTCTCTCACTTGGAGGTCCTTCTCCAAGTTTATATAACAAATTTGGAATAATTTTTTGCTAGTGATCCTAAATACAATGCAGTACCATGAAAAAGTGTATTTTGATATTAGTTATAGTAAATATCCACAAACAAAGATCCGAGTGCTCATGAACTTTTCTATTCTGATAGTTTATCAGATAAATATTTTAGTTTTAAAAAACACTACATACAGCTCTAATCCATGTGTAATATAGTCTCATATGTGTTAATTCAAACATCAATGGAAACAGATTTAGAGGTTACATATAGAGCTGGTCAAGAACCAGCATTTCCATTCTGTGAGAAATTCCTACTTTTGGGGGCATGGAGAGGGGGGAAGTAATTCTGATTTAGAATGAAAAGCTGAAATTTAAAATTCAAAAATAATTCATTTAGTATCATTTAAATCCATTTTGTTTCAACTTTTATATTGCATTAAAATATACAATACACATGAAATATTAAATGTAATATAAAATACAATTTTAATATAGCAGGCTAAATTAAATTATAACACAATTGAAACAAATCATTTTGACTTTTTCCCACTGAACATGTCATAATCAATATGTTTCTATGAAATATTTTATTTTGACAACTGCATTTGACAAAAATTGTGAAAAAAAATTTGAGGAGCTTTAGTTAAATATGATTCTTTCAAAAAGAAAGTCTGTTGTTTGAAAATATAGTTTATATTTGCATAGATAACATGTGTATATATATGCTTAAATTCCAACAGATATCCAAAGGTGCAGGTTAAAATGCAAGAAGAAGTGGATAGGATTGTTGGCAGAGATCGCTTGCCCTGTGCAGAAGATCAACCTCATTTGCCCTATGTTATGGCTTTCCTTTATGAATCCATGCGTTTCAGCAGTTTTGTGCCAGTCACTATTCCACATGCCACCACAGTCGACACCTCCATAATGGGCTACTTCATTCCCAAAGACACAGTCATATTCATCAATCAGTGGTCAGTGAATCATGACCCAGAAAAATGGTCCAACCCAGAGGATTTTGAGCCAACAAGATTCCTGGATGAGAATGGATTCATTAACAAAGATCTTACTAGCAATGTGATGATTTTCTCATTGGGTAAACGTAGGTGCATTGGAGAGGAGTTATCCAAGATGCAGCTCTTTCTCTTTACCTCCATACTGGTACACCAGTGCAATTTTATTGCTAATCCAAATGAGGACTCTAAAATGGAATTCACCTATGGGTTGACCATTAAACCTAAGCCATTTACAGTTAATGTCACTCTTAGGGAGACTATGGATTTGCTAGATAAAGCTGTCCAAAGATTGCAAGCAGAGAAAACAGCTACTGAAAATCATCTATCAGCAAATCTGTGAACACTGACATTTGAATCAAATATATAAGGATGCTCCCGCCTCTCTCTTTTTTAGACTTAAAATAAAGTAAATAATAATATGCAGCACTGGTGAGCTCTTTGTAATATACCAAGTACCACAAAACACTGGGGAGTGGAATTGCCCAAGCATTAAGCAGGTCCTCTTTTTTAATTCGAGAGAGAGAGAGAGAGAGAGAGAGAGAGAGAGCACGCGCGCGAGGGGAGCCTTATAAATATATTAAGTACTGAAATACAGGCAAAAAAATGTGATTTAAAAGTAAATTTGTTTTTGGGGTAACAGGCAGAAGAAAACAGTTATTTTAACACCCTCCTCATTAACTGCCTGGCTGGAGTGTCCCAGCCACTCCTTGCGCAACCCTTTCCATGTCTCATTGCAGCTGTCTCAGCCCTAATTTGCCTTCAAAGACTCTACATCCCAAAGTGAAATCTTGTGTGGAAAGAGGTGCCTAGATTGTTGGAGCCAGATTCTGCAAGCGCCCTATGCAGGGAACTGCCATGGGCTTGTGTTACGTCCTGGGACATGCGCTGGGATGTGTTTCAGTGCCTTGACGATAAACTTTCAAATGAAGTTGGGTAAAATGCCAAGCTTGCCTTTAACATTCCAAAGTATTTAAAGTATGACTACAAAAAGACTTGTTTATGAGCACAACGGAATTTTGAAATGTATTTCATAATCTATATGTGAACAAATGGAATGTATTGAAATTCATTACATCTCAAGCAGAAAGATTAAAAGTAGTAAGTCACCAAATGGCAGATATGATATATAATCCATTAATTTATTCATAAGCAGAAGCAAAGGTACTGATCAAAGGAAAAATAATAGATATTTTCATTAGGAAAACCTACTTAAGGATGGCCTTTTATTGTGGACTGTTTATTTTCTCAGCTAAAAGCTTATGCCTGATTCTGCCAATCTTTAGGCACATGCCAACACTTAATCACATGAGCAGTCCCATTAAAATTCACATAGGTTTGCAGGAGGACTTGTGTCTTAGAACTTTTGTGCCACTAAGATCAAACAACATGTGGAATAGATATAGTTATGTTCCTATAATCATTCTATTAGCTGGAGTTAAAATTATGCCTATGATGGTTCATCATGTACTATTAATGTGATCTACTTCCAGTAAGGACATGAAACAAAATAATGGGAGTTTGGATTACATACAATTATTGGGGCCCAATCAGGATAATTTGGGCATTTTGTAGTTTGCATTATTTCACAAAACACTTACATTTCAAATAGCCTTGTGATCAGCTGTTAAGTAAAACATACATGAGAAGTATTATAGTCTTGAACCACTCTGTAATGGTTATATAGGATAATGAACAACACTCAGAGAACCTGCTTTTTAATATATAAAAGTGCAGACCCTGCAAAGTGTTGGGCACCTCCTGTGAGACACAAACCACCCTCTACTCTAAATGAAATCCATGGGAGTTAGAGGCACTCAGCACATTGCTTGAGGTGCGTAGACTATTGCAAAATCAGACCCTATGGTATATAGAGGAATATGGGCCTGGTGCTATAAACATGAAATCAGTGGGACTGCTTGATGGAGTGAGGACTGCTCACATGAATAAAGATTTGAAGGACTGAGCCCTATATTATACAGTAGGTGACAATCCTACCCCCTATTGACAGCAATGGCAAAATTCACAGTGGTGTTGGATGGGAGCAACATTGAAGGCCTGATCCTGATCACACTGAAGTACATAGGAGCTTTGCTATTAACTTCAAAGGAATCTGTATCAGGGTTTAAAGCATTGCCCCCTAAACCCAGGTAGCAGGGACACACCCGACTCAGCTATTTCAAATCTCTGATTTTGTAGGGAATGTACGTCCATGTTTTTCAAAACTAAACATTAAAATCAAAGGCTTTTTTAAATCTAAAAGGGGTATCCCTCAGGTATTTTGTGGACTACATAAAATCTTTGATATCCCAGAACTTAGCCTATATCTGTGAAATGCTGTATAACATTCTTAACATAGTCATACTCAGATCTATACTAGATCAACACATTTTTCACTTATACTTTTATATGTCCATAAAAAAGTCTGTAACCTTCAACAGAATAGTTATTCTAATTCAAGAATCATTGTTTTCTATTTCAGTAAAAAATACCTTTTTTGTAATTTTGTACTTCTCCCAAAAGCTTTAAATATGTATCTGTGATAACATGACTGTCATTCATACAGTTGAAATTGATTTGTGTGGATGTCTATGATCAGGTGATACACAGTATAAATGCTTGTCAAAAATGTGCATCATACTATCACTGTAAAATTCTTCAAGTTTATTAATACCCAGATAGAATGTATGCAGTTCTTAAACAGCTAATCTTTGTGGTCATTTTAAGATGGATCACTGTATTACCAAAATATTAAATAAAAATTATTCTTACAATAAATCTGCTTAGTCTGTACTTCATTTTTTGGGATTTGGATAAACAAAATCATTATATATGTTGCATGCTTAACCTGGGAAAAGTCAAATGATGGCGTGGACCCCCCCAGAGTTAGTCAGGCCAAAGAATTGCTTTGTCCCTGCTAGACTGCAGAGACCTAAATATTTTCCCCCTGAGATTAAGGTAGAATTAGTTTGGGCTATTCTTCTTCTTCTAGTCTTTTTGCATTCTTTCCTCTCTCTCCATCTTTTCTCCCCTCCTTTTATCTTTGGGTCCCCGTCCCACCTCTTGGTCTTCCCAGAACTTCCCCCTCACAATCTCTATTTTTTTTCTCCCCCACAATTTCTTTTATGTGAAAAACGTTCCCTGTTAACTCTGCCACAATCTCTCAATGCCATCTCACCTTTTCTGATCTCCCCCACATCCTGTTCACCTTTCCCCAATCTCTGTCACACCACTTTGTGTTCCTCCTTCCCTGGTTCCTTCCTCCTTTCACTGGTCCCACCACTTTTGACTGCTTTTCTTGTCTCCTCTCCCCTTCTCAAGTACTCCCTTGCCCATTGTCTTCCAGCTAACCAACCCATCTAATGTCTGTGCTTCATAGCAGAATATATTGGCTAGCCAGCTGTCCAAAGCTGGAACTCAGACTCCCTCTTCAAGGTTAACTGGCACATTTTTACTCTTCATTGTTGCTTCTTCAGTGCTAACAGACCCTCTCTTGTGTTATGCAGCCAGGGGAACTTGGCTTGAGGTTTATACAGGGCAACAGCAGCTGCCTGTTACTGCCAGTTCTCAGCTAGCCTGAGGAAAGATGCGGGGGTAGAATTTACAGCTGCTGAACAGGCAACAAGAAACTTCTAAATCATGTCATTTTAGGTCAGCAATCACAGTTTACAGAAGTGAGGCCAAGCAAAGTGCTAATCTATCTGTTAAACTCCACCAGGTACCAGTTTAAAAATGATGATGACTGTAGCAATGATTCTAGATTGGGTAAGGGTGTATCCAACAGCAGAAAAGTCACACCCCCATCAGATTCCCTAATGGCATATGCCATTACCTCCCTAACCTGTGAAAGGCTGTCATTATGGCAACGAGAGAAAAATAGGTGCTGCTCCGAGAACGTTCTGTATCATGATAGAAACAAGTATAAAAGTGAGTCAACGTTAAACAAATACATTACAGAAATATCTTATTCAAATCCCCAAATTATTTTTGAAATCCTCTTGATGTGTTGTAAAAATGGGGGCCTAGCAGGTCTACCCCAATTATGACCTCAACAGTCAGAATCTTTTAAAAACCCACTTCCCAATCCCCTATAACAATAAGTGTGGATGGAGAAAGGTATATAAGGGAGACAGAATGACTGGGATTAGTCATAACAAAAAGCAAAAGGCCTCCTGACACTCTCAACATATTCCTTGGGTTGTATGTCTGGTAAACAAGAGAAGAATGAAACCAGAAATTAATGGATCAAAACAGGTTTATTGAAAAGTAGGTCTATGGTATCAAAATAATGAGAGCATGGGCTTGTGACAGATGCTTTGGAAATGGAATAGTTAAAGACTATTGTATTAATGTTATATGTATCTTTAAGGCTTTGCTAGTAATTGTAAGCATGCAGGAAGTAAAGACACTAGGGATAAGTAATGCAAATCGTCACTGCTGAAACAATGTGGGCAGAGACCCAAAGTACTTTAAAACATGCCAGGGTCTTCTTGTAGAGGATGGGTGATCACCTGGTAAGTCAGGCATGTATACAAGCTATTGATTTGGTTTTTTAAGGTAAGTTTTCTTTATAATGCTTTTGTTCTGAATCAAGAGTACTTGGCTTGGTGAAAGCTGGTTAGTCACTGAATAACATTTTCACTGCCTCTGAGAGAACAGGACTGCAGGTGCTGAACTGAAGTCAGATCCACAATTCACTGTGATCACCTGAGCAGGAGTCTGCAACCTAAAAACCCAGTCAGGAAGGAGTGAATGGCAGAATTCTGTCCCCAGAAAGGTGACATCTGCAGACCAGAGACCTAAGCGAGGTGCCTCAAGGTGACCCCTAAGGGGTCAGAGGTGCAATTAAATCAGGAATTGTGACATGGCTCTCCTGCCCATCATCTGCTTTTGGGGTTCATAAAGAGAGACCTTAGGGTGGAGAAATTGAATGGGGATTGCATTCTTGGGGGATTTCCAGGGGAAAGGCTGATAGGCCCCCACTTCACTCCAGATACTGTCCTTTGTTCATGAGCCTGAAGGGTCATCATGACTCCCAGACCTCAACACATCAGTGGGGACCTCTGACCACCACTGCTGCACCAGTGAGGCCATCAGCCATATAAATGTGAGAGCCTTCGGTCTTTCCTCCCCTCGTATGTTCCTTTCTATCCCTCACTGTCTCCCTTCCCTTCCCCACTCTCACTCACTCAGCTTTTCCTCTGATCCTGAGACCAGCTGTACCTCATGGCACGAGCATAATGAAATGAGATGGCATATCTACCTCTGCCCAGCTGGAGACAGACCGGTGAAGGAAAGGGACTTGACCAGACCAGCCAGATGACACCCCAGACTGCAGAAATGAGCCAGAGCCCAGAACAGCAGCTACCACAGCTGCCCCCACATGACTGTCTAGTTGCCTTGTACTTCAAGATCAACAAAAGCTGAATTTCCCCCACATTTACTATCCCCTCTCTCTCTTCCCCTTGTGTCTGTTTTGTCAAAGGCAAGGAAAATGATCATTTACGATTCAGAATTGAACAGAAGAAGAGAAAGTTACTCACCTTGCAATAACTGAGGTTCTTCGAGAGGTGTGTCCCTGTGGGTGCTCCACTCCAGGTGATGGTGCGTCCCGGCGCAATTGATCGGAGATCTTCGGTATCGGGACACACACGCTCAGGTGCTTCTTGCAGCATTATTAGGGTCTGCCTGGGCGCGCGCGTGCCGCACCCCCCTCAGTTCCTTCTCTACCATAGAGTTGTCTGATTAGTACTCCAAAGTAGAGGGGAGGAGGGTGGATAGTGGAGCACCCACAGGGACACACATCTCAAAGAACCTCAGTTACTGCAAGGTGAGTAACTTTCTCTTCTTCTTCGAGTGCTGTCCCTGTGGGTGCTCCACTCCAGGTGAATGTGAAGCAGTACCCACTACGGCTGGTGGGATTTTGGAGTTGCATGAGGGATAATGGTAGACAGTACCATATGGCTGAATATGGCGTCTGCCGTGGTATCCCGTGTGATAGCATAATGTTTGGCAAATGTGTGGTCAGATGTCTACGTGGCCGCCTTGCATATGTCTGACGAAGTGGGCATTCACCCAAGAAAGCTTATGCTCCAATACATCTGTTAGTCTTAAAGGTGCCACAGGACCCTCTGTTGCTCTTTGCATATGTCTGTAATAGGTACATTGTGGAGGAAGGCAACGGATGTTGACATTGCTCTAATAGAATGAGTTCTAACACTCTCTGGTGGTTGAACATTCTGGGTCTGATAGCAGGGTCTGATGCAGTCCAAGATCCACTTGGAGAGTCTTTGCTTAGAGATAGCCTCACCCTTTGATCTTTCAATAGTAGAAACAAATAGCCTAGGGAATTTACAAAATGGTTTAGTTCTGTCAAGATAGAATGCAAGAGCCCATCGGATGGAATACAGTAAGTGTATTGGCTGGTTAAGGTGGAAGGGAGACACCACGTTGGGGAGGAATTTGGGGTGGGGTCGCATAGTAACCTTGTCTTTAGAGAAAATGGTGTGGGAGGGTAGGCCATCAGGGCGCTTATGTCACCAACCCTTCTCGTTGATGTTATGGCAACCAAGAAAGCCACTTTCATGGACACGTGGAGCAGGGATGAGGTAGCCAGGGGCTCGAAAGGAGGTTTCATGAGACTGCGGAGAACTAGGTTGAGATTCCAAGAGGCTACTGGTGAATGAATCTCAGGGTAGAGATTTTGCAGGCCCATGAGGAAGCATTTCATGGTGGGGTGGGCAAAAAGTGAATAGCCGTCCAGGGTGTCATGGAAGGTGGCAAGGGCCGCGAAGTGTACTCTGATAGAACTGAGCGAAAGCCCGTCCTGTTTTAGTTCAAAAAGATAGTCTAAGATGTGAGGGAGGGTTGCAGTCTGGGGTGCCAGGCGTATGTGAAAGCACTAGATGGAGAAGCGTTTCCACCTTTGCAGGCAAGTCTTACGAGTGGAGTCCCTTCTACTGTGCAGGAGGACATATTGGACCTGTTCTGAGCAGGCTAATTCATGGGATTGAAACCATGAAGGAACCACGCCGTCAAATGGAGTTTCCGGAGCTGCAGGTGAAGAAGCCGAATGCCGTTCTGGGAGAGGAGAGCTGGTCAGTCGGGGAGAGTCCTTGGAGGACGGATGGATGGACATGCGTAGGAAGTAAGGATACCACGTCTGTCTGGGCCAAGCTGGGCAATAAGTATGACCCGGGCCTTGTCCTCTGTGATCTTGCGTAGAACCCTGTGTATCAGTGAAATCGGTGGAAACGCATATATGAGAGAATTGTTCCAAGGAATGAGGAACGCATCCCCTAGAGATGCGTTCCCGAGTCCCGCTCTGGAGCAAAATAGATGGCATTTTCGGTTTTGAGGAGTGCCCGACAGGTCTATCGATGGAGTGCCCCAGTGGGAGAAGAGATGTCGGAGTATCGTGGGATGTAATTCCCATTCGTGTTCCTCGGAGAAGTGTCTGCTGAGTGTGTCGGCGGTAGTGTTGTGACATCCAGGCAGGTAAGAAGCGGGGATTTCTATGAGATGTTGTATGCACCAATTCCATAGTCGGATGGCTTCGGTGCATAGGGAGTGAGATCATGCTCCTCCCTGCCTGTTGATGTAAAACATACATGCTATATTGTCTGTCAGAACTCGGATGGACTTGTTATTTATGTTGGGAAGAAAGTGAAGGCAAGCTTACCTGATGGCTCTGAGCTCTAGAAGATTGATGTGCAGGCGGGTCTCTGATAGGGACCAGCGGCCCTGTACCTTGTGGTCGCCTAGGTGCGCTCCCCAACCTATCAGGGAAGTGTCTGTGGTGAGCATGAGTACTGGGGAGTGTGGATGGAAGGGAACACCCGTGCATAGGTTTTCTGGTTTTGTCCACCAATGTAGGGAGGCCAATATGTTCGGTGGTGGAGTCAGTGTTATGCAGAAACCGTGTCTGCTGGGTTTGTAGTTGGAGTTGAGCCAACCCTGAAGGCATCTCATGTGCAGCCTGGAGTATTTGACCACAAAGGTGGTGGCTGCCATGTGACCAAGAAGCTGTAGGCAGGTCTGTGCCTATATTCTGGGGTGAACAGAGATCGTGCGTATGAGATGTGTAATAGTGTGGAATCTGTAGTGTGGAAGCGAGGCTCTGGTTCGAATTGAGTCTAGGTGAGCTCCAATGAACTATCAGGGTGGATTTTTGGAAATTTATTTGAAAGCCTAGACTGTGGAAGAGAGAGATGGTAAAGTTTGTGGCTTTTAACATTTCGTCATAGGAGCTGGCTTTGATAATGCAGTCATCTAAGTAGGGGAAAAGTATGATCCCGTGTCTGTGGAGGTGGGCCACGACTACGGCTAGGGTCTTGGAGAATAGCCTCGGTGCTGTGGAGAGACCGAATGGGAGTATTCTGTATTGCAAGTGGTCGTGTCCAAGTGTGAATCACAGGAAGCATCTGTGTACTGGATGAATGGATATATGGAAATAGGCGTCTTGTAGGTCAAGGGCTGTGAACCAGTCCCCTTGTTCCAGCGCGGGTATTACTGTGTCCAGTGTGACCATCTTGAATTTTTGTACACGGACAAATTTGTTCAGTCGGCGTAGGTCTAGTACAGGTCTCCATCTCCCACCTTTCTTTTGGGTCAGAAAGTAGTGGGAGTAGAACCCTTTCACCGATGTTGCGTCGGTACATGTTCCACTGCACCTAGGTGGAGAAGATGAGCCACCTCTATATGGAGGAAGTGCTCGTGAAAGGGGTCCCTGAAGAAGGATGGGGAAGGGTGGGCAGGCAAGATATGAAAGGGATGGAGTAACCTGACTGAACTATTTCCAGGACCCAGCAGTACTGGGTGATCTGTTGCCAGACATGGTGGAAAGCCTGGAGGCAGTAGCCAAATGGGCAAATAGGTGGCGGAGTCAAGGAGTGGTCGCGCTTCAAAACTGACCAGCACTTCAAAACTGCTGTTTGTTTCCCAATGGGTGGGAAGTTGTTGGTTGCGCATGGTTTTGCCTGAGCCTAGGAGGTCTGTTGTGGTTTCTCCCAGTATCATAAGGTCTGGACTGGGGCCAGTGATATTGTTGTGCGCGGGGCCTCTGATAAGGCTGATACCGTTGTCTCACTGGTATTCCCAGTGTGCGCAGGATGGCCCTAGAGTCTTTCATAGTGTGAAGGACTTTGTCAGGTTTTTTTTGGAAAAAAGTTTATCTTTATCAAAAGGAAGATCCTCCACTTTGGTCTGCAGGTCTTTGGGGATACCGGATGCAGACAGCCAGGAAGACCTGCACATCACCAACGCAGTGGCAGTGGTGCGGCTGCTGTGTCCACCATGTCCAGGGATGCTTGTAGCTCCATTCTGGACACTAATTGACCTTCGACAAGGACTGACTTAAAAAGAGGCTAGGACTTTTCAGCTTGGAAAAGAGGAGACTAAGGGGGGATATGATAGAAGTATATAAAATCATGATTGGTGTGGAGAAAGTGAATAAGGAAAAAGTTATTTACTTGTTCCCCAAATATAAGAACTAGGGGCCACCAAATTAAATTAATGGGCAGCAGGTTTATAACAAATAAAAGGAAGTAGTTTTTCACACAGCACACAGTCAACCTGTGGAACTCCTTGCCTGAGGAGGTTGTGAAGGCTAGGACTATAACAGGGTTTAAAAGAGAACTAGATAAATTCAGGGAGGTTAAATCCATTAATGGCTATTAGCCAGGATGGGTAAGGAATGGTGTCCCTAGCCTCTGTTTGTCAGAGGGTGGAGATGGATGGCAGGAGAGAGATCATTTGATCATTATCTGTTAGGTTCACTCCCTCTGGGGCACCTGGCATTGGTCACTATCAGTAGACAGGATACTGGGCTGGATGGACCTTTGGTCTGACCCAGTATGACCATTCTTAAAGTCCGCTCTCCTGTCCTCTGGGATATGGGAGGTAAAATCAAAGAGCTTGTTGTAGTTGTCGTAGTCATAGCTTGCGAGGAGGCAGGAATAATTTGCAATTCTAAATTGTAGAGTGGAGGAGGTATAAAACTTGTGGCCCAGGAAGTCAAGGCTTGTGGAGTGGGCCAGTATTGTGGCTGCTTTGTTCTGTGTGTTGCTGCATCCACCACAAAAGAGTTAGATTTATTTTCCCACCCACAACCCAAGTCCTTCGCAGGAACATAGTATTTACGTTCAGCCTTCTTGCATGTTGGTGGGATGGAGGCAGGGATCTGCCAGAGAGTATCAGCTGGTTCTAGGAGGGCTTCATTGATGGGGAGCGCGATCTTTGAGGGCACAGAGGGTTGGAGGATTTTGAGGAGTCTATGTTGTGTCTCCTGGATTTCCTCCAAAAGGAATATCCTGGCTGAGTGCCACCCTCTTGAAAAGGTCCTGGAATTGCTTAAAGTCGTCCACCTTTTGTGGAGGTGGAAGCAAGAGGGCTTCATCTGTGGCTGATGGCGAGGCAGGAGCCAGTAAATCCGGCAAGGGTTCATAGCCCACATCTTCAAGAGGGGGTTCAGAGGCTCTAGATGTCGATGTAGCTGGCGAGAGAGGCTCAGAACGAGCTTGCTGTCTCATGGAAGGGGCGCAAGGAGGAGTGGTGGCAGGAGCCGGTCATGGGGATCATTGAGACCAGGACACAGGGTAGGAAAATTGGGGTCCCGTCCACAGGGGGACAAAGTAGGGAAACTGAGGCTGGTTCTTATGATGCGCCGTGCCCGGAGAGAGATAAGGCTCCAGTGGAGGGGGAGAACTCTGCCTGCTGCTGTATGTCATTCTCACTGTCAGTGAAAGCAACCAGGTCTGGTGGCGAGAGCTGTTGTTCAAAGAGTGAGCGCTCCGTGTCAAGGAGCGGAGAGTCAGGCTCAGAGGCCACAGAAATATCAATCTGGTGTAGAAATTGTTGCTGCTCCCTGGGCTGCAGTGCCGCGGAGCGTTCAGTGTGAGCGGCAGCCAGTAGTGATTTGTGCGTGGCTTTAGCTGGAGCCGCAGAGCGTTTGTGGGAGCCCTGCAGAGGTTCCGCATCTGGTCATGGGGTGATGGGCAGGCTCGGTGCCAACGTTCTTGTCGGCACCGGGGTGGAACATGCTGCTGGCACTGGGTCTATGTTGGTGCCAGGGGGACTGGTGTGGAGGAGAGCTTCCCGTTGTGGGAAGTTGGGTCCCTGCCTTTGCGCCCCGCGTGAGTCACTGTTGAGGTGCTGGGGTGGCCGGAGGTGCTTGCTCTTGGCGCTGTCAGCACCAAGGCCCAGGGTAAAGACCTTGTAGGAGATCCTTTACCCTTCCGAGTGTCTCTGAGCGGAGACATCGGGGCTTCCTACCTCTTCGCGTGAGAGGGCGAAGCTGCACTCCCGGTCAGTTCCGACTTAGCAGGGGAGCGTGAGGGAGAGGGTTTACTGCCCTTCTCCAGAGGCAGTTGCAGGGCTTTCTCCATCAGGAGCATTTTTATGCATAAGTCTCTGTCACGCCAAGCCCTAGTTTTAAGATTGGTGCAGTGAAGACACTTAGCGGGGACATGTGTCTCACCGAGGCATTCCATGCAGAGTGAGTGCCCGTCAGACCGCAGCATAGAGTCGTTGCAGGAGCTGCATTTTTTAAAGCCTGGAGACCATGGCATCATGGAAGTATAATTGCCTGGGGGAAAGTCTCAACGGGAGACCAATGTGAGGAATTTTTTTTAAATAAGCTAACGAGCTATTCTAAAGGAAAGGGAGAAACTGGGATAAGTCTAACTAACTATTTCTATCTATTTATTTCCTTCGATGACCAGGGAAGAGGTTAGCACTGCCCCGAGTCCCATCTTCAGCTGAGGATGGTTGAGAAGGAACCAAGGGGGAGGCAGGACGCGTGCACTCAGGCAGAGCCTAACGACAGCACCTGAGCGCGTGCCTCCCGACCAGGCACTGCTACCGAAGATCTCCGATCAACCGTGCTGGGACGCACTGTCACCTGGAGTGGAGCACCCACGGGGACAGCACTCGAAGAAGAACTAACCTTTTCTTCCCCACCATGAAGGAATGCTAGAGAAATAAGAAACTAACCCAGTGGTTTTCAACCCACGGTCCATGGACCTCTGGGGGGTCCACAGACTATGTCTAAGATTTCCAAAGGGGTCTGCACCTCCATTCGAAATATTTTAGGGAATGGTAAATGAAAAAAGGTTGAAAAATCACTGGACTAAACAATGTCCCTTCTTCAGAGAGAGGTTTTTGACTAAGCTTGTCCTGCCTAACCACAATTTCAAAATGCTTTATATTTTGTTTCTGATTCTTTTCCTGCTCTGATCAATAGATGTCCAAATATTGGTGTGAATTTATTAGTGTGTTTGCTATGGGACTCAGCAGGCCCATGTCTTTGTACTCAAAACACGTGAAACTATTTCGTGTTGAATAATAGCAAAGTCATGTTAATGCCTTTGACTGTCCTGGTCCTTTTATTCCATCGAAATTAACACAAAAGGTCTCAAGGACTCAGTGATTTCACAGAGCCTGTGAAGTCAGCCTCCAGCACGTTCATCCTCTTCTCATTGGAAGGGTTATCACTTTCTTTTCTGTGTCTTGGTCAGCTCCTGAAAGCACTGACTGTGCCTTCTATTCAGGTTGGGAATCGGGTTCAGTGGTAATAAAGAATTGGAAGATACTGAGAGAGCTACAGGGCTGCCTGTAGCTTGGAAAATCAGTAGCTCCTGAACTGTGTCAACATACATGCAAGAAAGGGAGTCATGTAAGATGAAGCAATAAATACAGCAGAAACTAGGGACACATACTAATCAAGGGCACTATCATGTTTCCATTAAAGCCAAAAGCAAAACTTCCATTGACTACAATGGGAGCAAGATTAGATCCAGAATGAGAATAGCATTTTGTCATTTGTTCAAGAACCAGATCTGTGGTGGAAAATTATTTTCAGTGGCTAGTGGGAACCAGGTGAGCAGGGTCTGGGGAACAATTCACAATCAGTAGAAGGAGGCACAAATGGGGCCATCACCCCAGGACCTGGGGAAACTACGAAGAAGATGAAGACAGACCTTGTTGAGAGAGACTTAGGGTATCAATGGGGACTGTCCAGGCAGAGCAGCCATGCAGACTAGGACACTGAGCAGAGAAGCACTAGCACAAGAGAGAGAGAATGCAGCTCACTCAAGAGAAGCTAAAAGGAGCCACACACACCAACTTCAAATAGAGACAGAGTGTAACAACCAGGGATCGGAAACAGCTGTGGTATGCCCACATTTATGAGCCTGCTGCCATCTTGTCCTGCTCCTGTCACCGACACTGGTCATTCGAAGCTGCTCCATGTATTGAGGGACAACAGATTTCAGAATTGGGAAATTCTTGCCTCTGGGGCCTATTACGCCACTGTCCCTCATCAAGTGGAGCAGTTTGTGCTCCCTCCTGTGTGTGGAGTCTATCATTTGTGTGGGAAGCTGTGTGCGTGGGGAGGTCTGTACCAATTGTGGAGAGGATCTTTACTCTGTGGGGATTTGCATGAGTTATATATGGGCTTGTGTAGACAGGTCTGTATCAGGGGTGTGTATGGAGGCGCAGAACTAAATAGCTGTATTGAGGGGAGCACCAGAATGAACTGGTGGTGGGTGACAGACTCAGTTGTCTATTTTCAGTGGTGGATGGAGTTTCTTTTATGGGGAGGGAAACCCCTCTGATAAATACCACCACTTATTCCCCACCCCCATCCCATCTGACACTTGGTGATATTGTGACTCAATGGTTCAGTAACTAGAGATAGAAGACTGCCATCTAATCCAGATCTAAAGGCGAATCTAAATTATTCCCACAAGAGAGGGATCAAGACGATGCTTTAAGTTCTTTTGTACATATGTGTAATAATGTGGCTGAAATGGAGAAGTCATTTCTACTTTCCTTGTTGAACAGAAAGGCTCCGAAAGGCAGGCTCCTTATGTCAGATTCTGACTGCATAAAATGAGTGTGATGTCCAATCTGCTGGAGAGCACTGAGAAATGGTGCTGTGTAGCTCTTGAATGTTGTGCGAGAGAAAAACAGGCCTCTCCTTCACAGTTTATATTTTAACTCTGTTTTATATTTTAATTGATGGTTAATTATAGTTTTTCCACTCTACTTAGAAAACCATAAAAGTATGAACTGTGGACTGATTCTCTGTTGTTTGGCTCAAGCAAAAAGTGCCACTGAAGATTAAATCAGCAGCTTTCATAGTTACTCTAATGACGAGTAGATTTTTTTTCTTTTTTTAAACGGAGAAATCGGTTTGTAGCCTGGCTTTTCCTTCCCTTGGTGAAGTTCATTCAAGTGTACAGCTGCTGGAACAAGCGTCATGCTGCCACTTGTTCCGTGTCAGAACGACGCTCATCTTTCCGTTCCTGGCAGAGAGGCGGTAGAGCTGTACCTACTCTGCAGAACAATATGCCCCGCAGAGGAGCTTCCTGGGTATCCTTTCCAAGTGGCACAAGAACAAAGGGGAAGTGTTTTCCGTAAGCTTTCTCTCAGGTCTCTCTCTGACACCTTGTGTGTTCTTGCCAAGCCAGCATCTTCCAAGTGCGTGATAAGTACACCTGCCACAGCGAGTTGGCTGCAAATTGGCTAATATGTCCTGAGAAAAAGCACTTCAGAAAATGAAGTTCAATTAAATGAAACAAGGTCAAAACTTGAAAATAGGAAGAAATCAACTGGAGACAAAACTTTACTATATTTGTTAAGCAGCATGCAGTACAGTTTAGAAACAGCTCTAGTTAAAGCAGTGCAATCCTCTAGTGTGGCAGCAGTTATTCCAGTATAAAGGTGCGTATGCTGGTATAATATATTCCTCTAGAGCAGTGGTTTTCAACCCTTTTTCATTTGTAGACCCCTAAAAACTTTCAGATGGAGGTGCAGAACCCTTTGCAAGTATTAGAACACAGGTTGAAAACAACCAGGGCTGGTTCCAGGCACCAGCCCAGCAAGCAGGTTCTTGGGGTGGCCAAGGGGAAGGGGCAGCATGTCGAGCTCTTCAGGGGTGGGTCCCTCGGTCCCTCTCGGAGGGAAGGACCTGCCACCGAATTGCCGCCGAAGAAGAAAGCGGCACAGTGGAGCTGCCACCGATCGCAGTCGCGGGTTTTTTTTTTTTTTCCCGCCGCTTGGGGTGGCAAAAACCCTGGA
>NW_020664436.1:9480401-9489693 GCF_002925995.2 Terrapene triunguis | reverse complement strand
TTTTTTCCCGCCGCTTGGGGTGGCAAAAACCCTGGAGCCAGCCCTGAAAACAACTACTCTAGAGGCGACACCCCTAGGCTCTGAAAGAAAGCTAGGAGAGAAAGCTATTTGGGCACAGAGTACTGGCTGGAAAGGCAGGTTTGGAACAGCAGCAAAGAAACTGTCTCCTGCTGTTTGATTGCAACTGTGTTCAGAGAAACAGGACGTTACGTAATCTTTGTAAATAAAAAAGATGGCATCAAAGAAGTTACTTGGCTATATCCATCAGTTTCTCTCCCTAACTGGAACAACCTGCAACCCCCAAATTTGTTAACTGCTCCATCAAAAGGGGTAACAATACCATGTTGAGTGGCTGCTTGATGTACTCCAAACCTGAGTTGTTCCATGGAGGGGCATCCACTGGTGTAGGAAGAGGGTAAGGCCGTGTAACATAGCCACTGTTGTCCTCCTTCTGGTATGTTAGACCAGATTTAATGGGATTTTATGCACATTTGCTCCTTCTGAGTAATGTAGGGGATCTCTTGGCCCAGAATGATCCATCAGAGGCTTTTCTGCTCCTGCATTGTCCTAGCAAGTCATTCATGACTTCCACAGATGGTTGTGTTTTCTGAACTAATGAGAACCTTATGCACTGTCTAATCTCCCCTAAAAAACAGTCCCAGCACAATCAAGAGAAAAATTCACCACTTGACATGGGGAACCAAGAGCTGTCTTGATCCTGTGGGCAAGACAAGTGTCATCAGGAACAAAGGACCTAACAAATGGAGGAGTGGAATCTTTCGGTGTGAACATGTCTCCAACTGTGAAAGTTCCCTTATCTTTTAATCAGTTTTAGCACTATTAAAATTTTGAATGACGACAATTCCCCTTTGAGAAACAGAGAACTGTAGGCATTTAGCTTCACTGTCAGAACTCTTACCATACTGACACTAAGGGTACGTCTTCACTTACATCCGGGTCCGGATGTAAGCAATCAGTTTTCTGAGTTCGATTTATCGCGTCTGGTTAAGACGCGATAAATCGATCCCGGAAGTGCCCCGGATCGATCCCAGAAGTGCTCGCCGTCGACGCTGGTACTCCAGCTCGGCGAGCGGAGTACGCAGCATCGACGGGGGAGCCTTCCTGCCGCGTCTGGACCGCGGTAACTTCGGACTAAGGTACTTCGAGTTCAGCTACGTTATTAACGTAGCTGAATTTGCGTACCTTAGTCCGAAGTGGGGGGGTTAGTGTAGACCAGGCCTAAGCAGAATAGCCATTCTGTTTCAAATAATGATTGAAACAGGGACTTGATTACCCAGTGCTGGTTTGGCATATGAACTCAGTCATTTGGTTGAACGCTGAACTGTGATGTTTCAACGTTTAAGTTTTCCTCCCTGTCATTCCAAAAGAAGTTACTTTAATATTATTACTATGAACATGTGTGTTTCTGGGTGTCCATGTGTATCTGTGTGTAAATATGATAAACATGTGTTGCTCTGGAATTGGTCTTTTACCTTCTGACTACAAAGTAAAAATTTGTTTGACTGATCAACATTTGCAGGTTTTTTTTAATCCTTTCCTTGCTGTATAATTTGAATGTGGGTATCCATTAAATATAAACAGTTCTAAAATGAAGATCTACTTCAAATATGGGCAGGAGCAATTCAGATAAAAACAAATAAAAATAAGAAAAATGCAATTAGAAATTAAATTCTGCTCCCTTGCTCATCTCTATTGATCTCTTCCTTGCCTTCATCACTTGCTGCTCAGGACTAAAATTACATGCTCAAAAGAATCGTCTTAAACCACAGTAAATGAAGACCTACAAAACCCCAAACTAAGCTTCATGATGTTGTTTTAATAAGACCAGTACCCAATGACTTGTGTCAGAAGACTGGGTCTTTTCCTTATACCCTTCCTGATGCTTGTACATATTCACATATATCTACAGATAACTGATGCAATCAATTTTATACATTATACTCTAGGAAATGCATCTGCCCTGAGAATTTTAGAAGGTTCATGAGGTACAGTGCAGTTTCTCTTGTATTTAAGAGTGTGGTTTATTGTTTTACCATTTCCATTGCTAAATGTAAACATTGTAAAACTATCTCACCAAAGATGATGTATTATATTTCACCTGTTCATCTCAATGGAGTTGTAAACCTAGGTAGTCATACTAAGAATCAAAGCAATGGCCTGTGCAAATTTTTACCAATGTTCCCTTCCACACAAAATGTGGAGGGTTGGGGAGGGAGAAGAAGAGGTTGCCTCATTTATAACCTTTATCCCAGTGGTTGGAGCACTCATCTATGATGTGTGAGGACCTGGTTTAATTCCTCCCTCTCCCTGATGAGCACAAAGGATCTGAACAGGGGTTCCTCACATCTCCGGTAAGTACCCTAATCATTGAGCTATGAACTATTCTGCTGTGGCTCTTTCTCCAGCTCTGTTGTTGAAGCTGTTCCACTGGGTGTTAAATAATTAAATAGAGCCAGAGAAGAGTGAGACTGAGTCTATAGCTCAGGACTAGGGCACTCACCCAAGAAGTGGAGAACCCCTGTTCAAATCCCTTCTCATCAGGCAGAGGGGGAACTGAACCAGGATCTTCCATATCCCAGGTGAGTACCTTACCTGCTGGGCTAACAAGTTATAAAGGAAGCTGCTGCCTCCTCTGGCCGTTGTGTTAGGCAGGCAGCTAACTCATTCTTGCAAGAATTGGCCTAAGGCACCTGACTCCAGGCTACCTTCAGCTGTTTGCAACCTAGTATGTTTTTAGCTTATAAAATGATTAATCTAAAACAGGATGAGAATAATGCCTGTTCTCGAGTACAGGGAAATTGGACCGCTCTGCTAAAGTCATAATAAGATATGATTATCACATACTCAAAAAAACAAAAAGTGTTCCTAGCATACTGCAAAAGCAATATTCATCCATTCATATGCATAAAAACATCTGGTTTTGTACCTACTGATCTTGACATTTGAAGACATATAAAAAATAAGAAGAAATTTATCCCATTCAGAGGGACCACACAAGGTCTATGCATCATTTAAGTCACACTGAAACCTTCATAATAGATCTTACATATGACAAATAGCATGTAAGCCTGGTGCATGTTGTCTGCACAGGAGGATTTTCACCATGGACGATTGCATGTTAGAGCATGGCTAAACTGCATGAACACTGGAAAGCCTGAATATGAATACCAGTAGGTAGATCCCTGCCCTAGTCACCCTCCAGTTACACCAGTTGAGGATTTCTCTTGTGGCATAATACGAATGCACAGATTTTAAGGTCAAGGGAACATTATGATAATCTCTAATCTCATTAATAATACAGGTCATCGAATTTCACACAATTATTCCTGCACTGACAATAATTTGTCAAACTTTTGGTCTCCTTAAGAGAGCCATCTGGTCTTAACTTAGAAACACCAAGTGATGAAAAATGTAACACCCAGCTCCTGATTGTGATTACATCAGGCTAAATTTTCATTTTTGAAAAAAAATGTAAGTTTCTTGACCTCAGGGTTATGAAGAAAAGCCAAAAAACGTGAACCAAGTGTAACTAATGGAGTGATCCCTGCCCGAGTCTACTGAGAGCCTGAAGTATCAGCTCCAGGAGATGTGAACTGCTCCATTTATCTCACTGGAACATCAGCTCCAGGAACCACCACTCTAGATTATCCTGCTAACACTAACACAAACCCAGAAGACAGTGTGTGTGGCAGGAAGAGATGAGTTCAGAGGGTTTGGCTCCCCCACCCAAGTAGATACATGCCAACTGCTCAGGTAAGTAATGAGGGCGTCTCCTGCTGCAGCCTCTGCTTCTTTCAGGGTGGGGAAGGAGGCAGAGTGTGGATCCCTGCTACCACCCTTAATGCTGCTCGTCAGGGGTCTTATGCCAATACCTGCATGGAAGGGGACCCCACTTCTATGCTACTCCAAGGGAGGGGTGGGACCATAGCATGTGAGCAAGGCTGCAGGGTTGGCGCCATTAAGAGCCCCATGTTATGCTGTTCTTTGGGCTTTGAATTGCTTTAATTCAGTACTGACCACATCTGTTGGGGGGTAAGCAGGCAGTGAAAGAGAAGATTTGAACTCAAGGTCTTCTGGCTCCCAGCCCAGCACCTCTTCACCTAAGCTCCAAGATATCACAGTTCATCATTCAAAATGAAAACTGCTGAAATGTGGGTCTTACCACATGAGCTGGGACATTAGAATCCATGGGTTGCTTATCTTATCTAGCTGTGAAAGCGCAACTCTCCTCAGAAAAGTGATGCTGTGAACATGGTAGAGAGGGGCTCTGGGCCCGTAGCCTCCCAAATGCTACCAGAGCCAAGGAGTTCAGTTCCAAGTAAAAAGCCGTTTTAACACACAGTCAACACTGCAAACTGGAGATGGTTTGAGCACAGACAAATCTTGCCATTGTTAGCAAGAGCTGTTCTGTTGCGGAAGGGGAGGTCCAATTTGAATGGATCATGCAAGGGGTGCACAGCCCTTGTGTGATGAAAAGACCCATTCTCTGGGGATCCCTTGCAAAGGGCAAGTAAGGTACAGGGAGGGATTGATGTTGGGATGTGGGGGGGGGGTGTCCCACCAGTGTATAGCAGAGTTGACTAAGGGGCTCTGGTGAGGGGGATTCCTCACCTCCCCACACACATCTGCCCTGTGCCCAAGCCGGGCACAAAGGTGAGGATTTGCCACAGTCAACAACAGCATCAATTTGTACTTTGGTGGTTTGTAAATTACTAATGTCTCTTGGAACTAAAAGAGCCTGCTGTTTGCTTTGTGGGGGTAGATTTTAGGAACATTCATATGCTTTATATGCCACAGCTGGAAACGCTTTTTCTGACTGCACCTGTTTTGGAGTCACAGACCACTTACTTGTCTACATTGGTTTTAAAAAAACCCAACAACTTTATTAATTCTTTTTTCTTTTAACCACACAGGAAAAGTGCATTTTTCCATCTTTCTATGAAACTCACACCAAATTAGGAGGCATATTTTATGTTCCATTTCACACTCCACTGATGTGCTTGTAAGAATTATATTAGCAGGTACCCTCTCTGGTCTCTTTGTTCACATGCAATAGATTACATACAGATTTAAATTATTCAGTGATGGCTCCACTTTATTTCTAAACCTTTACAGCTAAAGAGTCCTAAGCAGGTAGCTACTCAGGTGACAGTGAATGGAAAATATTCCATTTACTTTTGGCCAAGGCAATTCACAACTGATTTCCCCAGAGACACGTGCAACTGGTTTAGTTAGCGGTTTCTTTTTAACTAAGCTATGGAATATTCTGATGTGAGTCTCCCTCAATCTCTCCTATTGAAGTTGTTCCACTTTAATTATACAAAATAGTTAATATTAATTGAGACAGAGAAAGTTAGAATGACTCCATAGCCTCGTGGTTAGGATAGTCATCTGAGGGGTGGCCAATCTCCGTTCAAATCCCTTCTCCCCCTGAGGAGAGGGGACTTGAACTGGGGGTCTCCCACATTCTGGGTCAGTACCTATCCATGAGGCTAAATGTTACGAGAGAGCTGCTTCCTCTCCATCCTCCTCCCCTCTTTGTGTGAACTCAACTGAGGGACCTCATCTGGTAAGTGGTCTCTGAGCACACATACCAGATTTCTGCCCCTCCCCCACTCCCCACACACAACTCAGGTGGCCAAAGGCCTTTCTTCTCTGGCCTATGCATTGCTCTGGGGCTTAGATGGCAGATAGGTGCCCAGGTGCCTAGAGGGAGGAAGTAGTGTGCATCCCCAGAGACAGACACATAGGAGCCTAAGGAATTTTTACTGCAAAAATGTAAGTGCTGAGTGAATTTAGGCACCTGTAGGGTCAGGAAGCTGCCAAGTGGGCATTTTGTGGATCACAATGATGCCTAAAAATGGGACTTGGGCACCTAAGTACCTTTGTGGATCACACCTGAAGTGAGTTGCCCAAGTCACACATAGAAAGTTTGGCAGAGCAAGGTTTCACCAGTCCCCAAGGAGCACCCTAAACCCACAGGACCATCCTTCCCTGGGATTGGGGTCAACAAGCATATTAGCTGATGAGATTTGGAACATGGCTTAGTGTAGACCAGAACAAACTATGTCCACCATCATGTCAGTAAACCATGGTTAAACATAATGTTACATTAGTCATGAGCTTAAGCACCTTCCTGAATCGGGGCCCTTAGCTGCATGGTATAGCGAGGAACATAAGAGGCGATCCCGATATACATGGTTAATTTTATGTTAGCTTTCCTGACTTCATAATGTGAATACTAAAGAGTCTAGAAACTGCAGTATGCACAGAGTTAACAAAATGTTTTATTGTTTAGTAGTCAAAAACGTCAGGCAGAGAACAGCATACCTAGCTGCTCAGCAGCTGCACAGGCAGCACACTATCACGGTTTCCATCACAACATCTTTCTATATTTTCATTTCTTTCTACTATCAAAATAGCTAAATAGTTACACATGTTGGGGTAGAACTAGGTGCTTTCATGTGGTCGTTGCTTCTCGGAAAAGCACTCTAGTACTGGATTTCATTTTTTAAAAATCTAGCTCTCAGACATGCTTCATTGCACATTAACATGGGGGGAAATATGGCAAAAGGCACAGATAGAAAAATCTCAAAAACCACTTTCAGTTCAGCAAACATTTGGATGGAGTAGCAAAAATAGTTCACAGTTCATTTCTGGAGACATACTGTGATAAAATTGGAAGGATTTTTCAACTCTCTTTTTTATTGCTTCTGAGATCATGGGCGGGCAAAACCTCAGGAATCCACTATTTTCTCCCCATCCCAGGTACATATATTAGGTTAATTTTGTGGTGTATGTGATGCCCATGAAAGGATTAATTTGGAAACTGCAGCTTTCAGAAGCTGCTACAAACAGCACTATGCCCTCAGAGTAAATTCAGCCAATGAGAAAGTGTTCTGATTTGTGCTTCGTTGTGCGAGTCTGTCCTCATTTACCAGCTTGCCAGGGGATGGAAGGGAAGCCCAGGTTCCCTCTGCCATGAGCATTCAGTTCAGTTCCTATTTAGCTCAGCAGTTTTTCTAATTTGCATTTGGATTCTTAATCTGTTTCTCCACCTTAGAATGTTATATGGATGTCCATCACCATGGTATCTGAGTGCCTTACACAGAAAATCAATAGCAAAGTCCCTAGAGGGCTTCATGAAGTCTAGTCAATTCTATATTCGGTCTTATACTGCACTCATCACCATAGTCTCTGATCACCTTCCACTTGTGCATTAAGCAATGTGACTTAACACCTATCAAGTGTTTGTTCTCTCATCCTCTCCACAGAGAAATACGTGCAGTGGATGTCTTGTTCTGGTAGTTATTGGTTTTTTTAAAAAACACAAATGTTGAATGGATTAAAGCCACCTCACAAAATAGGAAAAGAAACCCACACATACAAGCCCACCTTTTACCATGATGATTATGAAATAATGAATGAAATACTACTCACTCATTTAAAAAGTTACTCTCCATGAATGAGCGGGTGAGTAATTTCACAGGGCTTTCCTCCATCAAATCTATTTGTATTTACTTTTGCTCATCACAAGAGACACTGCTGGGGCCTAATCCAAAGTCTGTTGAAGTCAATGGCAAGACCTCCTGTGATTTCAGTAGACTTTGGACCATGTCTTTAGTAAGTTCTGCCACCTTGTCCCAGATTAAACAGGAAATGAAACAAAGCAGGCAGAAATAAAACTGTTCACTGAGCTGCTTTTGCCTCTCCATAAATCTTAACATCATCAGGCAAAGGAGGCTCAAGCCAGAAGAACCCATCATTTGAGCTAGACTGTCAGTAGGGAAACGAGACTATGGGACAAAACAGGAGCAAAATACCAAAGCCCTGATTCAGGACTGACGTGCTTCCGTCCTCTTGACTTCCTGAAAATGGAGTGCTTGCCTGAATTGGGCCTTAAAGATATTATTGTTTTCCCAGTGCTTTTCTATTTTCTTGTTGCTATAACTACCAAAATACTCTTTGATGGAGAATTAAAAAGAACAGAAACAGACTTCAATTAAACAAAGTGATTAACTGTCCAAGGCAGGTAACAAATAAATGGAAATGATCCAAAACCCACTCAAGGCAATGGGAGTCTTTCCATTGGCTTCAGTGGTCTTTGGATCAAGACCTTAATGAAAATTTTATTTTCACCAAATGTCTAATGAATGAGAAATTTCTAGTTTCAGATGGTGACAGGCAAAGAAATAGTATTTGGCAATGTGATGGTTTGCACTGTAAAGAAATATTGGTCTTGTAGTGCAGACTTAGTTTCTCTTGCTAACCAGAGGGGAAACAGTTTATAATCATAGAATTGAAGGACTGGAAGGGACCTCGAGAGGTCTTCTAGTCCAGTCCCCTACACTCATGGCAGGACTAAGTATTATTTAGACCATCCCTGACAGGTGTTTGTCTAACCTGCTCTTATAAATCTCCAATGATGGAGATTCCACAACTTCCCTGGGCAATTTATTCCAGTGCTTAACCACCCTGACAGTTAGGAAGTTTTTCCTCATGTCCAACCTAAACCACCCTTACTGCCATTTAAGCCCATTGCATCTTGTCCTATCCTCAGAGATTGAGAACAATTTTTCTCCCTCCTCCTTGTAACAACCCTTTATGCACTTGAAAACTGTTATGTCCATTCCCAGTCTTCTTTTCTCCAGACTAAACAAACCCAGTTTTTTCAATCTTCCCTCATAGGTCATGTTTTCTAGACCTTTAATCATTTTTGTTGCTCTTCTCTGGACTTTCTCCAGTTTGTCCACATCTTTCTTGAAATGTGGAGCCCAGAACTGGACAAAATATTCCAGTTGAGGCCTAATTAGCACAGACGAATTACTTCTTGTGTCTTGCTTACAACACTCCTGCTAATTACACATCCCAGAATGTTTGCCTTTTTTGCAACAGTGTTACACTGTTCACTCATATTATAAAAGGGTTGAGTGAATAGGGGGCTAGCATGTTTGGGTTAACTTTCTTTAATCTTTCTTGTCTTAAACCTTTCAAGTGCCTCTGTACTTCCTGGTTTGGGTTGAAATACCATGAACAAGGTTATGCAGAAACCATTAAGCACTGGGAATCTTGAGTGGGAAGCCTGTTCTTTCGAGTTGCCTTGTCTGATTTCTTAGGCTGCTACACTTTCACTGTATCTTCTTGGGAAAGGCAGAAAGGGGAGAGATTGTTCATCGTCATCTCATGTTAGTTTGTGGCTAAGTTACCTTTATATCACTTAGAATAAGGCCAGTCTGCATTCAGAGAGTGGTCATAAAATTATATATATATA
>NW_020664436.1:9407722-9477401 GCF_002925995.2 Terrapene triunguis | reverse complement strand
GAATGGGTTTTGTTGGGAAGAAAGGGGTTGTCTTTAAATTTGTACCATCTCTGAATAAAAACCTTGAGCCAGGGTGGGCTAGCCAGCCACAGACTAGGATACCTCAGTGTGGGGCTTGGCCGTGGCCATGTAGCTCTCCACCCCAAATGATTTGGATCAAACTTGTGACTGCCTCCTTATAAGTGCTTTGCATTCTGGGGTGTTCCGATACACCAGCTGGAATAAAGGGAGCTTTCGCTGGCCTGTAGAAAAGACTCTGAGGGGAGTACTTAAAAAGTACTTAATACATCTCCTGTAGAAAAATACACTGTGGTACTCTGGGTAACGACAGGTCATTGGGGGGGCGGGGGGAGGGAAGAGAGACGACATGACTCCAAGTCAAACATCTTCTGACCAAAATACACCTAATTAATCCAACCCAGTTCTGCTAGTGTAAGATTAAGGATCCAAACTGATACAGAAATAACATCAGTTAGCGCATCACCTCCTCCACTGCATTGCACATGCTGTATGTATTAAATATGATATAAATTAAGTAGCCTAACTAGTAATCAAAACTACTCTGCATGTGGCTGCAGGAGAGCAAATTTTACTTTGAGACTCTTCACTTCTGTGTTTTCTGACTGTTTAGTGTGTCAGGGGAATCAGGGAAAAGTCAAAGCCAAACTTCAGGGGGTGGGAACTATGCAAACAGACAACAAGATACAGGAGTTCGCCAGAATTCCTGCAAACTAAAACCATCAAGTTTTACACAGTTCTGCCCAGGATTTGATTTTTTAAGGACATATTTCTTTCTGGGCACAGGCTCATCTGTCTCAGGTCAAATCTATTGACAGGCTTGCGGTTGGTGTTGAATGGCCCGCCCGTCTGCTTGGTGCAAAATCACTTAACAACCCTTAAAACCCTGGCTCTAAGCTCATTGGCTTAAGGTTACGTTTTGGCTCTCTCTTACTTGGAACTTAACTGAAAATACCATTTGGTTTGGCAAGAAAACTGGAGTGGATTCAATGCAGCATTGGTGGGTGGCTGATTACAATCTTGAGATTATTAGCTCCTTAGAGGGGAAGAGGGATACAGATGCACATTCTAGTCACCCTATATTGGGCAGATACTACAGCCTGGCTTTTGATTTAGGAAATTTTTGTGGCAGAGCCACACTGCCTGAAGGCAGGCAGAGGAACACTAGAAGACCGCTTCCTAGAGCTCTCCAGTGCACAGAGGAAGCCTGCACAATGCTACACCCCTTCACGTGGTTTGGTATACTCCCCCTTGCTAGCCTGGTCTGCTGGCTAGCATGTGGTAGGGATCAGAGCCATGGTTTCACCTGCTCCCTTCCTGAGAGCCATGCACCACTAGGGAAGTAGTGAGGGACTCTTTGCACTGCCCTGAGAGCACAGACTACAATTTTATCAGACCCCTACCTAGGCTGCAACTCCTAATGCATAACAGCCATGTTTAAGCAATTAGAAATAATCTCCTGCAAGGAAGAGAACTCAGCAAAAAAATGGAACTAAAATTAAGGAAAGACGCTGGCATTTTAAAGTGCTCGTATCTAATGCCTTGTATGCAAGATGGGAATATTCAAGAGGCATTTGAATTTTCTCAAGAGTACAAAATCCTTTTTTTCAAGCCACCTTATCCTTCCAAAGAGCGTAAATTAAGAGTTCCAAAAGGAAATTCTGGAGGACGGCTGTTTTAGTCTTTTTCTATGCTTCAGGGTCATCAATTGGTTTTGGATCCATACCCTCCGCACTACATTTTTTTTTTTTTTTTTTTTTTTAATAAAGAAAAGAGATTTGAGAGTGAATTCAGAGCTCAAGAAGATGGAGGAAGCCAGGGAAAGTGCTGAGTAAGCTTTCTTCATGCACCTCTCCTACCGCAGGTCAATCCTCCACTACAGTACATTTGCTGAGCAAGTGCCAGCCCCCTTTAAGTAGAGACTTTTTATAATCATGCTGAATTGTGTGGTGGTTTAGGGATACGCATTATGGATACATCTGCTAAGAACTAGAGAATTGATCCAAAGTCCACTGAAATCAATGAGAGTCTTCCCATTGACTTTAGTGGGCTTTGGATCACAACCTTGGGAAAGAACACAATTTTTTTTTTTTTCTTTTTTGGACTCAGATTAGGATCGGAACTCAGGTCCCTAGCAGAGGAAGGCTAACACATTGATTTGCAACAGTATTTACCCTTCTTCCGTCCCTCCCTGCAAAAGGGGATGAGTGGCCAGTGACAGAAACTGACTGGCCTACAGCAAAATCAGTGTGTATTGTGAGACTATTAGCTAGCACCATCTCCCTCTCTAATAGAAAGTCCACACCTGCTCAAATCGTCCTCTGATAGAGTAATCATCTCCACGTGGACCCCACGGCTGAGTTCTATTGCAGTTGCTGAATTTAAGGCAATCAGCTGCTATTTCTTCCCTTTTTATAGGGTGGGTTTTAACTCTCTCCCTACCCAATACTGCACATGGCCTATATTATGCCCTGTCATAGCCTGTCTCTTGGGAAAACACTTTACACATTGTGAACCCACCTAAACCTCTAAACATAAAAAGGCCAAATAATTTTTGTCTAACTATAAGATGAACTACTGCAGGAGTCAAACTTATCACAACTCCACTGTTTAATGGTGTTTAATAGTCATCCATTTTTCATATCTATGCATTCATTTCAGTATTCAAAGGTAAAGCAGAGATTAAAGACTTGAATCTGATCTGATTTACACCAGTGCGAATCAGAAATATTTTCACAGAAGCCAATGGAGTTACACTGGTTCCAATGAAATCAATTAGGCCCTTGTTTTTTATCCAATAATACTCAACACACAACATAAATAAGACCTTACTGTATATGCTATTGTTCAACTACACACTGTTCTTCATCAGGAGAAACATTCCCTCACTCAACAAGTTTCTACTACTCTCTGGATTTTTTTAAACACTTCAGCAGATTTATCATCTGTTTCAAAGCTTCTCACAGAGTAGTTTTCACTTAGAACTGCAAACCAGATCCTCAGCTGGTATAAATCAGCATAGCTTAATTGAGGTCAATGGGCCAGACCCTCCTCCCCCAGTCTAAATTGGCATAGCTCAATTGTTAATAGAGCTACATGGAGGAGCTATATTGCTTTACATCAGCTGAGGATCTGACCTGCAATGGTACAGTACTTTTATAACAGTCCATTAGTGAAGATTATAATTAACCAGAGTAAACAGAATTAGAAAAGAGATTAAATAAGACAACACAAATAAAATCAAATCCCACATGACAAAAATATTATAAACTGCAAAATAGTCACATTAGCATTTTGGAGCTCGACCCACATAAATATTTGTTTAATGTTAATTAACTGTTCTCAGAGAAGGCAGCAAAACGTGGCAAACATATTTACCCTATGAAAGGTCTTCTCCTTGTGTGCTATATTTTAAAAGACTGTTAGTGTACATGAAATTCTGCTAAAAATTAAAGTGCTGAACATTTTTAATTATATGCAACATTTTTTCAAACCCTTCATTCTGTTATCCCACTTACCACCTCATATATACATGAATGCTATGCACAGAGAGCAAATAATCCATATCTGAAATGGCTCGTTTCATTAACTAGGGCCCCAATGCTGTAACTGGTTCAACACAGATAGGCTCTTGTGCCCCCTGAGAATGCCACTGAAGCCACAGGGACCTAATTGAAGTCAATGGACTCCACACAGGCATATGTCTTCCTGCATGGAACTAAATTGCAGGATCAGGGCCTTGAAGTCCTCCTTTTCAGGACACAGTATTTATTTTATGAAATCCCTTATCATGCCTATGGGTATCATCCCTACCGACAGCTTCCATCTTCCTCTTTGTTAGCCCCTAAAAAAAAAAAAAAAAAACCTACCTACTTAAGGGTAACCTGTCTTCCAGGTATTGTCAACAGCAAAAAGGGCCAGGTTCAATTTTCTGGAGATTCCTTCTGAAAACAAACATCTCCAGCTACAACCCCCACCTAGGAAGCTACAGACAACCACCTGGGTGCCCTTGATAAGCAATACTTCCCCCCCCACTCACAAGCACCCAGTGCAGGGGTTTAAAACAGAGAACTTTATAGGGAGGGAAGAGGTGAAAAACAGAATGAACTAGTGAGAGGCAACAATTAATACATGAACAAGATCTGTTAGGCAAGACTCCCACCCCCACAGGCTGTTTTAACAGTAGCCCCAACCTCAGATCTTCACTTGCACTTGGCAGTGGCTCATACATTCTCCCCAGCTCCCCTACTCACAGTTTGTTGTCCTGGGTTTTTGGTATCCAAGCATTCTGGCAGGTCGGTGCTGCTCTAGGGGTTCTACCACCTGACCCAGCTGGAGTGAGGTCAGCTTTGATTGCTGCATAGGAAGGCCTACACCAGAGTCTCTCAAGTAGGCTGCTGCTCTCTGCAACTTCAGCCCAAGACACTTCAACTCTGCACTATCCACTACCTCAAAGCCACCTCAGCTCTAGAACATCCACCCCGTTTCAGCTGTGCACTAGTCACTGTTTTGTAGCTGTCTGAGGTCTCTACAGAACACAGGGCCCTTAACAGAATCCTTACCAGGAGACGCCCTCCCCTCAGAGGATGCAACCCTTTTCTCTTTCTCTCTGTCTCTCAAAGCTCCCCCACCCAACTGTGCATCAGTGTGGTGAAGGTTAGTCATTCCCTCTTGTTCACCAACAAATGCTAGCAGAGCTCTCTCACCTATGGAGCCTCTGTCCCTGTCCATGAGTTCTCAAGCAGCTCTGGGCTGCTCTTCTCCCATTTCACCAAGAGGTGTCAATAGCGAGCTCCCATCTCTCTAGTGCAGAGGTGGGTAAACTACCGCCCGTGGGCCCATCCTGCCCAACCTTTGAGCCCCCAGCCGGGGAGGCTAGCCCCCCCGGCTCCTCCCCCGCAGCCTCAGCTCGCCGTGCCGCCAGCGCTCTGGGCAGTGGGGCTGCGAGCTCCTGCCAGGCAGCCCGGCTGCGAGAGCCGCCAGGTGTAGTGTATTAAATTGCTCCCCATAGCAATGTGCTACTTATGGAGCACCAGGACTGGCAGCCAAAAGTAGTACTGTACACCGTAAGTAGCACATTCCTATGGGGAGCAATTTAATACACTACACCCGGGTAGGGAAGGCTGTGCCTCCCCAAACAGCTTGGCCCCTGCCCCCTCCCACTTCCTGCCCCCTGACTGCCGCCCTCAGAACGCCCGGCCCATCCAACCCCCTCGCTCCTTGTCCCCTGACTGTCCCCCCCTGGGACCCCACCCCCTATCCAACCTTCCTGCTCCCTGTCCCCTGACTGCCCCCTGGGATGCTCTGCCCCTTATCCAACCCCTCCCCCCGCTTCCCTCCCCCTTACCATGCCGCTCAGAGCACAGGACTGGCAGCTGTAAGTAGTACACTGTAAGTAGCACATTCCTCCAGGGAACAATTTAATACACTATACCGGACCTCCATACAGTTTCGGAACCCCGATGTGGCCCTCAGGCCAAAAAGTTTGCCCACCCCTGCTCTAGTGCTTCAGGACACAGGGTTTATATCAGGATTTAGATATGGACTTAGGGGGATAACTTTAGGTACCCACATTTGACAGCGTTGGCTACAATGCCTGTGCGTGTGCTAAAAATATTTCCGTTCTCATTTGCCACAGTTTTAAAAATCAATTTCTCCAGAACAAAAAGAGATTCAGATTGAAACAGAAATGCACCTACTGCTACAAAACCACCAGTGGGGTAGGCAGAAGAGGCTGAGGCTGACTTCTGTTCTACCCTTTAGCCTAGTCGCTAGTGTAACTCACCCATGAGCTGGAGACCCCTAGTTCAAGTCCCTCCTTCTGCCTAATAAGGACAAGAGATAAGGCTCTGCTACCTCTCAGGTAAGTGATCTAACCACTGGGTAATGTCGTTAACCACTGTATGAATATTTTCTCACACTAAAAATGTTACCACAAAAGTATCCTGGTTTTTTATTTTGAAGATCTGATAACCTTACGTATTGCTTTAAAACAATACATTACTTTATATTTTGAACCGGAGAGGCATTATATGATTTGACCCAGTGTTTTGGAAACTACCCACCCTAGATATCAAGACACAATCAGGAGTCTTACAGAAGACTTTTATTTCTCCCTAGAAGATCCTCTCCAGCATCCGCAAGATGAAAAAATGAACGTCTGAGTTCCTAAGTTTGGGAAACCAGTTATTGGACAACTTGCACCAACTTTGCTATCCTGTCCCTTATTTGACTCCTGAACATTGAAAAGGAAATGTTACCCTGTGCAGTAACCGCAGTTCTACGAGATGTGTCCTCTTATGGGTGCTCCACTTTAGATGCACATGCACCTCTTGAGCCCTTGATCAGAAATTTCTAGTCGGCCCACACATGTGCCCTATGCCTCCTAGCGGCAGACACCAAGACCGAGGCTATATACGGGTGTATGGGTGAACCATCCCCAGTTCCTTTTCTTCTCAGTCATCCCCTAGGGAATGACTGAAGCAAAGGGGAAGCAGGACAGGTAGTGGATCACCCATAGGGGGACACATCTTGAAGAACTATAGTTATTGTACAGGGTGAGTAACATTTCCTTCTTCTTCGAGTAGTGTCCCTAACGGTCTCCACTTCAGGTGATTTCCAAACAGTATCCCCAGAAGGAGAAAGGAGCTTCAGAACAGGATCCAGAACTGAAGATAGTACTGCAGAGCCAAGAACCACATCAGATCTGATGGCACGGAACAGGGTGTAATGGTTTGAAAATGATGGACTGAAGACCTGGGAGTGGCACTACATATCTCAGATACCAGGGTATTCTTCGAAAAAGCAGTAGATGGCACTTGTGATCTGGTTAAATGTGCTCTCACCCCCGGCGAGGGGGCTGAGCACCTGCAGACTCGACCCAATATCCATTTTGAAAGTCTTTGGGCAGAAATGGGAGCCCCCTTACACCTGTTCATTAGGATATGAATAGGCAGACACGCTAGTGTTCTGGCTTGGGCTGAAGAGGTAAAGAAAGAACTGAGGATGGTTCGCCCACATACCCCTATATAGCCTTGCTGTCTGCCACAAGGAGGCAAAGGGAGCATGTGTGGGCCAAATGGGCACTGCTAGCTAAAAATCTCTGATCAAGGGCTCAAGACGCATACATGCACCTGAAGTGGAGCATCCTGGAAAAGGGCAAATATAGTGCCCATCTATAAAAAGGGAAAAAAGGACAACCTGGGAAATTACAGACCAGTCAGCTTAACTTCTGTACCCGGAAAGATAATGGAGCAAATAATTAAGCAATCAATTTGCAAACACCTAGAAGATAATAAGGCGATAAATAACAGTCAGCATGGATTTGTCAAGAACAAATTGTGTCAAACCAACCTGTTAGCGTTCTTTGACAGGGTAACAAGCCTTGTGGATGGGGGGAAGTGGTAGATGTGGTGTATCTTGACTTTAGTAAGGCTTTTGATACTGTCTTGCATGACCTTCTTATAAACAAACTAGGGAAATACAACCTAGAGAGATCTACTACAAGGTGGGTGCATAACTGGTTGGAAAATTGTTCCCAGAGAGTTATCAGTGGTTCACAGTCATGCTGGAAGGGCATAATGAGTGGGGTCCCGCAGGGATCGGTTCTGCGTCCAGTTCTGTTCAATATCGTCATCAATGATTTAGCTCAGAGGTGGGCAAACTACGTCCTGCAGGCCAAATCCACCCCTTGCGATTTTCAGCCCCGCGCTGCTCCCAGAAGCGGCCAGCATCACATTCCTGCGGCCCCTGGGGCATCGGGGGAGGGGAGGGGGAAGCAAAGGGCTCCACACGCTGCCCTCACCTGCAGGCCCCCGCAGCTCCCATTGGCCAGGAATGGAGAACCGTGGTGCCGGCAGCTTCTGGGAGCAGCGCAGGCCTAGGGCAGGCAGGGAGTCTGCCTTAGTGCCACTGCCACCCTGGAGCCACTCAAGGTAAGCGGCACCAGGCCAGAGTCCGCACCCCAATCCCCTGCCCTGAGCCCCCTGCCACACCTCACACCCCGAGCTCCTTCCTGCACACTGCACCCCCTCCCACACCCCACATTCCCTCCCGCGCTCCAACTCCCTGCCCCAGCCTCACATTCATGGCCCTGCATCTAATTTCCCCACCCAAATGTGGCCCTCGGGCCAAAAAGTTTGCCCACCTCGATTTAGCTAATGGCATAGAGAGTACACTTATAAAGTTTGTGGACGATACCAAGCTGGGAGGGGTTGCAAGTGCTTTGGAGGATAGGATTAAAATTCAAAATGATCTGGACAAACTGGAGAAATGGTCTGAAGTAAATAGGATGAAACTCAAGAAGGACAAATGCAAAGTACTCCACTTAGGAAGGAACAATCAGTTGCACTCATACAAAATGGGAAATGACTGCCTAGGAAGGAGTATTGTGGAAAGGGATCTGGGGGTCATAGCGGATCACAAGATAGATATGAGTCAACAGTGTAACGCTGTTGCAAAAAAAGCAAACATCATTCTGGGATGTATTAGCAGGAGTGTTGTAAGCAAGACACGAGCAGTAATTCTTCCACTCTGCTCCGTGCTGATTAGGCCTCAACTGGAGTATTGTGTCCAGTTCTGGGCATCACATTTCAGCAAAGATGTGGACAAATTGGAGAAAATCCAGAGAAGAACAACAAAAATGATTAAAGGTCTAGAAAAACATGACCCATGAGGGAAGATTGAAAAAATTGGGTTTGTTTAGTCTGGAGAAGAGAAGACTGGCGGGGGGGGGGGGACGGGATGGGATGGGACATGATAACAGTTTTCAAGTACATAAAAGGTTGTTACAAGGAGGAGGAAGAAATATTGTTTTTCTTAACCTCTGAGGATAGGACAAAAAGCAATGAGCTTAAATTGCAACAAGGCAGGTTTAGGTTGGACATTAGGAAAAGTTTTCTAACTTCCAGGATGGTTAAGCACTGGAATAAATTGTCTATGGAGGTGGTGGAATCTCCATCATTGGGGATTTTTAAGAATAGGTTGGACAAACACCTGTTAGGGATGGTCTAGGTAGTACTTAGTCCTGCCTTGAATGCAGGGGACTGGACTAGATGACCTCTCGAGGTCCCTTCCAGTTCTATGATTCTATCCATAGGGACACTATTTGAAGAAGAATGACTTTCTCACACATCCAGGTGTTGAAATTCTATCCACCACACTGGTCAGCTCTTTCTATAAACTGGAAACCACAACTCCAGTTCTCTTTACTTGTTAGACTGGAAAAGTTTATCCCCATTCACATCTGAAACCCTTTAAATGTATTTTTTCTATCGGAGCCCCATTGGTACCCAGTGAAAATTATTTATATGACAGCAGTGCCTCATTTGGGCTAGGTGGTGTACAAACACAGAGTAGCAGACAGTCCCTCTCTCAGGCAGCTTACAATCTAGGCAGACAAGGAATGGGAAAGGAAACAGAGATGAGGTGACTTGTCTAAACTCACCCAGCAGATCATGGACAGAACCAGGAATGAAACCCAGAGCTCCTGAGTCCCAGTCTATTGCTCTACCCCGGACTACACTGTCTCTTATTACAGTTCCAAAATCTCAGTCTGTTTACTGAAATTTAATAAAACATTTTATTGAAAAGGCCTAACATTTTAAAGAAACGAAAACCTTTTCTCATTCTTCAATCTAGTATTTTGTTTACCATTAACATAATGCAGGGGTTACACAGACAGACAATGGATCAGAAAAGCTTGCTTTTTATACACTGCCAGGAATGATCTCATAGGCAGTTTGATTTGTTTCAAGGTCTACTTGAGAAGATCTGTGGTACATAAAGCACTAAAAACATCACAGCATAACTTTATGTATAAAGGAAAATCCAGGTGCTGCAGGAAGTGATGATGGTGATTAAGTAGGTACTGCTCTCTCCTCTGGGTTGGTATTGAATAAATGTTGGAGCACAGTATTCATGGTCACAGGGGATCCTATAAATCCGTTTGCCATGGAAAAACGTGGAATTTGCATTTTTACAGAGAATCCTTAGTTTTTACATTTTGTGACAAAAACATCATCATATACCAGGCCACTAGTGCACACACCGAAACACGGGAAATTGACACTTCAGCCTTGGACGGCTGGGCTCTGGCTGTCAGCCCCAGGCGGTGGGGCTCTGGCTGTCAGCTTTCATTTTAATCACCAAAAAACCATGCATTTTTATGTGTTTTTATTGGAGAATTTTGGGGTTTTATATCACACAAAACTAGATCACTGGTGGTCACTGTACCCAGGAGTTGCTGTGTTTTGGATAAGAGTTCAAGTATAGGTCGTGACTTCGTGTGCCCATTAAAAATCACAGGACCACATACATTCCTTTGTAGGTAAATCCCCCAAATTCCCTGACGTTCACTAGAGACTTCACTGGTTCTAACAACTTTACATGGAAGATGTTCAGATACAATGGTAAGGGGCAGAAGTAAAAAATGCAAAGATCTATATAGAGACAGAAGTAGGTAGATAGATAGTAAATCCAGGTCTACCTACATTCCTCTGGTAGCTATATTTTTGGTGACATTTTTAATATTACAAGAGTTTTAAAAAATATATTCAATTGGATATAGGAGTTTTCACTTCTTTTACTAAACTATTTTGTCACCTAGTGCTTTTGAACAGCTTCTACATTGCTTTGAGAGGTGGTGGTTTAATGAATTTAGTGAACCTCTGTAAAGAACTTTGGGATTCTGCAGAATGAAAGATGGTAGCTCTTTAAATGTAAAATTTTCATTATGACATACTTACTGTTGATACGATATATGAACTACTAAATTAATATTACAAAACATTATTGAGACTGTAAGCTCTTCGAGGCAGGGACTGCCTCTAACTATGTGAATGGACAGTGCCTACTGCAAGGTAACCCTGATCCATGACTAGGATGGAGATCAGCAAGCAATATCTGAGACTATTACTTTTATTGCAGTAAAGCACTGAACTCGGCCCTGTACAACACAGAACAAAAAAATCATTGCCCCAAAGAGCTTACAATCTAAGCATAAGAAAAGAGACAGAGATCCAGACAGATTGGGAGAGTACAAGAAAACAATGATACTAGTCAGCATGATAAGCAGAGGTCACAGCTACATATTGGTAGTGGCTCTGTCTCTTCCGCGCTGCCTAAAGGTTCCAAGAGGTTAATGAAGTCAATCAATAGCTCCCTAAAGGTGATGGAAACTAGGGAACCAAGGTGGGTAAGGTAATATCTTTTACTGGACCAACTTCTGTTGGCGAAAGAGACAAGCTTTTGAAATACACAGAGCTCTCCTTCAGATCTTTCACCAACAGAAGTTGGTCCAATAAAAGATGTTACCTCAACCACCTTGTCTCTCCGATATCCTGGGACCAACATGGCTGCAACAACATTGCATGAAACTAGGGAAGTCAGTGCTCCTTTCCTGGATGTTTTAAACATAAAGGATGAATATATGGCCCTTTGTTTGAAATGATGCTTGCTCTTGCTCATATATTCACCTACTCTTGCTTATATATTCACCTGTATTTATGTTTCATTTATGGGAATGTTTTCTTTTTCTGGCCACATACTTTAATCCAGATTAAGATCATGATGGAGTTTTTTCAATGACTTCAGTGAGTTTTGGATCAGACCCCGAGCAAACAAAATGATCTCTCTGCCTTTCCTGTATTATTTAGACTCCTGCTATTCCATAAACTCTCGGTTTGCTTAAGCAGAAGAAGTATGTCGCAGTTATTACATATGTATACATAAGCCACATTACACAAATGACATGAAAGATCAACAAATGTTACACATGGCGGGGAGGGGCTCTCAAAGCCAGACTGACAATACCGCAACAGGCTATTATTCAAAGACAAATGACCAGGATTCATCTACCTGGTGGGGATCATGTATCACAATTCTAACAGATTTAACCACAATATTTCATTTCATTGGTCCAATTTTTAATATTTTCCTTTCAAGTAACATAAAATATGACTTTAAAACATGATTTATAAAGTTTTCACATTTCCATCAAAAATAGGCTAAAGTAAAAATAGGTTTTTTAAGACTATCCCTTTTTCCTTAACTTCCATCATTCTTATACATTTCTTGTGAATAAGAGCAGAGGAACACACATACATATGTTTATTATGTACCTTCACATACATTTATATAGATCAATTGGTAGAAACATAATTTCATGTAGAAACAAATAAATTGCTCCACATAATCCTGTGCTAGCATTGCAGTTTAGTTGATTAATCATTCCAAGAACACAGTTAATGCATTTGGCGTTCTTGCCTATGTGCTGTCCATTGCCAGCAGTGGACTTCATAATGAAAGATTATACTTCCAGCAAAAATAATTTAAAACAAACTGTAGATCCAAAAATTAAAAATAAAGCTATGAATCAAAAAGATAGAATGCATCATTTTCATACCCGAATTGCCATCCACTTACAGGGCCTGATCCAAAAATGACTGAAGTCAATGGTAGTCTTTCCACTAGCTTCAATGAGCTTTGGATCAGACTCCCAGTGACTAGTTTCTATGGTTCTTCTACAATATCATCACAGCATGAAGAGCTAAAAGTGCTTTTTGTCACAGCTGCAGCGTTAGAAGTAAAGCTTCTAAATCTTTCTGGGCCTCTTTATCCTAAAACAGGAAAACAAACAAACATGCGATTAGATGTGGAATGCCCCGTGTGTTACAGTTTGTTTTATCATGCTAATATGTGCTCATGTACATTTCTCTAGTAACAAAAGATATTACATACATTTAATAGCCATGGAATGTCCAAAACTACAAATTGTAGAACTAGTTAATTTTTCTTTTCCAGTGATCACAAAAGTAAAATGGGGGGTGGAGGGGGGGGGGAAGAGACTTTTTCAGTGATCACAAAAGTAAAACATGGGGGGGAAGGGGAGGGAAAATAGAGCCCATGGCAGCCTTCTTCATACAGCTCTGACAAAGCACTTCCACCTTACCAGTAATATCCTTAGTATGGAAGCAGTGGTGCGAGGCCCACAGTTTTATGGGTACAGTGTGGGTCAAAAGACGTTTGGCTTTGTATTTTGTGTGGAAGTTTGTATGCTGTGAATATACAGTGTCTAAGAGGATGCTTCTCTGACTCTTCTTTGGAACTCTATTATCCAATTATCAAGAAAATGTGAGAAACATACCTAATGATTTAGGGCCAGATCCTGCCCTAACCCTATGTGTTGATATACCCTGCCCTCCCTGTGCCAGGCATGGAGTGAAAGAGAAGGGGCTGCATGCCTGGTTGTTCCCCCTCCCCTGTACATGTGAGTGAGGAGTGATACAGTTTTCACAGAATATCAGGGTTGGAAGGGGCCTTAGGAGGTCATCTAGTCCAACCCCCTGCTCAAAGCAGGACCAATCCCCAGCCAGATTTTTGACCCAGATCCCTAAATGGCCCCCTTCAGGATTGAACTCACAATGCTGAGTTTAGCAGGCCAATGCTCAAACCACTGAGCTATCTCCCCCCCAAGCCCCAACACTACAGCCAGTAAATTGAAGCAGCATGGGAGCAAAAGGTAGTAATCTGCTACTGCTATACTACAGCAGATTACTCTCACTTGGAAATAAGTGGGGAGCAGGGAAAGAACTTTGGGCTCCTCCTAGGGCAGTATACAGGTGAACAGCTTATACAAGGCTGTGCCTAAAGGCAAAACCTGGCCAACAGAATTCTTTTGAAGGTCAAAAATGATTAAGTTTTGGCCATTAAATATAATCCATTATGCAAAGGTGGGGTGTATTTATACAAAATATCAGCACTAAAATATGATATTCTAGTTATTGAAACATTTCTCCTGAAAATTGCTACCTGTGTATTACTTCTCCCTGCCCATGCACACATCTTCAACTCACAAAGCCAGTATCAATTCAGATAAAGTTAGATTTTTAAAAGTCTGTACATGATGCACACAAAGAAGTAGGGGTGAAAACACCTGATTCACACACACAAGTTCGGGGTTCACATGCACCAAGCATAGGCATGCACACATCAGGTGTTTTGTACCAGTATTTCCAAAATTAGAAGCCATGGTTTCTTCAACAGCCAAGATAACTCTGCAAAGGCTGACAAAGGAGGTGCTGTCGTCATCATGAATAAGTTGGAATATGAACAAGAGGCTGCTAGGCAGCTCTCTAACTCCACATTCTACAGGCCATTATCCTCTGATCCCACTGATGATTACCAAAAGAAACTACACCATCTGCTCAAGAAACTCCCTGAAAATGCACAGGAACAGATCCATACAGACACATGCCTAGAACCCCGACCAGATGTATTCTATTTGCTACCCAAGATCCATAATCCTGGAAATCCTGGGTGCCCCATCATCCCAAGCATTGTACACCCTAACAATTGTACAACATTGTACACCCTAACAGCAGGATTGTCTGGCTATGTGGACTCTCTCCTCAGGCCCTACGCTACCAGCACTCCCAGCTATCTTCGAGACACCACTGACTTCCTGAGGAAACTACAATTCATCGGTGATCTTCCAGAAAACGCCATCCTGGCCACTATGGATGTAGAAGCCCTCTACACCAACATTCCACACAAAGATGGACTACAAGCCATCAGGAATAGTATCCCTGATAATATCACAGCAAACCTGGTGGCTGAACTTTGTGACTTTGTCCTCACCCACAACTATTTCACATTTGGGGACAATATATACCTTCAAGTCAGCGGCACTGCTATGGGTACCCGCATGGCCCCACAGTATGCCAACATTTTTATGGCTGACTTAGAACAACGCTTCCTTAGCTCTCGTCCCCTAACGCCCCTACTCTACTTGCACTACATTGATGACATCTTCATCATCTGGACACATGGAAAAGAAGCCCTCGAGGAATTCCACCATGATTTTAACAATTTCCATCCCACCATCAATCTCAGCCTAGACCAATCTACACAAGCAGTCCATTTCCTAGACACTACTGTGCTAATAAGCGATGGTCACATAAACACCACCCTATACCGGAAACCTACTGACCGCTATACTTACCTACAAGCCTCCAGCTTCCATCCAGAACACAACACACAATCCATTGTCTACAGCCAAGCTCTAAGATACAACCGCATTTGCTCCAATCCCTCCGACAGAGATAAACACCTACAAGATCTCTATCAAGCATTCTTAAAACTACAATACCCACCTGCTGAAGTGAAAAAACAGATTGACAGAGCCAGAAGACTACCCAGAAGTCACCTACTACAGGACAGGCCCAACAAAGAAAATAACAGAACGCCACTAGCCATCACCTAAAACCTCTCCAGCCCATCATCAAAGATCTACAACCTATCCTGAAAGATGATCCCTCACTCTCACAGATCTTGGGAGACAGGCCAGTCCTCGCTTACAGACAGCCTCCCAACCTGAAGCAAATACTCACCAGCAACCGCACACCATACAACATAAACACTAACCCAGGAACCTATCCTTGCAACAAAGCCCGATGCCAACTCTGTCCACATATCTATTCAAGTGACACCATCATAGGACCTAATCACATCAGCCACGCCATCAGGGGCTCATTCACTTGCACATCTACCAACATGATATATGCCATCATGTGCCAGCAATGCCCCCTGCCATATACATTGGCCAAACCAGACAATCTCTACACAAAAGAATAAATGGACACAAATCTAACATCAGGAAACATAACATTCAAAGACCAGTGGGAGAACACTTCAACCTCTCTAACCACTCAGTGACAGATTTGAAGGTGGCAATTTTGCAACAAAAAACTTCAAAAACAGACTCCAAAGAGAGACTGCTGAACTTGAATTAATATGCACATTAGATATAATTAACTTAGGTTTAAACAGAGACCGGGAATGGTTGGGTCATTACACTAATTGAATCTATTTCTCCATGTTAAGTATCCTCACACCTTCTATGGGTCATCTCGATTATCACTTCAAAAGTTTTTTTTCTCCTGCTGATGATAGCTCATCTCAATTGATTGGCCTCTTACAGTTGGCATGGCTACTTCCACCTTTTCATGTTCTCTGTATGTATAAATATCTTCTTTGTGTGTGTTCCATTCTATGCATCCGATGAAGTGGGCTGTAGCCCACGAAAGCTTATGCTCAAATAAATTTGTTAGTCTCTAAGGTGCCACAAGTACTCCTGTTCTTTCTGCAAAGGAAATTTTCTAAAAGAAAATTCTGCAGACCAAACCAGTGAAGTAATCACTTAATTTCAGGATCACTGCGTTATTCAATCAAAGAACTGGAACAAAATACAGAACATTTTAAAATATAGTTTACGGGTGAATAAACTCCTGCTCCTCTTTATTTTGGTTAGTTGTCTATAATGTCATGGTGGAATAAAGAGAATATTTGAAACTGATAGAAAACATATGCAAGAAATGTCAAACTATATTATACTATCAGGCCAGATTAAGGCATTAATATGTTAGCTGTACAAGTCCCTTGAATATGTGCTCTCACTGGCAACAATAGGCTAAACTATCCACCTAATCATTTATCAGAGTCTTGAAAGGCACGTATTGTACAGCCTGTATACTCTTGCCAAAATACTCTTAGTAACAGGAAGAAATATCACATTATATCCTGCACCTCTTAAATTCCATGCCACTGCACCCCCTCAGAGTGTCTGTTCTAAGGCTCTTAATACAGAGTTGGAAAACACACAATCCTCGCATCAAGAGACTGCCACAATCTTGGTTCAGAAGAAGTATAATAGGTTTACAAATTTATGACTGTTTATTCAATGGAATTCAGAAATGATTTTCAGGGCTACAGTCAGAAGTAACTGCGCAGACATTTTCTTTCTACAGTTAGGAAAAAAATAGTTCTATTTAATCCTAGTCTTTTCACAATTCTCTCAGCCCAAAGCTATAAATACAGACTCAGGTTCTGTCATATCCTAGTGAATTTTGTTCAGTATTTCAAAGACGGACTGAGTTCTTTATTCACACCACAAATTATCCCTTTTAAAAATAATCTCCAAAATAGTCTTGCATATTTCTCTCTTTCCTTAGAAGAAAAGCAAGACTAATACATTGGGCAATCTTTTCAGATAGTTGCAACGCACCCAAAGCTAAAGGTTGGGCAATCTTTCCTGCATCTGCCTCTGCTGCTAAGAAAAGAAATTAGAGAAAGAAACCAAAATGTGACTGCTCTAAAAACTACTTGAAAGAAGAGATTGGTAACAGCATGAAGACTATTTGATGGCCTATGTGAACTGAGTTGTTCCATCCAGTGATAAGAGACCACACTTCATAAAGCACAACTATTGGGATTTTTGCTGGCAATAACAACAAAGAAACCAAACACTGAATAGAAACAGAGCTATTATGTCACCCTTATATGCGGTCCCTCCAAGTGAGAGTTGTGGCACATTGGCAGGGAAGAGAAGTTTGCACTGCTGTTGACTGTGACCCTGCTTTATGGAGGAAGAGCTCAGATTCCAGGGCAGTCAATCTGGCACGCATAGGCGCAATGTGGAGGTAAAGGAGCAGATCACTGATTGTTGTGGTAGGAGAGGATCCCTGGTCCTGAATCTGCACAGCTTTCTCCCATAAGGCATTTTAGAAATTCACTGGATCTCTGATCTTCCAGGGATGAACAATCATATTGATTCATTTGTAGCTGGGAGGATGGAAAGGCCTTGATCTCCTTTTGTAGGATTTAGTCAGACCAGGAAAGCAGTTTGATGGCAAGAGACTCCATTGTTCACTCTTACGCTGAAGATTGGTCCTACCTACTCAGCTAGAGGCAATTGCCATTTTCAACTTTGACTTTCTACTGAAAAACACACATTGGTTAAATGCTTCTAATATATTTTTTACAATCAAATGTGAGCTCCATATGTTCTGTGGGCCATAAACTGCTCCCTAAGGAACATTTAAGGTCATGGGCTCATCTACCGCTTCCCCCCCGCCCGCCCCTTCTCTTCTCTTCCTGTTTAAATGTCTCTCTTTCGTCCATCAACTTCAGGGAATTTAGCAAAGGAGAGAAAGATCTGAGGGATTAGAGATAGAAAAAGTAAAGAGAGGCAGCTGAGAAAGGGGCAAAGAGGAAAGCGAGATTGTTGAGAAAGGGAGAAGAGATTGTTGGGGAGAGAGGTTTGCTGGCCCTAGTCTGCGGGTGTTTTGCAGCTAATTTCTGAATGTTTTTCTTTAACTGCAAATAAATATATGGGAGAAAGATAAAAATCTTTATTTTTACCTCCCATCTCTCAGCTAACTATTTCCTCATGCATGAAACACTCAGCACAACAGATACTTGTGTGTGTTTAGTGATAAAGCCCCAACTGTGCATCACTGGGAGTCGACACACCACAGCAACATTGCAAAATGGGTACACCAGTTAACCAGAACATAACTTTGTGCTATTAGGGCCAAATTCTATACTGCTATCCATCATGTATGACTTCATTGAAGTCAATGGGGCTACAAGGCTTGTTTAATCAGTTCAGAGTTTGGCCATCAGGGTCCAAAACTATACTCTAATATTCATTAAATGGACAGCATTGACGTTACCATGTTTTGAGAACCACTCATGACTTCTGGTTATAGCCATACAATTTCTGTATAGTTCCGTGAGACACCTTCAAGTACAGTACAAGAGACCCAATCACACACAATGGTGGCCAATTAGAGTAAAATCTCTTGTGGATAATATATTTAGTTATATAAACTAAATGCTTCCTGTTCCCAATTTAATAACTACCACAGGCACTTCATACATAATAAGCAAAACTGCAGTAGTCATCAGTTTAAATATAATTTCATAATATTGCTTTCCTCCTTAGATAGTTCAGTAAATCACTGCAGTCACCCACTTGCAATTTTCTACATTGTTGCTGTAAGTCACAAGACGGGGTGTTTTACGGTCTCACATATTTCTAATGTCTTCCTCTGGAAATGATTTCTCAAGGCTCCTAATTATCAATGCCACCAAAATGAAAAACATGCAGTTGACTGTTCGTAATGCTGCATGTTCTAATTATACTTTATTTAAAAAATTAACATAAAAATGACTGAAAACTCATATTTCAGCTATTGCTAGGATTTGTGTTTCAGAGGTATGTCTTCTACAAATGACTTGAGGTTCAATTTAGATTGACCATTAGTTATGTAAAGCTTTATATCCTGACTGGCTCTTTGTCCAACCTCAAAAACCAAATTTCACCAATTAATTTGGTTTCATTTTAGTAGTTAGCAGCAGCATATCCCAATTTTTTGAAAGGCAAGCCTCCCTTCAGGAAAATGAAACTAATTGCACCTCCGTTCAATCCTGACCTGTGCTGCCATCTCAATTTATATTTCTCCTACACGCCCGTAACTAGTCCTTGGTGCACCAAAATGGCCCATGCTTTGAAGATTGCTGCAATCCATCATATTTTTATAGCACTGACAACTATGTTCAAACATTTAGGGTGACCAGATAGCAAGTATGAAAAATCGGGACCACTTTTTTTTTTTTTTTCAGGGCAGGAGGCATATATAAGTCAAAGCCCCTAATATTAGGATGGTCCCGATAATTTCGGAATGTCTGGTCACCCTACTTACATTTGAGAGGATATTGCCATGAGTGCTTAGTAATAAACTAATCATCAGTTTCATCATAACATGTTACACTCAATACATAAATGTAGGATACGTTATTCATATGTACAAAAATCACCACACAAGTGTGTGCCCCCAATCAAAAAAATGCAAATATCCAGGTCATCTCTCCATATACTTTTTTGGACTGTGAAGAATGTAAGCAATAGAAAAAGTCAAGCCTTTTGGCAATAACTTAAAAACTGTGTAGATTATAAAGAGGAGGAGAATATAGAAGGTGTTAACCTTCTGTTTTATAAATTTAGAACCTTATAACATATGGTCTGTTTTTAAGCGGCATGTTTCAGTTGTTAGTCTGTAAGAGTAAATTATGGCGCCCCCAGGATTGCCTATTCTGGTTGGGCCCTTCATTGAAATTCAAACAGTCACATTCAGTGCAAATGGAATCCCCGACCAAATCAATATCTAATGCCTTTGGTATCAATTTCTCCACAAACAGAATATAACCCATGCCCTCCTTTTCTGCTCCAATCATACAACCATGGTGGTTTACCAAGATTTCTAGCTCTCTTCCCATGGCAGGATTATGGAAAAGAGGCAGCCTCTCTATGGTTGACCTTGAGACTTATTTTTGACGATAAACCTGATTCCTCCCCAATCCCAAATGCTCAATAAAGGTAATTTCCACTTAACATTTGGTACTTTTGTACTCCCATGCCATATCTACAAACTTGTCACAGAAATTTCAAATTAGGTTTATTTGAAATATCTTGGCAAGACCTAGTAAGGGTGAACAGTTTTTGAGATTGGGAAAAGCACATTTAAGATGATACAGGAGTATTACGAACATCAAAATGGCCTGTTGTGGTACAGCAAACTTTCAAAGGGGTCAAATGACTGATGGAGGTTGCAGCTCTCTCTCATACACACACTCATTTATTTTATTTATATATACACACACACATATAGTGCAAAAATATATATGTGAGTGTCTTTAGCCCTTTCCTATGCAGACAGTTGAAAATGTGAATCTATCACTAGGGAGGTCTGTCATGGTGATTTATATACACAAAAAAACCTCACAGGCTGAGTTCTTCCCCTGTTGCTGCATTCTTGTCCAATATCAAGGGATTCTTCAGATTTTCACATTTCCCAGCTTAGTACCTTGACTCATCTGCCCTCTACTCTTGATCCCACAAGTTCCAGATCTTAATCCTTGTTTCCAGTCACATCTGCCTCCTCCTCATGGATTTTTAATATTTGCATGAGCTGCTGTAACCCTTAGTAAGTCCCTGGCTCCTACTCATCTACTAAGGTCATCAGGCAGAGGATGCCTGTCAGTTCCTGTAAGGCCCTGCAGCTGCAGTATTCCTGACACGCTAACGAGCCAGCTAGGCTGCCTGATGGACTGCCCTGCCTGATTAGCTCAGGAAGCTAGCAGGCCAGTTCTTAAATACACCCACGCCCTCTCTGCTTCCCTGTGCTTGCCTCTCACCAAGCCCTGCTCCTCCACAGCTCCAGCCCAAATCCTGCCCTGCATCTAGCCTTGTTCCCATCCTGTCCCAGACCTGCTCCTACCTCAGAACCAGACCTGCTCCTGCCATCCCTGACCCCTGGTAATCCAGTTTTGATCCTCAGCTCTGATTCTTGATTCTGACTCGGTCTTTACTATTGGCTCTGTCATTTGGCCTCTGACTCCAGTTCTGACCTTCGACCCTGGTTCTGGCCTTGTCTCGACCCAGGGCTCTGGCATTTGGACTCTGACCACTAGGCATGACTGCCTATGGCCCTGTCTCCTGACAAGGTCTTCATTGTGCATTTCTATAACACTCAAATGTGTGTTTCTTTTATGTCTGCAGGGTTATTGTAGCCATGTTGGTCTCAGGAATTAGAGAGAGATTATGGATGAGGTAATATCTTTTATTGGACCAGCTTCTGTTGGGGAGAAAGACAAGCTTCCAAGCTACACAAGAGCTCTTCTTCAGGTGTAGCTCGAAAGCTTGTCTTTCTCACCAACAGAAGTTGGTCCAATAAAAGATATTACCTCACCCATCTTGTTTCTTTGATGTTTAGCCTTAACTCTGAATTTCCTGTGTTTTCATTAGTAGTTTTTTGATAACTACAGTATTCTGATACATTGTACCACCATTAATATATTTATATATAGTCTCAATCTTAACTCCAGTTTAATATAATTTTTCTCTGGATTTGATAAATCTCCCAGTGTAACTGGATAGCTCTTCCTGCTTTGCTGTTTTCAGCTCTTCTGAAACTACCACTTTTTTGGGGGGGGAATCGGGGAGGCAGGCGTTTATAACCATAGTTCCTCATGTTTATTTTTATATGAGGCCATGAATGATTGGAACCTTCAAATTTTTTGCGGGAACATGTCACTAAATCTTTTATTATACTGCTTAGCGATGAATTCATTGTTCCCAATAGGCAAGCATGGTACCTTCACTGTGGCCCACATGTAGGATATAAAAGCTAATTATTTTTCCTGTTTTGCTTTTTATACTTGGACATATTAAAATTATACTTTTAGGTTCTTGCTGCTACAAGTTTCACCACTGACGATATACAAGATTCTTTGTTAAAAACAAGGAATCAGTGTTCTCAGTTCTGCAATACTAGGCCTCCTTTGCCTGATGAGAACTGTATTTTAATACTATATGCATACACACACTCACACCTCCTTTTTAAATTTCAAATGACTGTTCATATTTTCAAAATAAATTATAGCATTTTTCTCCCAAGATTTCAAAAAGTACTGTTTTCATTTTGGTAGTCCACCACATCTGCTTTGGACAGAATTTATATAATGCCTTTTACACTCACAGTTTCTCAAAGCACATTTCAAACTAATGGTAGCGTAATGACCACTGGCCAAACAGATTAGCCATTATGCATTCAACCATAGTTCACACACAGCCTTGAACATTAGGACCTGTTTTATTGAGAGGGCAAATGTTTCCCAGGACCCTGAGGTTATCCACCTGGAGAGCAACCAGAGACAAACAGGACAACGTAATGTCTCATGCACTTCTAACTGTTCAACACCCCTTTACAATACAAGATTTATAACCAGTGGAAGACCATATGATTCATCAAAGCCTTCTGTTTAGTACAAGGGATAAAGGAAAAGAAATCTAATATAGTGCTGTACCACCAATTTAACCCCCAAATCTAGTTCATGACATTACTCCTGTATTCCTTTGCTTTAAAAAAGACTGTGTACATGATTGTGGCCCCTTGTTCAGAGATGCCAAGTTGCCCATTTCCAAAACCTCAAGATATAGGGACTTACGGGAACAATGACCCTGAAGGATAATACATTCTCTTTGAGAAATAGTTTGTCATTTTACTTGAAGACTTATTTTGTGCCCCCTTTGAAGAATTACTCCCAGTTTGAAACTGGCCCACTGACTTTTTTTTTCCTTCATGAGGGATATTGTCTATTTAGAGATGCTCCAAGCTGGAAATGGCCCCCTGGGAATAAGTGCATATTCTGTAGCGGGGAGAGCAGAGAAAAAGAGGATATTTGGATGTGACTCCTGTCCCAGATCTATGTTCATTTAAACCAGCTGAAGATCTGGGCCTATGTTTTCTAAGATCAAAATTCATTAGGGACAAACATGAATATGATAATGGCCTGATTTTCAGAGACGCTAAGTACCTGTAGCCCCCACCGAACTCAGTGCAAGCTGTGAGTGCTCAGCAGCTCTGAGAAATCAGGCCATCATTGACTATTATTTCTAGCGTTTATGCAGCAGCGTAAATTGCACCATAAAGTGCTCTAAGTGCTTGTTCCTTAAAACCCATTGCTGCATCACTCCAGGGACTTTGTCATATAGGGCTGGATCCACATAGGGATCTAGGCACCTAACTGCCACTTTAGGAACCTAAGCCCAAAATTTAGATCCTCAAAAGACCCACTCAATTGCTGCTTAACCCGGTAGACACCTAAGTTTCCTCTGGTAAAGTCTCCTGACGACCTCCAACAGCTTGGTGACTATACTCCACCAGGATCCACAAACCAGGTGTTCCCCTGCCTATCTCACCTGCAGGGCCCAATCCGGTAGGCATTTTCAGAAGCCGCCTATCCAACTGCCTGCACCCATCCACCAAAAACGCAGCCCGAGACAAAGAGGTGGTGATGGCGCTGGCAACAGCAAGCCCCTCATACTCAGAACACTCACCCAAGATCTAGGAGACCAGGGTTCAATTCCCTACTCTGCCTGATGTGGAGCAAGATCTCTTTCCCTTCCCAGGTGTGCCTAACCACTGGGATTTAGGGTGTTCTGGGGTGGATCACTCTGTCTCACTTTTGAAGCTGTTCCAATTTGTAGGAAATACTTAAATAGAGAGAGACAGCTCTCTCGCCCAATGGTTAGGGCATTCACGTGATGGTTCCAGTCCCTGCTCCAGTGAATATCTAACTATTTCATACAAAGTGGAACAGTTCCAACAGGATAGATTCCTCCCTCTCAGGTGAGTTCCCTAACTACTGGTTTCTGAGGTGGGAGACCTGGGTTCAAATCCCTGATGCAAATTAGACAGAGTGGGGATTTGAATCGGGGTCTCCCACAGCCTGGGTGAGCGTTCTAGCCACTGGGCTATTGAATATAAAGGGGCCACTATTACCACCTCCTCCATTTTTTTGTGAGAAAGAGAATGACTTGGCTTAGGCACCTAACTCCAGGAGAGGGTTCACGGCTGTGAATCCCGAGTACATGAGGCACCTCCTTCTGGCCCAGTGTTAAGCACCTAAGTCCCTTTGACAGCTGAGGCTTAGGCCACATCTCTCTCCTCAATATTTCCTACTGGCTAGTTTAGGCAGCTCCTTGTCCACATACTGGCCTTTGTGACTCCCATTCTTAGGCTTCTAACTCTCCCCATGCTTTGTATAGGGATCCTAGCTGCCTAACTTGAGACTGTATTCCATTAGGTGGCAGGAGACTTAAATGTTAGACATTGCAATGCTGAGACTCCATTGTGTTAGGCACTGCACAAACACAGAACAAAAAGACAGTCCCTGCCCCAAAGAGCTCACAGTCTAATTACAAGACAGGAGACAACAGGCGGATATAGACAGACGGGGGGAAGCACAAGGAAATGAGACAATATTCATCAGCATGATAGGCAGCGGTCTCAGCACACCAGCTGCCTAACTGCAGTCAAGCTTTTTGTAGGCCCTAGAGCAAAGTAGAATTTTGAGGGGTTTGAAAGACGATAATGAGTTAGTTTTGTGGATATTCATGGAGAGCTTCTCACAAGCATGAGGGGCAGGATGGGAGAAAGCACAAAGGTGCTTGCTTGAAAATTTAACAAGTGAACAATGGAGGCTGGCATCATGGGTCGCTCACAGGAGGGATTTGACTTTCCATTAGTGAATGAGAGATAATAGATCGGGTGGAGATAGGTCATGAATGGCCTGGAAAGTAATGACTAGTAGCTTATGTTTGATATGACAGAGAAGGGAGAGTCACTGACGGGATGCAAGGAAAGGAGTGCCATGGTCAAAGTGATGGGCTAGGAAAATGATCTTTGTAGTAGCATTCTGAATGGACATTAGTGGGACAATATTGTATTTGTGACAGCCAGAGAAAAGGATGTCACAGTAATCGAGACACGGGATGAGAGCCTGGACAAAGGTTTTAGCTGGATGGATCGAAAGGCCATATTTTAGAGATGTTACACAGAAAGAATCTTCAAGATTTAGACACAGCCTGGAAATGAGGACCTAGAAAGAGGTTCAAATCAAAGATGACACCCAGGTTATGGGCCTGAGTGACAGATTGAATGATAGTGTTGTCCACAGTATTATTATATTATGCTTCTGCTTTTTATGTAAATGTACATATTTCTCAATAAGAGCCAGTCTTTAAAAAAGAAAGGATAAGCAAAGAATTCCCCTGCTGAATTACCCACGTGAGAAGATAGCTGCGATTACAGTCGGAAATGACAGATTTCTAGCATGTCTGTGACAGCATCTTAAGCCATATGGCAGATGATGAACCTCGAGACTGCACAATTATACTGAAGTAACCTTCACATTGAATACATTCTGCCTGAATTGCTTCTCCTCCTCTCCATCTTCAATCTATAACCTCCTTATTTTCAGATCTGTTTCCACTTTAGATACTTTATTGATATCCATTTACTATTTTCTTTCCATGAGTCTCTGCACTGTTAGTACAATCTCTTCCCACTCCAAACTAATCTGACTAGATATTCTTCCCACCTTAATCTCCAAACCCTGAATCATTTCAGGAGCTTTTCCATCACATTTTTCCAATTTCAATAATAGTCTTTCCCTTATTCAATAAACAGAACAATCCACAATATTCTAAATCAGATGTAATTAGGACTGACATTTGGCACAATTCATCTTTCAAATCTCTACATTATATTTACTTGTTTCACAGACTTTGCTTGTTGTTTGATCACACACATTGGTTTTACTGCATTACTCATTGTGACCCCAATGTCTCTTTTTCCTGGACTTTCTTCTAAATCTAATCCAAAACATTTCACATGTAAACAAAGCCAAGTCAGGCAAACAACAATCCAGGGCCAGAATGTTGTGATATCTTTAAAATCATGCAAAACAAAAAAGGGTGAATAATTTAAGTGTTTTAGTTGAACAAGTATTTTGTTGCTAAGGGGCTCAATTGGTCCCCACTCTTAGGCTTGTCTACACAGTGTGGTGCTACACTCTACAGGGTATGATTTCTAAAGCACACTAATGTGCTGAGCATTAGTTGGTCCATGTAGATGCTGCTGGTGTTCAAATGTTCTCTAGTGCATTTTAACATAGTGCTGTTTGCCTCAAGCTCTCTTCAACCAGTTTTCACATATATCTTGAAGAGAATTGATCCTTTTGGCTTGCTGTATTTGAGGGATCGTGTGTCCACCATAACCTTCTGGGATCTGTCTGTTCTATTTTGATGCATTTTTATTGTGTAATATCTGAAATGATTTCCTGTACTTTTTCAGCCAGAGCTCATTGCAACATCATGTGGATAGCACTAGGGTTAACACGGGGGCAAAACTTCAGCATTCTTAGTCCTGCCATGAGTGCAGGGGACTGGACTAGATGAACTCCTGAGGTCCCTTCCAGTCTTATGATTCTATGACTAATGTGTACATACTAAACTGTCTCTGCTTAAACCAGTTCAGTTACAAACTGTTCCCCAAAGCCACTGGTCTTGATTTTTCTACAATGTGCTGTGTACTGCTAACTGATGTCAGATCTACTGTGTACTGCTAACTGATGACAGATCCTCTTAACTTTAGTAAAAAGAGGATAAACTCAAGGCATATCTTAGCATTAAGTAAAGAATGAAACACTGCTAAGGAGATTATTAATATTTGTATCAATAAATATTACCAGAAAATGTCATGCTTAATTATATTTAATATATTATATTATTACAATATACCCTAACTTTGGCTGAAACTAAGGCCCACCCAGAAGCTGCTCTTGGTGTAGCAGGCAGTGGTCTGTCTTCTGAGCAGGAACATTTGGCAGAGTTGTCAAGCAAACTATGGGGCCACTTAAAGGTCTTATTTCCTTAACTTCAAGAACCGAATGGGATAGAGCCATTTCCTCTCAGGAACCACCTCTATCTCTCTCTCCTGTCCCACCACATCTGCAATGCTCACAGTGGGTCCTTAGGCTGATAAAGCTTAGGTTTGAACTTGTGACACTCTAGGACATTAAGGCATTTTCAGTGGAAGGTCTGTAATTGTGAAACTTGCTTCTACAGGAGACCAGAGAATATGTATGGATCTTATTGCCATGACCTGGTCTACACTGGAGAAATTAAACCAGTTAAAGTCTCTAGAGTAGTTACAGAATGCTTTGTGTCCACACAGAAAAGCACTCCAAATGGTCAACAAAGGATCTAATAGTCAATTAGAACAGACTTTCTTCAGCAGATGTAACTGGGTAAAGTTCATCTGGTTCAGACTGTACTAGTTTAACAGTAGTGTGGCTGAAGACAAGTTGAAACTTGTCCTCCTCCTGCCACTGACCCACAATGCACTGGTGGTCTTGCAGAATCACCAGGCTCCAAAGTACACTGCTTTTAGAAGCAGAACCAGAAATCCAGAATCCAGAGTCATTGAGACCGAAATTATTTAGGGCAGCGCAAATGTGGACATGGGGCAAAACTTTTCCGCATGTAAGATCTGAGGCCTTTTTCTGCAGCCACATTAGGACAGCAGCAGCCATGAGCGAAGAAGCAAAAAGTCACATCTTCACATTCCATCTAAATCGCATCAAAACAATGTAATATTGGGCTGTTAAGAAGGCGATCCTGTCGTAATAGTGCCCACCATCACCAGATAAAGAAACAGATCTTAAGATGGTTAAAGAAAACTTTGTTTGATAGCATTTGGTCTGGCAAGGAATCACTTGACAGCTTTGATTGTGAAATCTATACATTTTTATTGTTTTGCCTTTATGGTCCCCACTTCTCTATTGTTTATCTGTCTGGTTTCTGTCTGGTTCTTTGATTGTTTCTGTCTGTTACATAACTAATTTTGCAAGATTTATATCAGTTAAGGCGGTGGGGTCTGATTGGTTAAAGAACTGTTTCGTAATAGGCTAGGATTGGTGAAAAATACTGTTTTGGAGCACTTTGGTTATGGTACAGCTAAGCAGGACTCAAATTTACCTATATAAACTGGGGTCCAAAAGGAAGTTCTTTGGAAATTAACTCCAGGACACAGCCCAAGATCAGAGCTGCCAGATCTCAACAGCCTGCCGGCTATATCATGCAGAAGCTGGAGGAGCCCCGGATGACCTGATCCTGACTGGCCAGTAGGAAAAGTTTGTCTGCCTTATTGGGAGTGATGAGCATTGTATGCTTAGCGTGTGCATTCTGTTTTTGGTAACTGTTAATAAATAGAGGTTAAGGATATTACTGTGTAAGGCTCTTTCACCGGTATAAGGCCCTGCAAACCCACTCTGAGCCTTAGAAACTGGGCAAAGGTGGGTACTTACATTAACCAGGTTATGCCCTGAGCCCTATGGTGGCCCTGAGCTCTAGGAACTGGGTAAGGATAGGTGCCTAGGAATTGGGAAAGGGTGGGGGTACCTAAATTAACCGGGTTACACTTTGAGCCCACGGAAGGGTAAAGTTGGGGTGCCCCAGAGTGTGCGGGTAACAAGCATGGCTAGTAGGGACACAATTTGAGCTTAAGCTAGTTTAATACAAATAGATGAATTACAAATGGGTCAATTCTTTGGCATAAACCAAACTCTTTACAGCAAGCTTTAGGAAGCTTCCCAAACAACCATTTTGTCAGATATTTCACACAGATGGAATCAACTACTGTAATAAACTGGCTTAAAAAGAAAGGAGGAGGGTTTCACCTTCAAAAGGTAAAGTGGTGTAGCTTTATTACCATAGTGCATTTGGACACAGCAGTGATGAGTGCCAAAGAGAGGACAACAATCACAACAGAAACTCATTGCCACTTTCGGTACTCACCTCATTGGTAACTGGTAACACTGATGATGCAAAATCACAGTATCTCAGTGCATTGCTTCTCTGGCCAAGATCTTTGTAGCACTGAAAGAAAAAAAAATGTGTAAAAACTAACCAGGCCCTCTATAATACCAGATTCTATGAATTATTTTTTTTAAAGTAAACTGTTTTAGTTACCTTTGCCAAATACACATAATTGTATTTGGAATATCCAGGATGCATTTCTTCAGCCTGGATAATAAAATACAGGAAACAACAGAGACTCAAATATAGCGTGATGAGACTAATGTGGTCGAGATACAATTTCCAGTAAAGCACAAAGCTTCCTCAAAGATTTAGGCTGGGTCCCTTCTGTCTGAATCATCTCATACCAATGCTCCATAATCCCTTTAGCACTGTTTAAAAAAATATACATGCAAAATTCTTATGGTTAACACACAAAAGCTGGGAAAGTAATTTTTTGAGACTTTGCTGAAGTCCTGGGGCTTCTCTCTCTTAAATGCTTGTAAAAGGATCAAGAAAATGCATCATCCCAGGTACAAAATCAACAGCGTTCACCCATTCATACCAGCTGGAAGATAATAATAAAAAAAGAGTGATATTTTACTCCGCTGTCAAATAACCAAGCAACCATTGCTCACTCTAAGCAAGTGGGCAAGAACTATGCACAGTTGCTTTATCGATTTTTTTCACCCTTCCCCTCTTCTCCTTGCCTCTTTTATTTCTGTGTCCACCCTCCTCTATCTCCTGGAAAGTTCAAGATGTCTTTAAAATATATTTGAGAGCATCTGACTCCACTCCCTCTGCTCCCCTAATGCTAACTTTGTTGTAAGAGCTCTGGATAGATATCAGAATTCATGTTATATCGGGTCGCGTTATATCGAGGTAGAGGTGTACATAAATAAATAAGTAGTGCTACTTACTCTACTCCATACTAACTTAAAAAAAGTTTTTATAGAAATATGTGATAGAACCTTGAATTTATAGCTGCTGAAATTGTTCAGCTGATCTTTGGTAAATAGCTACTCAGGAAAACTGTTGGATAGGATCTACCTTAAGGAAATTCTGCAAAGCTTCCTGTACTGTTGAAGTTGGTGGAGTCCCAAAAAGAGTAGCAGCTACTTTCTTCTCAATCCAAGACAACTGTGCTACCTATAATAAAATCAGAGAAGGAAAATATACTTAAGGCTTACTTTCCAGTTATGAAGCAAAATATTACCTTGTATTACTGTATACTTATACAATTTGGTGTGAAAAGGAATACTAAAAGGAGTCTTTAATAAAATATTTTTGCTTCACTATCCCAGAGTCAACTCTTACACACACATTGAATATTTGACATAATTTAAAGGGTTTTTTAATAAATCCCTTTTTACTGTAAAAATACAATATACACATCATGAGAAATTCAGTGCAAAATACTGATTAAACCGACATGAGATTATCACTACCCACATCAGTTTTTAAAATGTCAGGTTGAAATAGAGGGTATAGCTTGATAGACCATCTACTAAATGTTTCTGAACATTAGAGGCAGTTGTTGATATTGTCATTATGTGGGAAGCTAATGCTCTTCTAAGACAAGTTCATTTTTTTGTGCAGTGATTTGACACAGATATCACTAAGTAGGTGCCCAGCTGTCTGCTTGAATTCTGACCAATAGCACATGCCAAGGAGCCTCTCTCTTCCCAGGATTACAGGCTGGTGTAAAGGGATCTTCTGGAGTTTTCTTCATTCTGTGTTGCCATTGTCACACTACAGTATATACTGTACGCCATTTCCTTCCCATATATATCTAGGCATACTCCAGCAGTTACAAGAAAGGATTCTTGAGAGTGAGTGGGTCGGTCACTGCCATAATATTTTTAGTTTCACCACCTAACCCAATGAACAGAGACGCCAAATCCCTAATCAAAGCAGGAACAGCAAAGAGATGACAATATAGGGATGGAGAAATTGGTTATCTCAAATGGGATGCCACTTCATTGAGTGGAAGAAGTGCCTGTTTTCCCCCGACTAACGTTTGGGGGAAAACTAGTGCTTCTGGAGTGGAAAAGCAGGATGATTCTCCTGCACATCTGTACTTTAACAGTACACCTGATGCTTACTGAAATTGACTAGGACTGACAAGGCATATGCCCAAGGAGTTAGGCACTATGATTCCTTGGTAACTGCTAGCATGACCTACATAGAGGGCCCAGAAAGGAGGGGATGCAACCAAAGAATGAAGAGATGAAAAGAATTCATGTGAGAACCAGGAGCTGAAAAGTGTGGTGAGTCGACCCTGTCTCAGCTTAGACAGAGCTTCACATTATAACCAAAGACTTGGGCCATTAAAATTCATGTCTGTTGTGCCACAGTACTGATGACTGGTGGTGAATGAGAAGGGGGGATGGAGAGCTTCAGACCCCTCAAGCCCTTACTTAGTTGCTCCTCTGCTCTTTGCTGCTGCAGTCAGCTATTATCTACCTGATTTTGAAAGCTGATAGCTTTCCATTAAAGAAAAGAATCTATCCAAAACTAATGATCGTAACATATACCTCGCCACTGCCATCCACTACAATTTTTAAATTTTCACGGGATGTGAATTTTTTAATATTTCTTATTATAAACTGTTCTATAAAATATGCCATTGCAAAGTATTAATGTAGCCAGCATACAACAGTAAAGTGTATACAGACTATTTTCTTGTCTGACCTCAATCGTTTTTGCCAAGTTTGAGTAGCATTGCATGGAGAAAAAGCAACCTGGCCAAGTCTCGCTGGTCTTCTGGCAAAAGCCAGTTCCTGAGAAAAGATGTCGTCAGTAAGTCTTTCACTTGAAACAACTAAAAATAATATTCTGCAGATAAACAATATTAAGAAGTAACTGTATCTATTTTCATTATCTTTCTCCCTCCCAATGCCTCTTTCAAAGACCTGGTTTCGAGAGAAATACTCTTTGACAAGCTCACAGGTTCCTGTTCATTAAAACAACATGGTGTTTCTCCCCTGCAATGCATAGTGCCAATATTGTGCTACTAAGTGCAGCATGTGAGTTAAAAACCATACAAATGTAAGCTAGTGTGTAGATAAAATGATTCCTCCTCCTCACACTGCACTTTTCACCTGCTCTTTATTTTCTAAAACCCATTGAGTGGGACAGAGGGGTTGCAGCAGAGTTTAAAAGAATATATTGCTTTCTTCAAGCCAATCCATTGCTGCAATGCTCTTTGCTCTCTTGGAGTGGGAGGAAGGTATTACTGGTATCTTTAGGTCCATCTGATCCAGATGCAGTGAACCCATTAGTAAGGTAGGAGAGAAAAAGGAAGGGAGAGAAACTGCTCATATTGAACCTCTCTGGACCACCCAAAATTCTAGAGTTATATACACACACACACACACACTCTACATAGATACCATCATCACACACACACACCCCTACTATGATGCAATAGTGAAGGGACTTCCAAGTTTTTGCACTGTGGAATTTACAATTAGCTGCTTTAATTCTGCAGGCTGAAATTTAAATACAAGTTCTGTCTGGCAGTTGTCTTGTTTTCTTACCAGATTTAATCAGAATTACTTTACTGGGGTCTGGTTGGGTATTTTGGCTGGCTTGGGTGCGCTTCTGCACTGCTCAAAATAAATAGCTTTGCTCTGCCTTTTTTATATGAAAAAGAAACACCAATTTAAAGCAACACAGTTATCTACATTTTAAAAGTATGCATGCACAATATTTCATTTTTAATAATATTTAATGTGCACAGGGTTTGGTACTATTATTATGGATAATACATAAGCATCCTACTGCCTTCTACAGAGCTTTAAGCATTCACATTGATACTCTAACCGCTTCCTCTATGCAAAGAGAATCCCCACCCATCCTATTGGAGCTGCTCTCCATCCCCTTTGTGTCATGGAAGTGGTGCAAAAATTAAAGGGACAAAGTTGGCCCAGAATGTGTATTCTGTTTAAAAAGGTGTTTCAGGGCTATAATGATGCCAAAGAAAGAATTGTATTGGAGCTGTTGAACTCAAACTTGTTCCAGTTTTAAAAAACCCTTTAATTACAATGTTCAGGGTTATCCCAAAGAGTGTGAGATTGCTGGGGAGGCCTGTACAAGATGGGTTTCAGAAAGACTAGGTGAAATGCAGATCCTCTCGATGTCCGTGGCAAAATTTCCTTGACTTCAATTGGGCCAGGATTTCACCCACTGTCTGCTTCCTGGGTTCAGAACCACAGGTTCCTCCTGGGAGTGGAGAGCAGGGCAGGACGTGGCTGATATCACAGGAACACAGTACAAGAAGAACAAGCCGTCTGCAGGCATCTGATTGACTTTTGAACCTTCCTTAGGTTAGGATTTTTGAAGCTAGCCCATGGCTCTAACTTAATAGCTTGAAGCTACCCTGACATTGCAAAGAACAAGGGAGGAAGCATTATGGTCTCATTTCAGGAGAAACATTAGCTTCCAGTCACCGGGATCCTTGAGGGTGCCTGTCCCTTCTACTGGGACAGTGGGTTTATTAGCATCTTACAAATGGAGGAATCCCCTTTGAGATCTGAGGAGAATTTTGATGCTCTCCCTCTTTGAACTTTATACACCTTCTGGCATAATCTGGTGATGTCCCTCTTTTTGTGGGGGTCTTTCCATTCAGAGTCCATTATACTTTCTGGAAATCAGATATTGAAAACAAGGCATCATCCCAGAATTTTATCGTTTCCTGATGTCCCTTGGAGGAATAGAATCCATACCACGATTAGGATCAATTTTGAAGGATGAACAATTAGCTTTTGGAGGGCATCGGTCTTAAAAAGCCTGCTTTCCCCACTGGAGTCTGTCATACATCTGGGAGTCTGAAGAAGAAGACAGTTCTCTACCATCTGAGGATGAGGAGGGTTCGGTCGTTTCCCTTTCCCATGCCTCTTTTTGTTTTCTCTGCTTGAAAAAGGTGCTCAGAGGAGAGAGCCCAAGGAGTCATCAACTCCCCGATTAACCCTACTAAAGTTGGAGGAGGAGAGGTCACCAAGATATCCCATCTACTGACAAAGAGGGGAACAATCAAGAAGACATCTCTAGAAACCATGGTATCAATAGAGGGGGAAGGGGACTGGCAGCTGCCTCTCTCTGTTACTGCCAGGGAGGAAAGAAAGCTACCCATAGGCTGCTGCCAGAGGCGGTGGCTGCCAAAAATCTCATACAAAATCCTACTCTTGGAGGACGGGGAGCAGACTGCAATTCTCTACTGGAGATTTTAAGGCTACATGAGAAGTTCTTAGCAGCCTCCCTTTCTCCCAGGGTCCAGCACTACCAGAACTTAGTGCTGTCGGCTAATTAACAAAATGCAAACTGTGTCCATTCAAAGTCTTTTTCAAATACCAGGAATCTGCTACCAAGGAAACAAACTCATTCAGTCTGAAAATTCAGCCTGGAAAAGACTTGCATCCCTAAAGAATTTCCTCCTTCAATGCTTCCTTGGTAATAGCTAACTAAAATACACAATACAATTGTCCTCAATAAAACCTTCCAATCCATCCAATTTTAGCAAAAATATTACTGTCACCTACTCAAATATCATGAGAGGTTCTTCTTGTTTTATTGCAGTATATTAAGATGGAATTGAATTAAGTAATTGTATAATGTCTCAGGACTGCTGGCAGAAATGAAGTAACTGGACAGCCTGCTTGTTGTAAACTATCAGCTTCCAACACAAATACTTTCATGTTTGCCAGTATGAGTTGAGAAATGCCATAACAGTCTGCATATGTATCTACCCACTTATCCAGCACAAACTCTGTAGGCTTTTCACTTACCAATGAATGAGAGTAAGAGAATTACAAAGAATATGGTATAAGTAATTGGGTCAAATTGATCCCTGGTGTAACATCACTGAAATCACTTGAGTTAAACCAAGGCTGAGTCTGGCAATTGTGAGTAATTGGCAAAAAGAAAACTCAAGAGAGTCAACTTTTAAACACTTACATGGCCTTTATTAGAGGCCTTGGTGCAGTTTCACTGGTATGTTTTGGCTGTTCTGTACCACTCCTGTGATACAAAGCAGCCGTAAATCCATCTCAACCAGATGCCTAGGTCAGGTTTACCGCTCCTTTGCATTAATGCAGCAATGAAAAACTTTATTATAAAAAAAGCCATGTATTTGTTTGTATAAACTTTCAAGAAAATCTAACAAAGCTACAATACTAAGATGGGATGTGTACCCCACCTGGGGCCTGAAAGAGCTAATTTGGGCTGGGAAGGCCAGTTATGTTCCTGGATGCATCGGGAGGAAAAGCCGGATTTAATGAAACATGAGTGCCAGCTGGGAAGGAACTGTGTGGTTACTAAAAGCCAGGAAGTTAAAAGCAGAAAGGGGGCTGCAGGGAGAGTCTACAATCAGTCTCTGAAAATAGAGAGGTGGGGAGGAGGAAGCTCTAGGATCCTAGCCAGACTAGGAGAAGGCTGGGAAGAAAAGTTGGGAGCAGGAGAAGGGAACACCCCTGGACTGTTGACCAGCGAGAAGGGCAGGACTGGGTGAGAACTTTGAAAAGGGAGTCAAGCCCTGAAACAGGGGCAAGGCTAGGAAAGCTGAGCTATGGAAGAAGTCCCAGACTAAAGGGGAAAGAAACAATAGAGGGGCTTGCAGAAAGGAGCTTGTACCTAACCACCCATGCTTCCTCTCCAAATCTTAGTTACCATTTCATGGATATGTGTAAATAATAAAACAAAATTCAAAACAAGAGGCTTTGAATACGAGTATGCGGTATAGTTAACAAGTGTGATTACAACGGGTAGCAAGGGCAGTCTGTATTAATAACCAGGCATGTAGAAATTATTTCATGACAAGTACATAGCAATGCTTTGTTTACAGTTTCACCATTTCCACTTCAATAAATGTGTCATTTCTCTCAGATTTCAGTTACAGTATTCCATTGTAAACACATGATCATTTTTCAGCACATTCAAATCAACTGTTAGGCATAGAAAACAACTTACTGAATAGCACCATCTTCCATTTAGGTAATATAAAAAAGGATCTTGAGGCTTAAGTTCAATTGCTTTGTCTACATGCTCCTGTTAGAAATAAGTTCAAAAGAAAGAAAATGGGATATTCATTTCTGATTGGGAGTTGTCTTCAAACTTTAAAACTGCATTGCAAAATCAGTGCAAATTTATTCAAGTTATCTTTTGTGACTGCTTTTGCTACAGTTCTTCTAATGATCTGTAAATATTTTAACTGGCAATACCCTTGCTTACAGAAGAAAACCACAAACACAATTATTTAACAACTCTGCACATAACGTACCAGGACACATTGCATTTAGAATATGACCTAACTCCTCTAAATTTCAAACAAACAGTTGAAAGAGCTTTAAAACAAACAAACAAGACTGATGTACTCCAAACCTATTAAACTTTGGTTTTATCCCTATCTGGTATTAGAAAAGTATAGCGCATCAACCCCACGTGAACACTCCTATTTTGCTTCCTAGATACTGTATGCCTGAACTAATGATCAACCACTGAAGTGTAACCTTCTCTAGTGTGGAACATGGCACCACACAACATTTTATATTCAGAAGCAGGACCTGGTTTTCTGTGAGGTGGATAATATGAAAATACATCCATGGCAGATAGTCAGAAACCTAGAATTAATTGGACATCGATGTCTAAGACAGGAATTGAACCACAGACCTAACTTTTCAATTGAAATGTGACTTGCAGTACAGCTCCTATGCCCATGCCCCACAGTTCTGGAGATAAAATGGGTCTGAATTAAACAGTACAAAGAATAATAAAAATCAAATGAGATGTTTTCTTCCAAACCCACCTTTCCCCTCCTCCCTCCATTTTCAGGTCTCATTTTTTGAGGCAAATTATTTCTGCATAATCAGTATTTAAAGAATAAGGAATTTCTTGAAGGAGTTTTTTTCAACCCTGATTTATCATTTGCTTCGCATCATAACTCAATTGTCAGATACTGTAGGTTTCACTTTTCCTACATCTCTATTTTTTTCAACTAAGCCAAATCACTAAAATAGTGGTACAAAGTATTAGAACTTCTCATCTGAACTACTCAAATGATCATATTCTTGCAGATCTGAGAGCTTCCTATTTCATTTTTTTGGCAAACTATTCACATATATACTACTCTTTCAATCTATTTTTCCCTGTAATTCCCATGTTTCTATATTATTCATGTGATTTCAGAAGTTACCTCTGAAGAGGAGACTCTTACTGAAAATTGTACTGTTAACATTTGAGACTCTTCTTAAACTCACTCCTTTTATAACCACAAAAAGTACTTCTTACTTATATGACCCCCTTGTAATTATATCTGTCTCATGATCGATCCATTTTCTTCCATTCTTGACCTTTGCTGTGACTCCAGATATTCTAGGCCAGGGGTCGGCAACCTTTCAGAAGTGATGTGCCGAGTCTTCATTTATTCACTCTGATTTAAGGTTTCGCGTGCCGGTAATACATTTTAACGTTTTTAGAAGGTCTCTTTCTATAAGTCTATAATATATAACTAAACTATTGTTGTATATAAAGTAAATAAGGTTTTTAAAATGTTTAAGAAGCTTCATTTAAAATTAAATTAAAATGCAGAGCCCCCCGGACTGGTGGCCAGGACCCGGGCTGTGTGAGTGCCACTGAAAATCAGCTCGTGTGCCGCCTTCGGCACGCGTGCCATAGGTTGCCTACCCCTGTTCTAGGCTTTACTCACTTGTACTGTTAGGGTGGAATGCTCTCTGAGATGAGATTTGTACTATATAGATACTATATAATATGCTCTTTCACATCCCAACTTAAATAACACCTTTCAATTTAGACAATTGCTAACAGTCTTACTTAATTATGGGAGCATTTTCATTGATATAAACTGCCTTATTTGGCACCGGTGTTTATTAGATGTGCTTTTTTTGTTTTGGTTATATACTGTGTAATGTAAAATGCCTTGATACCGCTGAATAATGCTATATAAGGGACAATTCTCGCTCTTGCTGAATAGCAGCACAAGTTTATCAGCCTTCTATTTCTGGGTCTCATTCATTCATTGGGACTACTTGTGCAGTAAGGTGGTATTCAACATGGATCGTATAGGTGTGTGTGGGCCTCAATAAATAACATTTAAAATATAATAGCACATGGAAAAACTTCGCCTTAGACACCTTTAAATTACAACTAAGATTTTAAGTTTCTGTGGCAGAGACATAGTTCCTTCTTTTTGTTTTATAAAGTGTGATGCACATCCATGGTGCCATGTAATAGATAAAAATTAAACATAAAAAGAAACCTTAAAAACTGGAGCTACAAAGGAAATAACACAAGACACTGGGCACTGGTTGGTGTAGCTAATAGAAGCAGGGATGCTAGCCATGGCATTCTCTTGCCAATATCCTAGGGGCCAGGACTCCAAGAAGCAGGTTCAGGGTCACTGTGGGAATGTACTCTGCTGCTGTAGAGGAGATGCTGGAAAGAGGCTGAAATACAGGCTTGGGGGGCCAGAGATGAGCCAGGAGCAAAAAGGCAGATTTATGAGTCACCCATGTAAAGATGGTAATTGAAGCCATATGTGTATATGAGAATCCCTGGGAAAGATGTAAGACTAGAAAAGGAGGATAAGGACAAAGCCCCTGGCAAGACCTTCCCCCATGTTGCAATGCTAAGTGACATAGCCCACGTTTCTGAATGTGAAATATACATGTATCTGCAAATGGAAAACATTAAACAAAATTATCACTTCCCCAGGGTGACATGAAGCAACATCAATCACTGTAGGAAATTGCTGCATTTAGTGTTAAACTTGTTTCAATTTTCTTTTTTAATTACAACAGTAGAATTACTTTTCCCCACTTTGCTTAGGTCAAAGAATAAAGCAAAAATCTTGCCACTGATATATGAAGTCATATTTAAATCTTTGTCGTTTGAAAACTAATGGACAATATGTGGTAGGAGCACTACAAATAATTTCTTAATCATAACACTGGCATTGAAACATACCCTGAGGCTAAGTTAGTTTGCTGCAAAAACCTCCCTTTTATACTATCGGGGAAAGTAAATTAAGAATAGTTGCTAATGAAACTACCAAAAAACATACCTTAAAGAGACAGCCATTCTTGATTTTGTTTTGTATACTGTCAAACTCAGACATATAGCCGCACATAATTGCAAACCTGGGGGGAGGGGGGGAGAGAAAAGCAGCAAAAATAAAGTTCACACATTTTTGATCATTTTAGTCAAATCCCTTTGAATCAAATTATAAAATATTTCTATAATTACTTCATACATTGCTAGAATATTCCTGAAGATTTACTGGCTGGCCCAAAATTTAACGTGAGTTGTGCATATTTGGAAAATAGAAAAACATGACAAAATGGCAGCAAAAAAGTTGCCAGACACTTAGAAAGTATAACTGATTTAGGCCTTCAATGGAGTTTGAATCAGGGACCTCCTTTCAGAGCTGAAAGTATGAGCTTCCACTACTTAAGCCAAAGGACCAAGGATAACATTTTTAAAAGTGCCGAGTGACTCAGGCACCAAAGTGTCATTTATAAAAGTGACCTAGGCCCTTAGGAGCCTAAGTCCATTGACTTTCTCCTGAGTGCCTAGGTCACTTCCCCCCCCCCCAATTGGAATTAGGCACTTCTGAACATTTTTACCCTTTGGGTTCTAGCTGTCAGCTGTAATGAACTAATTAACCTTATGTGAACCAGCTATGAGAGGAGGAGAAAGATCCACACTCTCTTAATATGGGTTACATAAGCAGCACACATATATCCTGGCATACAGAGAAGGGTGAAAGTTGCCACAGATGACGTTGTCGAGCTTGAAAAAGGAGCACAGCTCGCTATACACAGAAAACAGCATTATCATATCCTGTCTTTCAGAACCTGGAGCCAGCAATGAATCTGCCGGAACAAATCATTTCACCTCAATGGTGGAGCAATCAGCACACACAGTACCACAACTAAGCAGCATCAAGCAGATTAGCTGAACGCTATGTTGTGTCAGTGATATGTCAAGAATGCCAGTGGGGGTGACAAGACAGGCCACGGACAGCACCTTGGAAGGAAACACATGATGTCCACAAGCAAATACAAATACTCACCCCATAGATAGTATGGAAATACTGAGCTTGTGATCATATCAAGGTGTGCTCAGGGGCATGGGCTTAGGGCAAGATGGGCAGCTGGCAAGAGTTGCAATTAACTGCATGAATTGACCATGAGATATTAACACCATCCTCATCTGCGAACACATATCGTCACATCAAGCTGCTACTGATAATATACCTGAGAGGCTAATAAGTCCAGAAGGACCATACACATTTGATAGGAATGTAACTGCAGCAATTGGCAGCTATGACTGAAAGAATACAAGATTGGCTCTCACATCATATGGTTGCATCATTCATGTATTCACAGGCTAGCAAGGTTCACAGAAATAGTTTCTTAATTACTACAAGAATGCAATGATTGTCAGATCAGTTACATGGTGCCAAAGAGGTTTGATAGGGACATTAGAAACATGAGCGAAAGCAAAAGATAGAACTGATAGTTCATGGTGTGCAAAGCTCACAGAAGATCTTGTACATACATCTTCTGTATAAATGACTTTCACGGATTCTGTTTGTCTGGCATATGCAGGAGAGCACACAGAAGTAGAAGATGCAGCTACACAAAGACTAGTCCATGATATTGTATTTGAGAAACTATATGTGATCATGTAATTAAAGACTGTACCAGATGGCATATTCATGAAAGATAGGTCCATCAATGGCTGTTATCCAGGACAGTCAGGGATGCAACACCATGCTCTGAGTGTCCCTAGCCTGTGTGCCAGAAGCTGGGAGTGGATGACAAGGGATGGATCACTCAATGATTGTCTGTTCTGTTCATTCCCTCCGAAGCACCTGGCATTGGCCACTGTCGGAAGACAGGATACTGGGCTAGATGGACCACTGGTCTGACCCAATATGGCCATTCTTATTTACAATGGAGAAGAGAGCTAAGGTTGCATGCACAATCTTAACTTTGCCATTTCTTGACTTGTGAATGCTACTTTAACTTTCCTGTGAGGTAGATTTTCCGTTATGGAAATGTATATAAATAGATTGCACTGTACTCGATGATGTAGCACTGGGTATAACCAGAGTATTCTCAGCTAAAGGTGGGGCTCTTTGTGATGTGCTTACATTTATGAGTGAACAATCAGACTATAAATAGACACTTCAAATCTTATGTATTTTATTTATGGCTTTTTCTGCTGTAACTGAATTAAGCAATGTTTTCACTCTTTGCTGCTGCCTAACTTTCTAGACGTTTTTCAAATATCTTAGTCACTTTTCAGAATGTCCCCTCTCCCTTTTACCCGTTCCTTCATGTTCGTTAGTTGTTCTGGTGTTTCTAGTATTCTTTGTCTAGTTAATTTTTAAATTTCCTAAAATTTGTGTTCTGTTACAGCAAACCAGACAATGCTGCTCTTTCTATGGTTCCAAGCCAAGTCACCTACTGACTTCTATCACATTCCTCCCCTCTCTGTGCATCTTAGGACCTGTTGCCTTAACTATTTATAAAAAAATTTCATGAAGAAAATTCACCCCTATTTAAAAAAAAACCCACCCTATCATATCTTGGGTTTTTTTTCTCCTTCCTTTTTCAATATGAGCCCATGATCAATTGTTGGAGGCAAGCAGCATTTTAACAGGGCAGCTGCGAGGTCCCAGTTGAGCTATTAGTTTAGGCCCCAATTCTGGAATGTTTTTCTTTTATGTACATTGATTTCTATGGAATGACTCACGTGCATAAAGTTAAGCATGTATATTAAGTGCTTGGAGGATCAAGACATTCATTCCAAACTTCCTATAATTACAAGACTTTTCAAATTATGATAAATTACTAGGTATGGTGACATTAGCATTTCAAAAGAAAACTTAGGGCCACTCAAAAAAAATTATATAAAGTTATAATTGGGGAAAATATGCTGTTTTAGAAATATTTTAAATGGACTCCCTCTCTAGGTTTGTATTATCTGAACAATAATCTCATCTTCTTGAAACTCCAGAAGCTTATGCACTCTTAGTGATGTGCACGTATTACTTCAATTATAATGGAATCATGCATGCATATCGAGAGGAAAACAGACCCCCTGGGCCTGATTTTAATTTGCCCTAAGGCCACTTTACACCATTGTAGAGAAGTAATAAAGCAGCATAAACCCATAAATATGGTTTCTTAGATCTTGTAGAGTTCAGCTAAGACATTTAAGATTTCACAATGCATTAAAAAATAAGGAGTAATCTAAAAGAGAAAAAATAAGTTGAAGTAAAGGGTTAGTGAGAATTATGCAAAAAACTTAGCAAGTAAATGACAGTAAAAGAAGACGTCTATGTTAGTATTCATTTATTTTAAGCATGATTAAATCTCAGCTTTATTGGATTCTTTACTACATTTAACAGTTCAAACTACGAGTGAATCCTTGTTAAATGAACATACTGCAATTGTTGACACAAGTACTAAAATATCATTTTACTGCTTATAAAAAAATCCAATGCTTTTACTATAAAAATCAATGATAAAAGTAATCATGTTATGAACTGTTGATTTCTAATACTGCCAATGTTTCCTGGTAGGGCGTTAAAGTGGGCATAACAACAGTTGTTGAATTCATGTGACTCTCAGACAGATTGTCAAACATTGTTGAGCAGGATGTACACTGAGCAGAAACTGGCTAATCACGCTGGTACTCCTGTCAACTAAAACAGCATGATTTCATATGGGAAAGAGCTGGTGAGAAGGAATGAAGCTAGGAAGGTCAAGAAAGTTCAGGTATTTAGAGAGGGGAAGGGTACTAAAAACGTTATTTAGCATAAATTGCTCAAATCTAGGCAACATGTCTCCTACCCCCTTTACTCATTAGGTGCTAATCAGATAAACTAGCATACCACAGCTAAACGGATTGCTGCTGGAAAAGAATACAATGAAAAGCGAACAAGCTAATCCAGCATCTTGCAGTATTTTCCTGTCTGTGCGTGACAAGGAAAAAAGGGCCCTAGCTTAAACCAGTTCAGAGCAGTACTTTTATTTATAGCGATTATCTTTAATATGAAGAGATCCCAACAAAATACACACAAAATGAAAAACAAACAAGCTAAAATATCAATTTTAAATACATTCCCTTTTTTAAAAATGAGGAAATCTCTCATATACTTGCTGCATTGTTCTACTTTACACTTTTGTATCTGAACAAACAGTAATGCTGGCAACTTGTGTATACAAATTACTTAATTGTGTAGAGTTAAAATTGTAAAGCACATTGGACAATCACTTGTGGATAGTGGTTGGTTAAAGACGGAATACATAACTTTCCAGATTTCCAGGTGTGGATGCATTTGAGTGCAAATAAAAGAGGGTGGGGAAAGTGAAATGTTATCCTTATTTGTAAATTGAAAATCTACTAAATGGATTAACCAATCCGGACACCTGTGACTAGTTACAGGAGCACCTTAAAACACTAAACCAAACCATGGGACTAATGAGACATGTGCCAATCATTGTGTCCTGCCCAACATTTTGGATGTTACTTAAGACAAATAATAATAATTTCACACCTGGTAAAATGTTTCACTAGATAAAAGAAATCAAGGGGAATTAAACAATAAACAGCGAGATGAAAGAGTCTTCAGTGCATAAAGATCCCTCTGTGGACTTCTGGCATATTTATTAGCAAAGCTAGCAAAAGGAATAAAACTGGAGTATTGCTTTTACTACAAATATTGAAATATTAACAACCTCCTTTTTTCCAAATTCATCATTTACCTGCATGTTCAAGGTTCAGAGCTGTGCACTGCTAGGGAACATCTCTCTTAAGAGTACACCACCCCACAGTCACTTGCCCCATCTAGTGGTTCAATTAGGAACCAGCAGACACCTTTAAAGTGGGGAGTATTTAGTTATTGTTGGTATGACAATGTAATTGCACTACAGTATTATGAAATGTGTGAAAAACAAGATGGTCAAATACTGTATAAAAAGAATAAAACTTTATAATACCTACACCTGGAAAAACAAAGAGGAAATCTTTAAAGACTAGGGACCTACAACAATGACGCCACGACTGAGTTAATGTTGGTACTTAACTAATATCACAAATACCCGCACATTCAAACGTGCTCATTAAATAAACATAATGGATACAGTTATAATTACTTTTGTATGACCAAACATTGTTTCTGTTAAAGTTAAATCAAATTATGAACTTGGAAATATGCTTTAGTACAATCACTGTATAAGAGACACTGAAAAAATGCATAAATGTAAATAGACAAACCAAGAAAAATGGAAATGAAGGTAAAATGTCTAGATTTCTAGAAGAAAAAACTTATCAAAAACAAGAATTATTCTCCTGCAGTTAACTTTTTTTTTTTTTTTTTGCACACACAAACAATAAAAATCAGCTAGCTTTCAGCAATCACCAAGGATCTGATCTTGGAATGAGCTTTGGCTGGATGGAGCCCAGTGCCCACATGGAGACCTGTTGAAATGAAGCTCTATGCAGGTGGATGGGTCTGCCTACATGGAGCTCCTTGAAGATCAGCATACAATGAATTAACCTTTCCTGTGACGGTGCTCTAGGTGGTCTAATGGCATTCAGTCAAAACTAAGACATATTAGGGCATACCTGGTACAGTCGGAAGTACAGCAGGTTAATTCAGTCCATTTTACCTTGCATGTTCAGAATGTTCAGCCCAAATGTTAACAGACAAAATACAGATGATTCTATAATTATATCTGTCTTTAAAACAAGGAAATTTACGGATGAATGAGCCTTTGTTCTACATAGGCTATCCCCTAAGTCTTGACAGAAGAAACACGATTCTCAGCAGATATGCTAGAGGCCTAAGTTATTCTCCTGCAGTAATAAAACAAGATGTAGTTTAAAATATTTGCCAAAGCATCTAAGTCACTTAGGAGGCTATCCAAATCAGAAAGAAGAACAAAGAAGAATTTATAAGTTGTTTTTGAAGTTGTAAATGAAATAGCTCCAACTAGTCTGCTTTAGTAATACAAAATATTAAAACCTACAAAACAAATCTGAGTTTAGTCTTCATGTGTATTACAGCAGTGTGTCAAATATGAAACACTTTATAGGGAAACCAAGATCTTAGGCCGTAGTCAGTCCTGGAACCATCTTCTAACTTCTATAAACCCATCCTTCTTGGTAGTAAATGGATCGTGCTTCATCACACTTTTATAAACAAGTTAAGGCATACTGTTCAGAAAATGTCCTGTAATAGTTCTAATAAATGTATGAAGTATCTCTAAATATAGTCATGTTGATTAAATTAATCTTAAGGGTTATTTTGCATGGTAGGATTAATTTTTAAAATGCAATTCAACAATTAGTAGCAATTCTGCTGCATGCCTTGCTAGGAATGCTTGAAGCATGTTGCTGCTTCATCAGTACATATAGCTATATGTATGATGAAGCTATAGCTATATGTATGATGAAGCTATAGACATATAGTACACTGTCCCTCTCCCCCATTCATTCAGGGGAAGTAACATTTGAAATGTGACTGCTTGCTGCACACCCATGAGATTTATGATGTGATCTCGTAAACAAAGCCAAAAGGGTTTTGTGAGTTTGGCATTCCATTCAAAAGATAAAATCCAAGAATTTCCAAAATCATTATTGTTAATTTTCCCTACAGAGGCAAACTCTAAGAATCTGCTAAACATTAATGATCCAGATCATCTCTGCACAAGCATGAAAAGCAGAGGGGTGGCATATTTTCAGTGGAAATCTCTGTGAGGATACTTTCACAGTGATTACTCCACACCATACCATTGGTGGAAAGGGGAGGAGAGAAAGAAGGCTGGGGGTTTGCTTAATGATCCCTGATGGTTGATGGAAGGGCAGAGTCATCACTACAGAAGCCTCATATCCCATTATTACTCTGGCCCCTGGTGGTCTCCTTGTTCATACTGCAGTGCGTCCTACTTTAAAAGGTCTATTCCGAAAGAGTGCCTCATGCCTAGGACATGTAATACATGTATCAGATTGAGATACTCCTAAATTCATGACTTTCACCTACTGTACTAGCATCTCTAAATGGGTGGGTGCAGGCATGAGCTAGCTGGCAACATAGCCACCCGCATGGGCCCCCAGGAGGCGAATCCACAGCAAAGGCTGTTACTTTTACCAGATACGTTCCATGAGCCCAGAGGCAGGGAAATGATACGCAACCCTGTAGACCTGCTCCTGACCTACCCACACCTCCCTCAGCCCACCCCAGTTCCTGCCCTCCTTCCCTTTCCTCCCAGGTGGACCCTAGACTGGAAACCCATCCCCTCTTCCCCCACAGGGGAAGAGCTCTGAGGTCTCCTAGGAAGGTTTTAAACATTCTCATTTCAATAGACCTGGGTTTGCTAGATGTACTGTAATCAAAGGTCTGTAATATGGAACATGGGGAAAGGGTTAGTGCTATTTGTGAATGCCAGGCAGTTTTCCATTCATGGACATTTTACACACACGCACACACACACACACTCTCTTGCTCTCTTAGTGAAACTTTTTATTTAAAGAGTAATGTTCAAATACATGCAAAGCCAAGGAAAAGAAGGGTTCATTTTCACACAGTTATAAATGCTGGTCCTGATTTCCAAATGCTGTTCCTGATTCCCCCCTGGGAGCCTCATTCATCCCCTCCCTTTTCCCTGTCACTGCTCCTCTCTCAGACACCCTGTCTCACAATGATCATCCCGCCAGTGGACACATTTTCCAACTCCGTCCGCAGAGTTTCCTGTGTCAGCCAGAAGAGCAGCACACTCTCCCCACTCCCGTATGTGCTGTATGTATGTATGTACACAGTATTCACAGCCTCAGAAACACTGACTGCTTATGTGGCAGGGCAACTAGCCTCCTAGACTTCCTTTCTAGTCGGGCTTTGAATGAGATGTTAATGCCTTATAGAGTTGCTCTCAGCTCTGTGATTTACAGTGCCGTTTATGATTACTGTTACTTTACATTACAGAGATCATGGGTTTGTGCCTAAAGTTACAGCCTTTCTTACCACTATTTATAGAGTGTTTAGTTATAAAAATGCATCTGATTAGTCTCAGGGCACATGTAAAGCATCAGTGGGATGCTCATTTACTTATGTTGGTGAAAATGTGGGGTTCGGGTTAGGAATCTGCAAGCCTGCCAAGATGCAAAGCAAAGTCATGCGGTTTTTCCTTACTTGGAATGCAACAGAGTCTATACTGTAGACCCTGGCAGGAACCAGGCCTGGAAGAAAGAATTTTGGGGCCTTGTTCACTGTGGAAATTGCCTGCTCTGAACCTTTCATAAAATAGACAGCAAAGCACCCCCACCTCCTACATGCCCCACTTCACACACATACTACCCAATGCCCCACTCTCCCCACAGACCTCCGAGGGCCCCTCCTGTTCCACATAACAAGCCTCCACCGGCCCACACTTAACCTGACAGTCCTCACACACATTCCAGCAGCCCAGACATACATCCTGTTCACACAGCCCTCAGCACCTCATTCCAGCCTCCAACCCTGCCACTGCCAACATCCCCAATTGCTCTCTTCACTAAACCCATAGCCCACCACCAACTCACCAACTATCCCCGCAACCTTGCTGGCCATTCATCAGTGCCATCCTGGGCTAGGGTAGCTTCTCCAGGTCCTGGTTGCCCAATTCTGCATCAATGGGGGGCAGCCAGGCCAAATTTGAGCAAGTGGCATTGCAATGCAGCGCTGCTCAGGGTTCCCCCATCCCACCCCCGGTCATCGGATGGCCCCACTGAGATAGGGGTCCCATGCAAGTGCAGAAAGAACACAATGGTTAATCCAGGCTGGCAGGAACATTAGTTTTTGTTGTAAGATCTCATAAAAGTAATAAAGCTGAGCTCCATGGAAATGTCAGGTCCAGCAGACACATTGCAGCTAACACAAGCAAACACACGGGAAAAAAACCAACAGTTTTAAAAAATACCCACCTGAATGCAAACTAAATTGGAGAATTTTCATATAATATCAGGGTTGGAAGGGACCTCAGGAGGTCATCTAGTCCAACCCCCTGCTCAAAGAAGGACCAATTCCCAACTAAATCATCCCAGCCAGGGCTTTGTCAAGTACTTTTTCATATAGTACATTGTAAAGGACACAGCAATACACAAAGAGGAATCCAAAGGCACACCATTTTAGACTAGTATTCAATGCAGATTAATTTGTTGTACCCAAAACAACATTAACAGAATATTATGGGCCTTCTGCATTTCTGTGGCCATGGAATTTGTCGCAGAACTGTCCCCTAGAAACTAAACTTTAATTTTTAAAATATTTGTTTTTATCTCGTATGGCTGCAGATGTAACTGAAAATATTAAGAGAGCATAAATCAAGAGTCATATCTTCGTGAATCTGCACAGTGTGAAACAATAGTTCTCAGAGGCATGAATAGCTCGGTTAATCTCAACTGAGTGTTAACTCTGAAACCTAACTATGATAATTTAACTGTCATTATTTCCTTACTGATCATTTTAGCAGAAACATCCAACTGGTGTGTTTATGCCGCAATCCCAAACTATGTCCCATTCACCTATATGAATTGCTGCAGAATTTCCACCAGAGTGCCACTAATCAAAGGACCTTGCTGCAGAAGGTGCCTCATACCCTAATTTTCCTCTATGAGCTGGGCTCTATCTCCCATGATTCACCATTTCCCTTCACCAAGAGACTTGGGCGGGAGACTGCCAGGAAAACCATATGGTAACCAACCCCACATACCTCCGACCATCATTTCTGAACTGCTGCTGGCAGTGGAGCTGGCTTTAAAGCTGTGCGTCCGGCCAGCAGCCTTCCTCTCTAGCTGCCCAGCCCTGAAGGCAGCACCCCGGCCAGCAGCAAGGCAGAAGTAAGGGTGGCAATCCCATGACCCCATTACAATAGCCTTGTGACCCCCTAACCCTGACTGCCTTTTGGGTCAGGACCCCCACGGTTACAACACAGTGAAATTTCAGATCTAAACATCTGAAAACGTGAAGTTGACTAATTTTATACCCCCGATCATGAAATTGACCAAAATGGACCATGAATTTGGTAGGGCCCCTAGTCATAAAACAATCACAAACAAGATTCTGTTTGAGTTATTTTTTTTTTTAAAAAGCTGGTTAACTGACAAATGCCAATTTTTGCATTCCGCTCCCATGGAAGTTGCAACAAGTTCCACAAATTAAAATGCTGCAAGGTGTTCAAACATATGAGGGCATCGTCAACATTTACATCTTTTACTAAAATCTTACTATAGTTCTAATCCCTCTTCACAGGGGACTGGACTGATTAGATAGACGAAAATTACAGCTATGATTTTCATTGTCAACAGTTTAAAATATCTCTAATCAAACAATCTAAAGCCTTCATGATCTATCCGGGAACCATAAAATAAAGTATGACCACTCAGCAGCTGAAATCTGGATGCATCTATTAATTCTGAGATTAGCAGCAGCTGCAAAAAGATTGATTGCCAAGGCTGACTGATTGATAAAAGATGTTTTGGTCAGTACTTTCTATATTTATCCCACTGATAAATTTAATTTGAAGATGAATATTGAGTACCTGGCAAGCTGCTGGTAAAAACACTGAAAGCTCTGGTACTGATATCTTTTTGCCTAAAAGATTATCTTCTGCACTGACAGATCACACAACTAAACACAGACAGGCAGTTGGCCCTATTCCAGGCATTTTTCTGGAGGCAGATGTGGAAAGTAGGTAAAAAAACGACCTTAGCTATACCAGCAAACCCTCCTAATGGAGACATTGCTTATGCCAGCAAAAGAGTGCTTCTGCCCAAATAAATAACTTATACCAGTTCCGCAAACTACAAAAGATATACTGGCAATAGGACCTTTTTGCTGATATAACTGTGTATACAATAGGGCTTTTGCCAGCACAGCTATGTTAGTAGGAGAGTGTGATATTTTTTTCATACTCCTAACCAACAAGCTACACTAAGAAACTTTTAAGTATAGAGATAGGTAGACATGAAGGTATCTCTCTGTTGAAGGGAGGCCTTGCTCAGAAAGCCCATCACTTGTTCTCATATCATAGAACTTTTCTAAGAGACTAAATGAAGTCACCAAGTTGACATGTAATATATAGAATATGGTTACCAGGTCAAATAAATCTAAAAAATCTGCATGGGTGGGAAAAGAAGGCCAGAATTAGCAATTTCCCCTCAATCAATTATACTTCACAGTTGCTGAACTTCCTTGGCTTGTACATATAGAAATTTATTTATGTTCTAATTAGAGCTCCTAATTATTAGAGATAAGCTTCTGAGAAAAGCTTTCAAAGAAGCCTATTATCCTAATCCTCTGAGACAGATATATTTTATGTTCCCAATAGACAAACAGAATAAAATCCAGGGAAACATTAGTGCCAACTTATAAAACAAATTTTCTTCCACAAAAGGAAGGAATAAAAATTTGATGTACAATTCAGAGTTGTTTAATTAAATTTCATTCCCCCCCATATTATTAGATTACAAGCGTCTGTGTAATCAAGGGTGAAAGAGGAAGAGAAAGAACTGTACAAACTAAGGCCACGTCTCCACTTACAGCAGCACTTGTGTAGCCACGAGAGACCTCTCCAGTCAACACAATAAAACCAGTTCAATGAGCAGCGGTAGCAATGTCAGCAGGAGAGCATCTTCCGCCAACATAGCACTGTGCACATGAGCGCTTATGATGGCAAAATTTACGTCGCTCAGGGGAGTGTTTTTTTCACACCCTGGAGCAACAAAAACTTTGCCGACATAAGTGCAAGTGTAAACATGGCCTTAATCAAAGCAGATAAGTAGACTTAGCTGCCTGCTAGGAATACTATAATATTATTACTTTTATTATTGCAGCCCATCTATAATCACATTTGCAAAGTGAATTAGAGATAACCCTTATCCAGTACTAATCAGGAGAATAATATCAAATATTACAATATTCTTCATAAACAAAGTGGGATTATAAACTGCTTTACAGTCTATACCACATTAATCCTTAAAATCACCATCAATGCTGAGCACTTGATCATTCCAAACTAATGAAACCTACAATGCCATTATACTTTTGGAAAGCCTCCGTACCAAACTTACTAAGGACAGAAATACAAGGATGAAACTGTAGAACGTATATAATTTTTTTCTGCAACAAGACACCACAGCTTAAGAAACATGGGATTTCCTTCCACACGTCAACCTCTAGAACAATTTTTTTGATCAGTCTAATTTTGGGACACCTTTTCTTTCCTTACTTTTGTACTTATTTTCCCCTGCTAGCGGGGCCTGTCATTACAGTATTTTACTTCTAAACTATGACAAAGTCAGCAAGGAGGAGAGGATAAATTAAAAGCCTCAAGGGGTAATGTCCTCTAGCACAGACTAAACTCCCCTTCCATACTATACCTCTTTAATGGCCCATAGCCAGAAAGCAGAGCTGGATCAAGGAGAGGTGAGATTAACACCAAAGAAGGGGGAAATACACCATTTTAAAAGCATAGCAACTCTCTCAGGAACCCCTGTGCAGGGACAACACAATAAAGTGCGGATCTCAGCGTAGTAGCAGACAGACTAAACTGATGCAATAATTAGCAAATAATTAATAAACTAACCCTGGAATGAAAGAAACAGCAACAAAACTTTCATCAGCAAGGAGAAAAGAAGTAAACAATTAATAAATAAAATAGCAGCACTGAGGAGACACCAGCTAAAGCTAGCAGAAATTTTTTTGATGGAATATGTTTCTGTCAGAAATGCTGACCTGCCAAACTTGAAACATTTCATGGGAACATATAGACTTTGATAAGTGCTTTATTTTAATAAGGTAAAAACAATTTGTTTCAACTATATTATATTACTTTAAAATTATTGTAGAATATAAAAGTCAACACAAAGCGCTTTGACCTTACTGAAACAAAGTGCCTTAATGAGGTCATTTTGATATCAACAAAACTAAATTTTTAGAAACTTCTTTTTTCAGGAAATTTTGACTTTTTTATGCCAATTTGGGACTAAAGACAATTTTGAAATGTTGGAATTTCTCATGCAAAAGAAATTCTAAATTTTGCCCAACTCTAGTACCAACTTTTCATATGCCATTTTGTTCATGATCCTAATTTTTACATCAAGCTACAGGAAAAAAATATATTAATTTTCAAATGTAAGACTGTAAAAATAGTTCTGCTAGTGCAGAAAGCAGTGATCCATTTGCTATGTAATGTTCGGCACAGGGAGCACATCACATTTGATCTTTATGATCTGCACTGGCCGCCAACTCATTTCCAGGTGTAATTTATGTTATTGGAGTTAACCAGTAAAGGCCTAAATACCTCATAAATCACCTACTCCTCACAATATATAAGGAGATTAGCTGAAGTGCTGCAGCAAATAACTCCCTTGGTTAAATAACAGGAGTCTGAAGACATGATTTTGGAGCTCTCTTTCCCTATTGGTCCACCAGAACCAAATTTGTTGGCCTCCAATTAATGCTGGAAGTCATTAACTACGCTCACAGTTTCTTTCTTGTTGCGCGGAGGAGGAATTAATTTTGGAAGAGTGATGGAAAAGTCTTAATTCTGGGGATGTGGGAGGATTTTCAATTTTGGAGAGACATTGGGCCAATATCTTGAGGTCCCAAACTAACAGCATTTCAGTAAGCAATACGATAAAATGCAGAAATTAGTATCCGGATACACCCATATCTCCAAATGTTCACATAAGCCATAATTTTCCATTTGTCTCTCTCTTCCAATACATTGTTTACTTTTTGTTTTGTCTTTTTTCATAATTAGCTATTCCTAAAGTATTTCTATGAATATATTGTTCATTTAATTTATTATTACAATGCACCTGTCTAAAACTCTGGATTCCAGTGGGAATACTTGCATAGAAAGATACTACTCAATATGTATCAGAATGTGGCCCTTATTGTTTAACTTTCATTGCTACAGACTGTAAGTTCAACTAGTGCTTTGGATGGGTGCATTTGAATTAGATAAGAGAAATAACATCAAAAAGAAAATCATGTCAAACAACTGTTTTGAATAGTTTAGGAAAAAAAAGAAAATGGAAAATTGTAGTTTGTATGGGCATTATGAGATACTGGTGTAATCAAATACTCATTCCTACATTTCATCATACTTACTGGAAAATTGTTTAGTGCCTTGTTTCACCAAAAACTGAGGTTTCGTGTACTATAGCAAGCTTTTCTCAAAATATTTTAATGTAATTATTAGATGTAACTGCATTATGCTGGGTAAATAAAACCATATAAAGTTATAAACAGCTACCTTACAAAACTGATATCCAACCAATAATCTACAATGATGAAATATGGAGCCTGTAACTCTTATAGGACTTGTTGTGGACATTTTTTATACACAATTTCAGCTTTCTGACTTAGCAGAAAACCATAATACAAACAATATTTCTCCATTATTCAAACTTACCATTGGTGGCTATCAGCGCTCATGGTATCCAGCTGAATAGCTTTTTCAGCTACAATCTTTCCTGTAAAAGAAAAAGTTATACTAAAGCATCTCTCCATCTTAGATTAAGCCAGGAACTACATTGTGAGATAATATACTTTAGATACAAAAGAAACCAATCTGATTTTCCATTTAAACACTGAGTTGGATATTGTAACATTATGGATTCACAATACATACACAAATGTATTTTTTATATTTTTGTTTACTTAGGATAGTTCAATTCAGATGCAACCAACTGGTTTTCAGTGATGTTCTGCTTTTGACTCAGGAATGAAGAAATTAAGCGACTTGGCCAAATTCACATTTTGAGTAGGAGTCCAGATGATGAGATTGCTGTTTCTAAAGCCTTAGCTGTAACCAATTAAGCCGCATTTTATTATTATTATTAAAAATAACTATAAAAACAAGAGGTAAAGCAAACAATCCTCTGTCCAGTTGGAATTAAAAATAAGTTACTGTGCCAAGTCCACTTTAGAAACAGTTCTCTCTGAGCCTCTTCCCAAACTAAAAATTAAAAAAAAAAAATGCTGCAAGAGACTTCAGAACTCAGAACACCCAGCCATTGCAGGATAAATATCTGAACAGGCTGTGACGCAACACTGCTGATCACATGAATACCTCTGACCCACTTCACATACCACCATTGCTTCTCATCGCTCTCTGCCCTGCCATTATCTCCCATCAACAAGTGCTAAAATTAATCGCAAGCAGCAGCAAATGATGTGAGATCAAAGTATAGTTTTATTATTATTTTATTATTTATTTTGTGTGCTAGGCACTTTCCAAACAAAGAAGGGAACATCCCTGCCCGAAGGAGCTCACTGTACAGACAGACATGTAAACAAATGGACAGTGAGTAAGGGGAAGGGAGTAACAAAGATATACTTGTGTTAATATTAAACACATACCGTGCATGTAAATTATATCCAAGTTAGTCGTGAAGCAAGACAATGTTAGTTAGCAAGTTTCTTATAGGAATCAAGACAGAGATGAGTCTTCACAAGAGATGTGATGGCAGACAGAGTAGGTACCCTGCAGAGCAGCTCAGGAAGGACACAGCATGTGTAAGGGTAGCATGAAAGAAGGCATGGAGAGGTGTGTGTGAGAGAAGCTATCAAATGAGTGGTCCAGGCTGGCATCCCTGGAGGAACAGAGTGGGTTAATGAAAACTCAGAACAAGACAAAGAGATAAGTAAGGAGAGGCAGGACTATGTAGGGCTCTGAAGGCAGTAAGGACAAGTTAAATTTGATGCAGGAGAGGAGGGGGGGCCAGTGGATGAGGTACAGAGGGAGTGATGTAATCAAAGAGATGGGCAAAGAGGATTATTTTAGTGGCAGTGTGTTGTATGGACAGGAGGGGGCCATGGGGATGTCAGAGAGGCAAGAGAGAAGAATTGTGCAGTAGTCGAGATCAAGACGGCCTGGGTGAGAATTTCTCATTGAGAAAGAAAGATGCTAGAGGTACTGAAGAGGTGGCAGGATTTAGATACAGCTTAAATGTGCAGGACCAGGGAGAGAAAGCAAATGATGACCTCCCAGTTATGAACCCAAGCGATGGCCAAGATGGTGGTGCTTTGGAAAGTTGCAGAGGAAAAAAGGAGGTAGTGGGAGGGAAAAATCAGGAATTCAGTTTTGACCAGTTTGAGATTAAGCTGACAACAGGACATCCAGGAGATGTTGGATACACAGGCTCGGTGCAGTGGATGCAGCATATTCTGCTTTTCATTCTTTAGCACTGCTTCTAGTCCTCAGTATTCCGAGGCTCCCAAAAGAGCCATATTCAGCCCTCCTCACCTGAGACGGGGTTACTAAACTGTGGGGCCTCAGAGGACCCCAACCTTTGCCCTAGGGAAAAAAACTGCCTTAGCCTTGGCATTTATTTAGACGTCATCAGGCTGAAGATTTTTTTTATTTTAGCTCTGTGTCAGTCTGGCTCACATTTAAGTATTAAAAGCACTGACTGGAGCCAATCCTGACTGGCAAAACCCCTTCTAATCCAGTCCTGGACATCTTCTGAGTAGAGTGAAACTAAGTGTTTGATGCCAAAACACGTGGCAGTTTTATCATGCAAAACATTTTCATCAAGGTCTAAATGCTTATAAAACCAGATTACAAATTACTTGGACTATGACATTTCAGGGAAAAGTGCCACTAAAAGTTCAGAGAATGAGCCTTTCTACAATAATCAGGTGTCATTTTATCTAGCCAGTTTTTTGCTCCCCCTACCATTAGCAACATATTTCTTCTTTTCTTCAATATCTGTAGTCATCTCAAACATATCTCCATAAGCTCGTGCAAGTCTCCAAAGAAACCCCTCATGGTTTCCATACTGAAAGGAGAAGGAAGAAGCAGATATATTAGACCATTAAATTGACTAAAATGTAAATGTAATTTTATATAGTTTCCTTGAATAAAAGTTAAAATAATTTAACAGCATATTTATTCTCTCTCCTCATTCCCCTCATTGAAAGATGGTGAATTTTTGGCTATTTTTATTCCTGCCACACTATGTTTATTATGTTTGGAGAGCAAGATAGATGAATTTTTCCCCTAAGAAGAGAAGATAAATATTGGGACACTTAGCTGGAACACATGTATTAGGTTCGTTCAGGTTTTTTCTTTGTTTTCTTTACAAAAGGACTTTCTATAACTGTTCATTATTACAAGTAAAAGGGTAATCCATTATAAAAATAGCATGCAGTAAGCAATTAGGATGTTTTCTTTATGCATGAAATAAAAATCTCATCATACACTCACAGTAAGTATCATATCTACCAGTCTGACTGCTATTTTCTACACTTACTTAAATGAGGAACACTACCAAAAGCACTAATATCTGCCTAACCAGAAGAAATGTATGAAGAGTGAGCACTGTATTAATTACTGCACCTAAAACTCCCAGTGATTTCAATGAGAGCACAAGTGCTGAAAGGTCAAGCTCACCTTAAAGGAAAAGTCCTGGAGCAGGGATAGTAAATAGTCAGATCGCAGGCCAAATTGCCAGACATTTTTGAACGGACCTCAAAATCTTTTTATTTACTTATCATCATTATTGGGGGGAGAGGGGGGTTATTATTATTTTCTCTGGAGTCTGGACCTTGACTAAACTGGAGGGAGCAGTAAGTGGCTGCTGTGTGTTGGGACCTAGAGTAGTAGATGGACCCGGGTCCCCCACCAGCAAGTGCTGGAGTGGCCTAAGCCCTGGAAAGGGACACAGCTTGTTTAAAAGCCCAAGAAAAGGGACTAGATTTAAAGGGCCAAGAAACAGGGCCCTGGTGAGGGTAGACCAACAGTCCTGGTGGTGTTCTTTACTAAAAGCCCGATAAAGAGGCTAGACTCAAAGGGTCCAGAGACATTGGTGAAGACACTAATAAGGACACTCTGCTAGTCCTTGTTGGAACCTTGTTAACCCAGAAGGGGTTCATTCATTCATACGGACTGTGAGACTTGGCTGGAGAGCTGAGCCACTGAAGACCCACCAAGCGAGGTTGACAACCTACAGCCAGGTGCAAGAAAGGCCTGCATTACCACACCCAGCCACTAGAAGGCACTCAAGAGGTGAGTGAGCAGTGATACCATCCTATAGAATTCTATAGGATGCTTTAAAAAAAACTACACACTAATGATCACTCTATTTGATTTTATGGGGCAGATCCCCAGGTGATGTAAACTGTCATAGCTCCATTGACTTCAGTGGATCTCTCCCTATTGGTTTTTAGTGTCATTTCTATAAACACTCTTTAAATTTCTTTAGATCCCTGTTGGTTTCTTCTCTATTTAATTCCATAGGACTTTTCTATATAGACAAATTTGAGAGCTGGAAAAACTACTCCTACTGCCTAAAAAAAGTCCAGGACATGTCTGTTCCTTAAGAAGCTGTAACAAACTGGAACTTGATATAGTTTAAATTTAGTTCAAAACAAAACAATTAAAGCTTTACAGCTACCCTAATAAAAATACTGATGTGATGATACTTTGAAATAATTTTTGTTTTTAATGTAAATTGTTGTACAACACCTTCTAGTCTTCTGTACTTTAGTTCTAATATTTCAGAGTTAAAAAGGATGACATATACAGTAGTGAACCTAGAGCCAAGACTATGAAAATAATTGTACATTTATCCCTCAGTACCTTTTCCTCTTTCTCAAGTAACAGTCTGAAGCTCTCCTTTTTATCATCATCTGAACCACAATGCAAACTGTCCACCTGCTGCAGAAGATTAAATAGTTCTGTTTCCTTTTCTGTTCTCGCAGATGCTGCAGGTAAACTAATCCATCCCCTTTCTTCTTCTTCGGATTCTCCTTCAGTATCACTGTGAGCTGTAATATAGCTAAAATTATAGAAACAATAATTATATATTCTAAAAATATTGACAAAACGTTCTATAACAATTTGTGCCAGTTCCCCAACTTTAAAGAAGTTAGCTCAGTTCCTGATAGTTTCACATTCATTTTACAGTATCCCTATTCTGAACTGGAGAATAGATTCATTATAATTAGCATATTAGCAAATAGTTAGGAAGAATGCATCAAGTTTAAGTCTGCAAAACATGATTGTCAGGGACGTTGCCTAGTGGTTAGAGCACAGGAATACTGTGAGTTCTTATTCTGTTTTTGACACTGTCTCTGTAGCTATCATGGTTCTGTTACCAGATCTGGACTGGCTACAGAGCTTGCTTCTGAGCAAGACACCTATCAGATGTGTTCATCAGAAGATCCTTTAAGGCACTGCCAGGTATGGCTGAGGTTAGCTTAAATATGGTATTTTATGCACAGAGACATCTAGAGCCTGAACAGTACAATATATTTTAGCATTCCATTACAGTAGCCTTGAAAAACTCACTGGAATTCTGTGACTCATTTTCCCCATCTGTGAAATGAAGGTGTAAATACTAACCAATCGCACAAAAATGTTACAAATGCTGTGTAACTGAATTTTGCAAAATGCTTTAATGATGTCAAATGCTATTTACATATTAAGCATGATCAATTACATCAATATACTTTGTACATTCAGAAGATTAATATCCCACACTGGAAAAACTAAAGTAGTTCACTAACTTCACTGACTGAGTTATGGGAAAATACAACTAAGGAAAGAATCATATTTTATAAATTGCCACACAGAGATAAATAAGTAGGCTTATTTTCCAAAGAGCTGACCACCCAACAATCTCCATTGACTCCAAAAGACATTTGAAGTTCTAGCCATCTATTTAGGTGCACATACAAAAAATAAATAAATAAATAAGAGTAACTGTTGGCATCCATTTTTTGAAAATCATGTTCTTATGGAACAATCTTTTTGCAGTAATCTTTGGAAACTATTTGCTATCAAGCACAGAGCGCTCAAAGTTACCATGACCAGAATAAAATACAAATTGCATATTTTTAATATTTATTGCACACCCTAAGCAATAAATAATTCAGTCAAATTTGATCAGAACAACCAAAACATACAAATAATTTTCTAGAAATAGGATCATTATAGTGTTTTGGAAATACAGCTAAATGATTTTTGATACTTTTATTTAAATAATCCTCTTCAATAAATCACTCTAAGAAAACTACCAGAATTAAAATGACATTGTGCATTTACAGCTTGCTTGGATAAGTTAAAGTAATAAGTATGCAGCTGCTTATTGAATAACAGAATTGCCAGATCTGCCACGGTAGTTTCTAAACTTAAATTTCCCCACTGGTATGGGAAAGAAAAGGAATAAAAGCTTTTTAGTGACAAATTGAAAAGCAAAGTATGATGGACAAAAGAAGTGAAATATTCACAACAGATTTTTATATATTTAGTTTATCTATTAGTTTAGAGCTGAATCCTCATACCACTGAAGTCCAATGGCAAAAGTTCCATTGACTTCAGCAGAGTCAGGATTTGAAAGTTGTTAAATATTTACTTTAGTCTGCTAAAACATATTTAAAAGTGCAATGTGTTGCTATTTCATTATTATTTTGAACTGGTTGTAAAGCTACTGCATATGTAAGCGGTGTATATAATGGACTATATAAACCACCAAAAAAGGAGTATATTTTTAGATGCTTCTTTAGCTGTAATGCATGCTACAGTGCTGAACACCTTCTTGCAAATCAGTTGAAATCCTGACATTCAGGTAAAAAGGGTTGTTTTGTTTAACTACCAACTGAAAATGCTTGGAGTTAGATAGTGTAAAGTAGCAATGATTAAATAGTAATTGTAAATGGAACTACACATTCCTGTACACTCTTACAGTTACAGTATTGTAGAGTTAAAAGCTTTTTTGAACCACATCAAACACTCTTTAAGGTTTAAAAGTGTTTGATTTTACTCATGGGAATCAAGATTTCAGTGTTATCAATTATCATGAATGATAATTAGCAGAAATAACATCTCCCCATTTGTTTCTTTTTTCCCTGTAAAAACATTATCTATCCAAGGCTGAACAACAGACTAACATGATTACTGCAAGATGTTCCCATATAAGCAAAAAATGCCAAGGTCAAGTTTGTGCTGAGAAGCATTCAAAAAGCAAGCCTATCACAGAACTCCAAAGGGTCTTGTGTCAACCTGACAATACCAAGCATCAGCTCCAGGCGGCCAGATCATAAAATACAATTTTTCTACAACTTCACTTGGAAAATCTATAAGCATCTCACAGCTGAGCAATATTTTGTTGTGGAAATCATAACAAGTGAATAAGCTTCATCAATAACAAAACATAAAAATATCAGGGAGGTAATAATGTTCTCTATGGTCAGATCATATCCCCATCAACCCACATAACGTGCCTTTCCTTACCTCCCAGACCAAAGGGAAGAACACCTTTTCTAGCCCACAGCCTGTGCTGGGGAAGAGGGAGGAGACAGGGTGAGTTGGAATAGGAATGGGCAGGTGGTTGCACATCATCCCCCTCTGATCCCATGGAAGTGCATTTTTTTTAAAAAAAAAAACTCTCCTAGTCTGTATTAATATTCATATGTAGCACTTCCTCATCACCACACCTGCTTGTGAATCCTCACAGAAATATGTGGAGGAGACAATCCGTTCCCTTGATAAAGATAAATGATATTGTTGAATTGTTCGTTTTGATACTTAAAAAAAGAAAAAACAGTATCTCTTAAAAAATCTCTGACAAAGGAAAAATGCTAGGTATATTATTAAATGAAACATGCTGAAACAATGTTACATTATTAAGGCAAAACCACTGGTTTCTGGGAGCTGTAGTGTATTATACTACAACTCCATTCTTGCTGAAAAGAGTCACAAAACACGCAATTAGTCCATCGGAGAACTGGCCACCAAAAAAACCTAGCAGTGATGGATGCTGATAGCCCAGATGTAGTACAGCAATGTTTTTAATCTTCTCCTGGTTTGACCTTTTCACAGTTTTTCAGATAGCAAGTTGAAAACTACTTGTCCCTACAGCAAAAGGTCCAAAGAGAGTACCATCTATGGCTCTGATCCTGCAAATAGTTACACATGCATGACTTCACATGTTAGTAGCCCTATTTTCACAGAGCAATAAGGATACTCGACATAATTTAAGCATCTGCTTAACTGTTTGCAGGATCAGGGAACAAATACATTGAGTCTCATCTACCTATGAATTTAGTCACTGACTATTCTGTCTCCTACACCTTTATAAGATATTTTAAACATTTTCAGTATGAAAGCATTACATACAACTCCTCACTTAACGTTGTAGTTATGTTCCTGAAAAATGCAACTTTAAGTGAAACTATGTTAAATGAATCCAATTTTCCCATAAGATTTAATGTAAATGCGGGGGGTTAGGTTCCAAGGAAATTTGAGGGGAGGGGGGCAGACAAAAGGCATTATACTGTACAATACTGTACTGTGGTGGGGAGGTGCCCGTCTTACCCCACACAGGCACAGCCCGCTGCAGACAATGAGGCAGGCAAGCACCCTGCGCAGCAGCAGCAGCTTCTCCCCAGAAGAACAGGTGCTGACTTTGCCGGGGGATGCTCCAGGCCTTCCTCTTCCCGTCCCCGCTCCACTCCAGGCCCGCCTCTTTCCACCCCCACTCCACCTCCTCCCCGGAGCACGCTGCGTCCCCATGCTGGGAGGGAGGAAGGGAGGGGGAGAAGAGTAACTTGTGCAATGATCCCTTGTAAAGTCAGCCAAACGACGTTATAAGGGAGCATTGCACAACTTTAAATGAGCATGTTCCCTAATGGAGCAGCGACGTAACTTTGAAACAATGTTAAGTGGGAGGACGTTAAGTGAGGAGTTACTGTACTAAGAAGGGAACACAGATTTAAAGACATCTTCTCATTAAAGCAAGGATATATGCAGTTTATCAGTTTGAATCAGAGGCTGATTTACCTCAAAATAGAGAATTCTTCCAATTGCTAAATGACAAAGTAAGAAAATATTAAAAATTACTGATGTGAAAAATGCTAAAAGGAGCCCAATGACTGGTTTCACCTGAACAAGCTAGCAGCCTTTTATATCACCCTGGTTCTAAAAGTTTGAGTAAAGATTGGAAAGCACCCAGCACATTTTAATCAGTACTAATTTTAATCACATCAGTACTTCCACTGAAGTCAATGGGATTACTTATGTCCTTAAATTTAGGCATGTGCTTAAGTATGAAGTAGAGCCCTAAAGAACTTGCCATCTAAGGCCAACCTTGCAGACACTGACCCATGCATGTAATCTAACTGAAGTCAATGGGACTTCTCATGTACATAAAGTTAGACTCATACATAAAAGTTTTTGCAGGATCAGAACCTAAACTTAGAAATGATCCAGTGACTGAGAGTAACAAAAGGTGGAGAGCACTATTATGAGCAAGCTTAGACTTCAGAGCAATATGTTTCAGACTGAGGTTAGACATGTGCACAGCTTCATAGTTCAAGTAAAAGGTAGTGTTTAGGTTTTTTATTATTATAATTGTGATTCTTATAGGTAACAGAGAAAGTGAATCTTAAGGAACTATTTCAATGACAAGAGGGTCAGCTTTGCACTTGGTGTTTTGTTATATTGTGTATATGCTTTTCAATGTAAGTAAAGTTATTAAGCATTTGTAAAGGAAAGACTATTGCAAAGAACCATGACGGTAAGGTATAGAGTATCTACTCAGGCTCAAAGTAAAAAATATTTCAGTAGAAAAGTGTTGTTCTACATTTTCACCTTTACAGGTTAACTTAGTAAAAAAAAAAAAAAGGCTATTGATTATTTCAGCCTCAGGTAAGTCTGTATGTCATTAAAACATTTTCCTATGACAGTCAAACTAATAATCCAAGAATATCATAGTTTATTATTACATTAATCTGATTTGATTTAAAAGACAGCCTACATATAACTTCAAATACATCTGGGGAATATTAGTATTGAAGTCTACCAACAACTTTGACCAACAATAATGATTTTGTATAATATATTTGATTAGTTAGATTTACTAATTTTCAGTATTCATGTTAGATGCAGTCTACCCTACACATATGTAACATTCAGACACAACAGGTTACCATAATATGCAACACCTGTTTACAGAACCATTCGATAACTACCTTTAAAGCCACTAGAAGTCAGAAATAACAGAAAAGGCATAAATACAGAAGAGCCGTTCTGTATTTCTTTGACGGTATCACACCTTTAGTATCTCAAACGAGAAAGATGCTCTCTCTGTGGAATTTCCCTACTAAAACACAATTAAACCAAAAGCATGATCCCAGAACTTTTTCTTCATCACATTAAAGACAGATCATAGAAGCTGGCTCTCTATATTGTCTTAGACTGTTACTAAATGCAGGCCTTTACAATTCTACAGCATGTTTAGAATTTATTACATTAATCTGATTTGATTTAAAAGATAGCCTACATATAACTTCAAATACTGCAGTCATTCCATGAACACATTTGCATGGACATTAAGAGAGCTCTCTTCAGAGCACAGTCTCTAAGCAGTGTAGCAGATCTGTCAGTATATGCACTGAAGAGTTGAGAACACACACTTGGGGCAAACTCCTATTTCTTTCCTTTTCTTAAAAGGGAAAAAATATTTATAAAGGACTTCAGTAACCCGTTAATAAAATACTACATGATCTTCCATGACAACTGGCATTTATTTGCAGTCCTAGAAAAAAGGCCAAGGACTGAATGGTATGTCATTGCCCATGCTGTGGCCTGTCTAAACTTACAGAAAGTGAGATCAGAAACTGAGCTTAGATTCTGTGTTTCCAGGCCAGCAAATGATGACCTCACTAAGAAAACGGTATACTCACTTTTCAGGCAATGGGGAGCATTGAACACAATTAGTGAGGAGTGTAACGCACTTTGAAGGGAAAACACTAAATCTCTTAGACACAACTGGGACCCTTAAAAAATGATCCAAGAGTAACATTTTTGACACATTTCAGAAGGAGCTTCTTTTTAAACATTCCATCTGAAGTTGTGCCGATATGGGATGCCTCCATGAGAAGGTTAGGAGCAAAGCTGTGCAGGAGCCAGAAGTTATGTTATGCAGGAAATTTCATGATTTCAAAATCTGTTTTCATTCTGAATAGGAACAAACCCAAAAAAATTAAAATTTCAGGCAAAATAAAGATTTTGGAAAAAAATTGTTTCAAGTCAAACTGTTTTATTACTCTAAAATTTTATATTAGAATAGAAAATATAAAACTCTAAAATTTTATATTAGAAAATATAAATTTAAATATTAAAAGTCACGTTGAAACAAAATATTGAACCATTCCATCCCATGTGTTCCAAAATGCTTCATTTTGATCTGTTTTTTCTGTACAAAATTGAGACATTCCTAGAAGACCTGTGCAAATCAGCCACAGCAGGGTATAGGATGGCCCTACTGATTTGGAAAGCTTTTTCAGATGCTGAGATATAGAATAATTAGTACACATGAAACGTAAATAAATTAGACTGCTGTTTACAGAACATAATTCCACATATATGGTACTAAAATGTTGTTTGCATGCCAATTTTAAAGTGTATTGTGCATGAAATATTTTGGAGACTCACCCTCCTTCGCTATCTGCCTCCTCAGAGCTGGTAGTTTCTGTTGCACCATAAACTGTCTCAGCTCTTCTTTTTCTGGTGGCTTTGTGTAAAGGGCTAATCCCACGAACACCAGCCTTCCCTTGCAGCTCATCTCGAACAAGTTCTTCCAGCTTTGGAACAGCTTCTTTAAGAAACTTCACTTCTCTCTTCAGTTCTTCCACACTCAATAGTAAGCCATTCAATTTTTCCAGTATCTGAAGCTGTCTTCCTTGTAAAGCCATTACTGTTCCTTGCTCATTATGAGTTTCATTTTGCAAATCTACATAATGAAATCTGTTGCGTAAATCTAGAAACGCAGGCAAATTTACAGTTGCTCCAGATTTTCGGCTCTTGTGATACCAAACCAGTACCAAGCTTATTCCAGCAGCCCCTGCCATTATGCCCAATATCAGCCCTTTGTTTTCAGAGTGAGACATTTCTCTGTTTATCTGAAAATGAAGCAGGGGGGGAGAGAATGAAATCTGCTTTTTCACTCCATCAGAAATACTCTTACCTTTAAACCACAAATCTAAGTCTATACCAGCCAGCAGATATGGTATATACTTAGGTATCTCATACATTTATTAGCCTCAGTAGTAATAAAATAAAATACTATATACGTGCAATGAAGGCAACAGTGTTGCAATAAAGACCTTATCTTATGTACTACTCAGTTTTTTTGGGTTCAAGGCCCCCATTCTGCAAACACACTTACGTGTGTGCAGGACTGGGGCCTTCATTTGTAACCTTAAGATTGCAGTTAATGTTCTTGGGCGTATCTGTTTTAAGAGGAGAAACCTCTGTAGTTTGGTTTTATAAAATTCTATGGTTTTTAAACTGCAATAGTTTCTAATATTACTTAACATTTACTTAAGAATTTATATTTTCACAGCACTTTACAAATTTAAGCCCTGATTTTACAAAAACTTGTGTGTGTAACTTCAGATATGGTCCTGCCTTAAAAGTTATGTACATGCATAAGGGTTTGCAAGATCAGGGGCTCAGGGTCAGATTCTGCATGTGGATCCACCCCCCTGCAGTGCCCCCAAAGAAACTGTGACAGTCAAAGGAGGCTGCCTTAGTTTGCACATACACAAAATACCTAGCTATGGCACTATGGAGTGGCACAGCCTGTTTTACAGCAGGCACTGACATAGTTTAATAAAATGTCTATTGTGCATACAGGGAGCCTTTAAAATGGCTTGTATCTTCATAATTTTTAAATTCTTTTCAAAGACATGCAAGGATTACCCTTCTGTTAAGGTCTAGCCACATGGGCAATTTGGTGTTTGAAGGTTGGCTTAGAGATTTCCCTGCACAAAAGTAGTCATAATTTTTTTTTAAGAGGTGGAAGCACTATCTTCCCCTGACTCCCTTGATCAAAAAACAGCCGAAAGGGTCGGATGGTCTTCAGACTTCGGAAAAGTCTTCACCTGCCACCTGACCCCAAGCAGGGCACGTTCAGCACAAAGGGAGGATATTTTAGAAAAGCACAAATGAGTGAAAAGAGGGACGGGTTCCAGGAGCAGGGGAAGATACACGGCCCCAGCACTGGAGCGTTCACTGCGTCTCCCTCTCGCACACCAGCCGGCCGGGACATGTTAACTAGGGAGCAGAGAGAACTCAGCGGCGAGCAGAGGGCACAGTCCAGGGCCGTCCCGGCGGCCTCAGGGACCCGCGGCGCGTGACTGACTCCTCAGGCCCCTTCTCCCCGGGGGGGCAGGGCAGGGACCTGGACCCTGCCTGCGGGGTCAGGTGCATTTGCCGAGCTGGCGCCTTCTCAGCAGGCGGCGCAGGACGGCTCGCCCCGCCGGGTTTCTGAGCACCGGGCGCGGCGGGGAGGGCAGCTCCGCAGCCCATTGCCCGGGCGGGCTACAGCCCCTGCGCTGCGTGCGGAGCCAGAGGCGCTGCCTCCTGCCCGGGGAGAGGCGGGGTGCTGGCGGGCGGGCGGTAGCGGGACCCCGGGGGTCGATTCAGCCCCGGTTACGTACCGGGCAGCGCGGGGGTGGCTGGGCTCCGGCTCAGAGAGGAGACGCGGCTCCGCCTGGGAGGACGGAGGGGGCGGGCGCGGCGCAGGGGGCCGTCCAAGAGCTGCCGAGACCCGGATACAGATGGGCCGGGCGAGCGGGGCCCCTCCGGGGCTGGAGACCCCGAGGACTGCGGCCAGCCCGGAGCCCGTCCGCCCCGGGGCGGCTCCTGCTTGGCGGCGGGGGGCCGGCAGTGCGGAGCCAGCGTCCCCTGCGGCGGGGACAAGGGCCCGGGGTGAAATCCCGGCCCCGCTGAAGCCTCCTGCAAACCGCCCAGTGACTTCAATGGGCTTCCCCCGGGTGCGCCCGTCCCCGCTGGGCCCTGCGCGGGGCTCCTGGGACAGCCTGGCTAGGCAGAGGCAGCTGCTCGCTGGGGCGGGGACGCTGACTTTACAGTGACAGCAGTACCCGCCGGTAACGCCCTTCGGGGCAGCTGCTTTACAGGTGGCTTCAGAGAAAGGAAGTGAAAGCAGCGCAGGATGTCTGCAGCAAGACCCCCCCCCCATCACCTGGGATATATTTTTGATTATTCGTGTTCCCATAGCGCCTAGGGGAGCCTCAGGTGTGGACCAGGATCACATTGTGCTAGGCGCTGTGCGAACAGAACATAAAGCAGGTCCCTGCCCCAGAGAGCTTACAATCTGAGTATAAGACAAGAGACAGATAGATTTGGACAGATAACTGGGGAGGACAAGGAAACAATGAGACAGTATTTGTCAGAATGACAGGCCATGGTCTCTTTATGCCAGCAGCTTAGTCACTGTAACGTTTTTTTAAGCATCACAGTAAAGGAGGGTTTTGAAGAAGGATAATGAGATAGTTTTGCAGGTGTTTACAGGCAGCACCTCCCAAGCATGAGAAGTGGCATGAGAGAAAGCACAAGGTGCTTGAAAGTTTAACATGTGGGCAATGAAGGCAGTGGTAGCAAATGAGAGATGATAGGTGGGATGAGGATAGGTCACAAAGGGCCTTGAAAGTGAAAACAAGGAGCTTATGTTTGGTGTGATAGAGAAAGGGGTGCCATTTCTCACACAGGCTTTTATGTTGCACCCTCATATAAGAGCTCTGTAAGGCCCGAATCATGTAAAACACACACACTTTGATTTCAGCATGACTATTCACAGAGGTAAAGTTAAGCATGTGAGAAAGTGTTTGCAGGATCAGGGTTTTAGACTCCAATCTTGCAAGGTACTTAACATGCCTTAATCTCTGTGCCCACACAGAGGCCCACTGAGGTTCCACATGGGTGCAGACCCAAATGGAGCATGTTGTAAGACTGAGGCCTAGTCCTTTGCAGTTTGGTCTGCGATTGATACATTTGACACACTTATTACAAGGAATGGCTTTATCAGGGTACTTTTATGGCTCCCATCACACTCTTATCTGAGCACTTCTAATACATTTATCAATTTATCCTCACTACACCTCTGATACAAAGAATTATTATTATTTCCATTTTACAAGTGAGAACTGAGATAATCTCAACAGAGTTAAGTATCTGATTTTCAAAATTTCTGAACACTGACAATTCCAGTTGATAGGAGCTGTCCGTACTCAGTCAAGTCTTAATATAGTCTCAGAGGTCTGAGCACCCGCAACTTGCACCGACAGTAGTAGGAGTTGTGGGTGCTCAGCAGTTTAGATAATCAGGTTAGAAAATCTTACGTAACTTGGAAACTTCATGAAAATATTAGGTATATTATTTCCAAAGGATTTTAGTATAGTGAGAGTTATAGTTTTAAGTTAGATAATATAGCTGCTATTTTTAGACAGAATGGTGCCAGTCTTCTAGCTAATTGTCTTTCAGGTGTTGATATTCAGGAACAAGTGTAGCAAAAGCCTTGCTTGCAAACCTTTATTTATATTTTCATTTTTAAGTACTGTGCCAAATATATTCATGCAAGCCAAATAAAGCTAGAAAAGATTACCAAAGGTGAATTTACTAGCACATGACAGATGCAACACAAAGTTGAAATAAAAGATTACAGATGCAGCAACCAGTTAATTTTTTGTTTCAGTGGGCTGAGATTTTCAAAAGTAGGTGCCTAAAATGAGGCATCTAGATAAGTGGCGTGATTTTCAAAAGTACTTCCAAGAATTGTATTGGGGGTGATTGTCTGGTGCTTCTGTCAGTGGGAGCTGTTCTTCCTGTTGAAGAAGAAAAGGTATTTTATGATTTTGCGCATAAAGAATTGAACTGTGAGGCTGCGTGGTGCCCCTGTCCAACCTCTACCCATTCTGTCATGATGAGCTACATACTGCGAGGCAGTCAGACATTAGAAGTGGCTGCCACAGAATATGTATTTATTTTTCTCCATGACCCACAAAGTGCATTGGGGCAGTACTTGGAGCTGACTGGAAAACAACAATTCTGTTTTGCAAAAATTTGCAAGGTTTTGAAGTTTTGTTTTCATTCCAATGCAGAAGGAAAATGAGGCCTCTTGAAATCTGTTGTCAAAAAAAACCCAAGGGAGACAGACACCCCAGAATAACCAGTAGTGGGGACAGTTTTCTTGGTTGTGGGAGTCCCCAGCTCAAGTCCCTGAACTGAATCAGCCAGCGCAGGGACTTGGTCCTCAGGCTCCTACTCACCAGGTTATAGAGTCAGTCTTTGTTTCTAGCTCAATGAATATTTATACCAAGTGGAACAGCTCCAACAGGAGAGATTGGGCAGTGTCTGAATCCAGCATTCTAGCCTTTAAGTTGGATTGTATTAAGCAAGTGGCCAGTGGTCACCTTGGAGCTCATAGTTTAGCTCATAGTTTTCGTGTCGTGGCTACTTGGAGCTTCACAGCAGCAATGGGGCTAACCCTCGGATCTAGAGCAGGGTGGGAATTTCTTGATGAAAGGCGCTTTCATTGGAAAATGCTGATTTGTTGAAACCGAAACTGTTCATGGCAGGGTGGATTTGATTTAAATCATTATTTAAATCATTAGTCTGGAAGACTCGTGCATTCTTGTTGGTTATTATAACCTTAATACATATTCTTCACAACTCAGAGATAGATGTAGGTTTCATTTTTAGAAGATACACACTATACATTTTTAAA
>NW_020664436.1:9332378-9382722 GCF_002925995.2 Terrapene triunguis | reverse complement strand
TATAAAACCGGCTTCTATAAATTCGACCTAATTTCGTAGTGTAGACATACCCTTAGTAACACTTCTTACCCAATAGTGCTATCAGTGCCACCCTGTGGGAACAAATGTTATAGCAATTGTGATATTAGCTGTCACTTTTCTTGTGCAGAGGTCAGTATTAGAATTAAGTGGGAGGAACACAAGCTATATAGCTTTTCTCCATATGTTTTCTTTGTTTTCATTAGCTTGTGCCCTTATACAGCAACTCAGTGAAGCAACAGTTTTGTCATATCTGAAGGTTGACTAGTGATGCCAAACTCAAAAAGAAAATTTACTGACAATAATAAATGGAATATCAGTAACAAATTTATATTGTCAAATTTTCAAATACCCAAATATAATATTTTGCACTTTAATAGGCACATTAAATAGTGATTACATATTATAAAGTATTCATACTCCCCAATTAGGGAAAGCATTTAAGCACATGCTTAAATCCATCTCTATTCAGCAAACATGCTTAGTGTTTTGCTGAATAGGGATTGATTGCTAAATTAGGATCATAGAGATTATTTCTGCAGATTACACAGACAAAACTGTCACTGACTTCACTTGGAGATCTACATGGATAGGGATGGCAGGATTAGACCTGCAGACTGCAAAATTCGTAATTTGTTCAATGCAATTTGATAAAATTATATTAATTTCAGTGGGACAATGTCTGTTCCCACACTATGTAGTGAATTTTAGAGCAACTGCTTATCCACTGCTGTTTTAAATGTTGTTTCAAGATTTTTAAGAAGGCTTTGAATTCTGTTTTAGAGTTGCTTCAGGATTAATAAAATAATATAAACTGTTTCCTATCTATAATAAAATCTCACTTTTAATTTTTATTTCATTTTGTTTTTTACAACTGTTTCATGGATGCAAAACATTTTATTAAAACATTTAAATGCAGTAGATCCTGTGGCTGCAAAAAGTAGTATTTTTAATATTTAGAAGAATTTTTAAATTGTAAAGCAATCCAGGGGTTCCCATTCTCTATTCCTTATCCATCCAAAATTCCTACTGAAATCAACAGGACTTTGAGGGGTGCACAGAATTCACAACTGGGTCCCTGAACATATCTCACACCAAGTCAAAAGAACTGTTTTGACATGCCTGCAGTGTTTTGTGCAGCAAATGACACAGCTATGTCAACAGTTCCACTGTCTTAGGCCCTGATTCAGGAAAATGTCCCTATACAGGAAGGGTGCTTCAGCATGTGCTTAATTTTAATTTGAGGCCTGAATTGGGGCCTAAATTTGCAATTTGTTTCCCTCTGTAACAAGTAATGCTTAATATAAATTGTATAATCACACAGCATTCAGTATCAGCTGTGAAGATGATGCAATCGACTAGCACTTCTCTGCCATGCACAATAGAGGTACAGTTGAATTCAGGCAGGAATTTGAAAACATTGGAAGAGAAAGATTAGGCTCAGCAGGGCTCATCTAGATTAGTGAAATTTGCAGTTGTGTAAATACCTCAGTGTACTTACACCAGTGCAAAACCCTAATATAGGCACACCGTACTAGTTTAAAATGGGGCGTACACTAGTAACACAATACAGTAATGCAATAAATTACCAATGTAATATGTCTGCAGTAGAGGCTTGTAGCACCATTTTAGTAGATGCTTTGTTGAGGTGGAGAAATTGCAGAAATAGAGTTCCCAACAAGGTAACATCACTGTGTGTAACAAAAGTAAAAAAGAAACGTTTACATAGCTGGATCACAAATACATGTCATTTGAGTTGTTTATTTCAATGTATTTACAAATAAGTATCTATTCCAACCGCTAAGTAGTTTAACACAACCAATATAGCCCTCCAATACTGGGTGAATCAAATATAAAGTACGTACCTTAGAAACTCTGCTCTTTTATTGGAGCTTGGATATTCCTGGGTTCTACACAGTATTAATGTTACATAACTTTTTACAATTGTACCTCATCAAGATCACTTCATCCATCATTTTCATTTGACTCAATACTTTCTGCCTTTTCAAAGATAATCCATGTTTAATAGCTACTTTGTGTGCCATGCAGCAAGCCAGGAACGTCTTACACACTTTGGCTTGACAGTATGGTAATCTTTTGAAGCACAATGTTCTCACATGTCACCTGATTTATCTAGACATTTAAATCTTGTTTTAAGATGCCAAAAGTTCTTTCAATTACCACTCTATGAAGTGGATGAACTTAAGTATATTTTATTTCTAGGATTGAGAAATAGGAGTCACAAGCCAGTTTTTCAAAGGATAGCTAATTCCCTGCCACTGAAAAAGGGGAAAAATATACACAATGTATGTTTACATTTTAAATCTTTTATACATCGTATCCAGCAGTTTACACAAATGCCATCCTAGAATACCATCATTACCAGAAAGTTACACAAATCCTAAGAGTTAATGACTAGTGGCTCAATACTGGATGTTAACCAGCTAGCACATATATAGACATTTCTTGCCTCTGACATGTTCTGAGTGAGTGGGGAAATTTACAGTTTCTGAAATTTGCCTGATTACAAAAGGGAAAAGAAAACAGAATATATATACAATATATTTGACACAGGACAAAAAATTATAAAATTATTGCATATTTTAAAGTTGCCATTGTGAATCTAAAGCCACCCTATAACTTTTAAATTAATTTAATTTATATGCATTCTATGGCAAACACTGTATATTGATAGATGTCCAGTAATTTATTTTCCCTGATACACTTAGAGTAAGTCTCTTTAACAAAGCCCGTGGATAAGGATTCCATTCCCCCACCACTACTACAGGACCCCTTTCAATCAGTTTGTACTTTGAACAGAGGGTGGAGGTGGGGGAGTGACGATTTCTGTCCCCTCTACCCTTTACTTAACGCTACCACCTGGCTTTCAACAAGCTGCAAGTTCTCCTTCAATTTAGTACAGGAGAACCCATCTCATCTCCTAAAGCTTTACATTCATAACCGCCAGTGCCCTTTTTGTATAATCCTGGGCCTTTTAATTTCCAATTGTTCTACAGGAAAGGAGTGTCTGGGGTTTTTTTAAAACAGGAATTCAGTATTATTCAATTGAATTCACCCTTGAGAGCAGGAAATGCCCTGAAGAAATTTTAAAGCCTGTAAAAGCAATATAATAAATGTATATCAGTATCTACCCAAAGCTTCTGTCACCTCTGGCCATTAGGAGAGTGTTACTGCTTTTTCTATCTGAATTGAAACATACTCAGTTCTAGACAACCACATTACATAACTCTAAGTGTTGTGTAAGGACAGCTAGAAGGGTTTACTATGAAGGTATTTTTTCCCATACATTTTTAGTGTTTGTTTGTTTGTTTTTTTAAGAAACTGAGTACTCTTTGGTGCCGTAGGTTCTGCAGAGTGGATTCTAAATTAGAACCAGAGCATCTCCTGTTTGTGGCTCAATGTACTGCCAAAGCTTAAAATCAGCATTTTGACCTGTGGAATTGGAAAGTCAACCAACATGAGAGAAACAACAAAAATCAGTAAAACAAGTAGTTCCCAGTGAGGCAGACAGAACTACTGCTATATTTAAATGGGATCTGACATATTTTTATGTTTATAATTTGCACCCCTCCTACTAAATTATACAATAGTCTGTGTGCTGAGTGTGATGAGTGTGAACCGGATGTGCTCTGAGCCTGATGAGTCATCTGAAGTAATTCCCTGCGAGTCCTAACGGTCCAGCCAATCCATAAGCAAGCGTCTAACCAGGTCACTCTGAGGCAGATATATAAGCTCCTAATGAAAGCAGCCACCCCAGCTTGCTCAACATTGCGACCTGGTTGGGGATACTCCCATCCGCCTGGTAGTTCTCGACAGACTGTGCCTTCTCCTGTTCCTGCTAAAGCCACGACCAGTCGCCCGGCTGTCTGACAGTGTATATTTAGGTGTAACTGCATGTGTGGGGGTAGCTAGATGTGGTGGGAGAATCTATTCAATATATCATATGCAGCACAAAGTGACTTTAAAGAAGCTGACAATGGCCCCTGTGCAGGGGAACTCTTTGTTGGCAATAATCTGGCAAACTATCCTAAATCTACCTACCCTCTCCACTCTGGATGTAAGGTGAAAAAGAGGCCTGTTTAGTATTGCCAACCCTCCAGGATTGTCCTGGAGTCTCCAGGAATCAAAGATGAATCTTTAATTAAAGACTGTGTAATGTGATGAAACCTCTAGGAATATATCCAACTCAAATTGGCAACCCTAGGCCTATTGCGAGCCTTCTGGATTCAGGACATGGGTGGGACAGGGAAGAGGTGGTATGAGAGAGCTCTGTAATGCTTACGCCTCTGATGGAATAATTTACAGCTGCCCCTGTGCAGCCATAACTGGCACCAGAGCATGCCAGCTCTGAATCATGGAGCCATAACTAGCTCCCTACAGCTGCCCCTCTAGGGTATAGTGGATAAAATCAGATTCTGTGTAATGAAAGACTGCATCAAAACACATATGGAGAAGAGGGCAGGATTAAGGTTGCCTGACCAGCCTTATGCCTTTTCTTTTCCTGACACCTGAATACTTCACTTTGCAACCTTAACATTCTTTTCATGTAGTTTTTCTGTACAGGACATTTAGCTCCAAGTGGCTGCTTGCTACAATGTGCACTAGTCTGATTGAGACACTTAAGGCAGCGGTTCCCAAGTTGTGGGGCGCGTCCCCCTAGGAGGGCGTGGAGGAATGTTTGGGGGTGCAAGCAGGAGGGGCCCTCCCTGCCCCCACAGGAGGCAGGGAGGAAGTGCCACACAGCCCTGCTCTGCCCCCCAGCCACAGCGTCGCTCCACCACCTGCTCGACCCCCAGCCTGGCTCTGGCACCAGCCACAGCTCCACTTCGTCCCCTGCTCTGCCCCCAGCCCAGCTCTGCCTCTAGCCCCAGCTCCTCCTCCATCCCCAATGCTTCCCCCAGCTCCACCTTCAGCCCAAGCTCCTCTGCTGAGCTGAGCCAACTATGCAGTAATGGGAGAGGTGGGGGGGTGGACAGATTCCATTACTAATGGGGGGGGGGACATGACAGGAAAAATTTAGTTACCACAGACTTAAGACCAAATGGAGCTCAACTCCATGCCCACAAAGCACTGTTTTTTTCCTGAGTTTGACTACTGGCTCCTTAACTAAGGGGTGGATTCTTGTACTTTGGGGTCATGATGCAGGGGAACTCCTGTCAACAGGTTTTTGCAACAATTTTTCTTTTTTGGAAAAAGGCCATTTTTCAATGGACTTTTTTCATTTTAAAAATTTAAATTAGCTCTAAGCATTACAGACATTAGCGTGAGAAGAAGTATTATAACTGAGTTTGCTGCTAAATGAAAAGGAAACAAGTTTGTAAAACAAAAGTATAGTGATGGTAATTCATTGACTGGAGGTGTGGCAGTGCCAAATGCTAACATTTGGGGCCCAATTCTGCAAAGTGATGAGCTCCTCTTGAGAGGTGGTGAATGTCAACTTCCATTAGAAAGATAAGATGGGGGAGGTAATATCGTTTATTGGACCAATTTCTGTTGGTCTCCCTAATATCCTGGGACCAACATGTTTACAACAACACTGTATACATCAACTTCCATTGACATCACAGGGAGCTGAGGGTACTTACCACCTCACTGGAGCAGATTCTGAGGTTATGGAGCATCTAGACTCTGGTTCTTCAGTCACAATGGAGGCAGACAAACACATACCTGGTGAAGCATATGGGAGGCTTTCTTTGCTTCAGTCAGAAGGCACAACTCTCATGGACTTCAGCGTGAATTGCATCTACTAACTCCCAGGCTAAATTTGGCTCTGAGAGAAATTTTCCTTTTGGAGGCTGGCACAGTGTTTCCTGACAAGGGTGGGAGAAAAGGTCAAGATGACACAGAAATTTAGGTCCAAGAAGATGTTTCAATACTTTGTACGTAACATTTTCCATCGAGTTTGGCCAGGCTAGGATATTTTTACACCTATTTTTCATTTTACAATTTAACTCTACTTCAAGTAAATTGCCAAGGAAATACTACCAAATATTATTTTGTTTAAGAGAGTTTGAAATAGTTCTCATAACTGTCACCCAAGTCAGTAATTGATCTGCACTTTGGAGAGAGGATCCGAACTCTGGGGAGGCAGAAACAGGAGAAGGGAATAGAGGGGAAAACAAGACCTAGGGCATGGAGAAGTTTGCATTCCTGCTACCTAAACTTTATTACACATTTCGTTTGTGATAGTACCCACAGAGAGAGACACAATTTCCAAACAGAAATGAAAGCAGGACCCGTTCCATGAGAAGTCCATGAAGAGTGCCTCAGGAGGTGTGAAGGTCAGTGTAGTCATGGACAGTACAAAGTGATCTGAAATATAATTGAGACACAAGGTGAGTGAGGTAATATCTTTTATTGGACCAACTTCTGTTGGTGAGAGAGACAAGCTTTCAGGTAACCTGAAGAGTGTTTTGGAGTTCAGAAACTTGTCTCTTTTTTCAACAGAAGTTAAATTAGAGAAGATGGGGATTAATACTAGAATTGAAAGGTAAGTAAGGAACTGGTTAAAAGTGAGACTACAATAGGTCATGCTGAAAGGTAAGCTATCAGGCAGGAGGGAGGTCACTAGTGGAGTCCCTCAAGGATTGGTCTTGGGACCAATATTATTTAACATTTTCATTAAGGACATTGGCACAAAAAGTGGGAGTGTGCTAATAAAATTCACAAATGAGGTAAAGTTTGGAAGTATGGCCAATAAAGAGGAGGACAGGAATATCATACAAGAAGATTTGGATGTCCTTGGAAACTGGAGTAATAGAAATGGGATGAAATTTAATAGTGCAAAGTCATGCGTTTAGGGACTAACAACAAAAATGTTTGCTGTAAGCTGGGGATGTATCAGTTGGAAGTGACAAAGGATAAGAAAGACCTGGATGTATTTGGTGAATCACAGAATGATTATGAGCCATCAATGTGATGCGACCATGAAAAGGGCTAATGCAATCAGGGCCGGTGCTACCATTTAGGCAAACTAGGCGGTTGCCTAGGGTGCCAAGATTTGGGGGCGCCAAAAAGCGGTGCCCCCAATTTTTTTTTACAGCGTTCCTAAGCCCCCTCCCTGAGCGCGCGGTCGCCGCTCCACTTCTCCCGCCTCCCAGGCTTGCAGCGCCAATCAGCTGTTTGGCGCCACAATCCTGGGAGGGGAGGAGAATTAGAGCGGGGGCGGTGTGCTCGGGGAGGAGGCAGAGCAGAGGTGAGCTGGGGTGGGGAGCTGCCGCAGAGCTCCCCCGGGTGGGGGGAGCTGTCACGGGGGGGGCGCCTCAGGGCAGAGGGGGAGAGAAGCTACGAGGGGGGGCACCTCAGGGCGGGGGGGCGGGGAGCTGCCGCAGGGCTGGGGGGGAGGCGCAAGGTGGAAGTTTTGCCTAGGGTGCGAAACTTCCTTGCACTGGCCCTGAATGCAATCCTAGGATGCATCAGGCAAGGTATTTCCAGTAGAGATAGGGAAGTGTTATTAACATCGTATAAGACATTGGTGAGACCTCATCTGGAATACTGTGTGCAATTCTGGCATCCCATGTTTAAGAAAGATGAATTCAAACTGGAACAGGTGCAGAGAGGGGCTACTAGGATGATCAGAGAAATGGAGAACCTGCCTTACGCGAGGAGACTTAAGGAGCTTGGCTTGTTTAGCCTAACAGAACAAAGGCTGAGGGGAGATACGATTGTTCTCTATAACTACATCAGAGGAATAAACAGGAGGGAGGAAGAGGAGTTATTTAAGTTAAGGTGCAACGTTGTCACAAGAACAAATGCATATAAACTGGCCCTCAACAAGTTTAGGCTTGAAATTAGACAAGGGTTTCTAACCATCAAAGGAATGGAGTTCTGGAATAGCCTTCCAAAAGGAGTAGTGTGGGCAAACAATCTTTAAATTGGAAATTTGCAGAAAAACCTCAGAAAGTGTTTAAATTTGGTAAAATTATAAACTGCTTACTTGGACATAAACTGAGTGGTAATAGTATCAGGACCCTTTAGAATGCTTAGGAGAGTAATTCATTTTAGGAATAAATCTTTAATTAAATAAAAATTAAGAATAGTTTAAATTAGAAAATCTAGTAATGGTGACTATAGGGTGATGTAATATAGTGGGAGATCCCATTTCTAGGGCACATATGGGTCCATTGCATATGATGTAATAACTTCATTTTCTGCGATGCAATGGTGAATTCCACTTCCTGTGGGGAATGACTCAGCAAAATCCCATAGAGATATATTGTAACCCATAGGAATAAATGGGACTTTCAAACAGGAAGTAGCTAGGGTTCATCCAAAGGTTCAACTGAAAAACTGAATAGGATTGAGTGAGAGGAGGACCTACAAGTACATGTGACTAAGTAGCATATAATTAACATATAATCATCTCTGGAAGTTGATTGGCTGAGCTTGAGTGTCATGTTGGTACACTGACATAAATTAGCATACACAAATCCCTGAAAGCTGATTGGCTGAATTATGATCCTAAATTATAGCTAATGAGCTGCAAATCATATATAAGGGTGACAGCCAGTAGGCTAAAACCTTGTAGGGGACAGGGACCTGAAGGAGAGCGGAACGCTGCAGGACACCTGGAAGAAAGAAGACTCTCACAGAGCTGTGGCAACCACACCAGCAGAACCCTGCTGGGTAAGAAAGCTAACTGTTGCCTTACAACAAGCAGCAAAGTAGCTAGCTACCCACGATCAGAAGCATCGACAATGCTCGCTAGCTTCAGACAGTGCTCACTAGTGGCCATCGCTCACAAAGCAGCTACTACTGCAGCAGCACCACAAGCCATAGCAACGGCTTCTGTAAGTAGTTAATGGCCTTTCCATCCTAGCCACGCCGCACAGTAGCACTGCAACCCACGCTTGCTAGCATCGTTCCCAAGCCGCTCTTGCAGCTGCAGTAACAGCAGTCCACCCAGGGTTCCAAGGTTGCCCCTGGCAACAGCCACTTCTCCTACCCAGCCAGCAGGAGGCCACGGCAGCAGCCACCACAGCAGCTACCAACGGGCTTCAGTCTCTGCCACCACTGAGCAGCACTTACCTCAGCAGCAGCTTGCGGTGAACTCACCAGAGAACTTGCGCTCCCTAAATTTACAAACGATCCCTAATTGAGACAGAGCAGAAGGATCTTGTAAGACGGTTCAGAGGGATTTTTAAGAAGGCTTCTGTACGTTGAATTTTCTTCTATTTTAATATCCTAGAGCGGTGGTGGGCAACCTGCAGCTCGCGGGCTGCATGTGGCCCATCCGGGTAATCTGATTGCGGCCCGCGAGACATTTTGCTGACATTGACCATCCACAGGCACGGCCCCCCGCAGCTCCCAGTAGCCGCAGTTCGCCGTTCCCAGCCAATGGGAGCTGTGGGAAGCAGCGGGCTGCAGGGATGGTCAACGTCAGCAAAATGTCTCGTGGCCCACAGTCAGATTACCCTGATGAGCCACATGCAGCCCCCGGGGCGTAGGTTGCCCACCACTGTGCTAGAGCATATGGGTTTCGACTGTAAATAAAGCTGAATGCCTGTGGTCTAAGTTCTTCTCCTACCCATTTAGTAATCGCTAGGCCAGCACTTACTAGATGCTTAGTTTTAAATATTTAATATTGAATGTTTAATATATTGTTACATGTTTAATTATTATATTGTTATAAGGTATAGAGTATTAAGTGAATGATTATATTGTTAGACAGTAACTCCTCACTTAACATCGTCCTGGTTAATGTTATTTCATTATTATATCGCTGATCTATTAGAGAACATACTCGTTTAAAGTCATGCAATGTTTGGTTATAACGTTATTTGGCCGCCGCCTGGTAGTAGGTAACTACTTTGTGACATAAGCCAAGCGACACTCCTGCTTCAGTGTGGCAGCCATTGTTTATGTTGTGTCAGTACAAGTATTCCCTGAACATTTCTAACCTGTTGTGATTGTATCACCCAGCATCATGAGTCAAAAATGCCCAGCAAGTGATAGTGGAGTGCCTTACAATAGCAGTAGGAAAACCATTAGTTTGGGTATTAAATTAGATGCTTTAAGGCATTTTGATGCAGGTGACCATGTGGTAGACATTGGCATTGCTGTCGGTCTTACTCCAACCACTGTGAGAACAATTCTGAGTAATGCCGACAAGATCAGGGCTAGTGCTCAGTGTGTAACACCGCTTAGTGCTACTAAAATAAGTCGATCAAAAAGCAGTTTAATGGAAAACATGGAATGTCTTCTCTCAGCGTGGATAGAGGACCAAAATCAACGGAACATACCTCTAAGTTTGCTAGTGATACAAGCTAAGGCAAAAAGTTTGTATGACAATTTGAAGAGAGACCAAGGTGAAAGATCATAGACAGAGACGTTCACGCAAGTCAGGGATGGTTTGATCGGTTCAAGAGGCGCTTCCACCTGCATAACATCAAGATGTCTGGTGAGGCAGCTAGTAGTGATACTGCAGCAGCTAAAAAATTCCCCGACTATCTCAAGAAAATAATCGAGGAAGGCGGCTATTCACCTAAGCAAGTCTTCAGTGTCAATGAAATGGGACTCTACTGGAAGAGGATGTGTGAACGGACCTGCATTTCACGAGAGGAGAAGACCGCTCCCGGATTTAAAGCAGCTAAAGACCACCTAACTTTGCTTCTAGGTTGTAATGCTGCCAGAGACATGAAGATGAAACCTCTGACAGTGTACCACTCCGAAACACCATGAGCTCTCAAGGAATTTTCAAAGGAACACCTTCCAGTCATTTAGAAATCCAATAAGAAGGCTGGAGCTTTTTTTTTCAGAATGGCTGACTATGCCATCCCTGCATGGAAGGAATACTGTGCCAAGGAAAGTCTTGATTTCAAGATTTAATTATTTATTGATAATGCACCGGCTCATTCAATCAACCTGGACAACCTGTGCGAAAATGTCAAAGTTGTCTTTCTGCCACCTAACACCACATCACTCATCCAACCCATGGACCAAGGAGCCATCGCTGCATTTAAGGCGTATTACTTATGCCGTACTTTCGACCAGTTCAGTTATCAGAGGCACCAATAGGGAAGGCAAACCTACGATTCGGCAATTTTGGCGTGACTACAACATCCTCAAGTGTATCGATAACATTGGTGAGTGCTGGGCTGAAGTTACTCAGGCATGCGTCAATGGTGTGTGGGGGAAGTTGTGGCCTGAATGTGTCAATGACTTAAAAGGATTTAAAGATGTCCCTGCTATGAAGAAAGATATCCTTGGCTTGGCCAAGAAAGTGGGTTTTGATGAAGTGGAAGAACTTCTGCAATCACACGGAGAAGAGCTAACCAATGAAGAACTGATGCAACTAGAGGTGATGGAAGAAGAGGGCCAAGAAGTAGAAGAAGAACCAACCCATCAAATTTTGACTACCAAACGTCTTTCTGAAGCTTTCCAAGTAATTGAAGCTGGCTTGCAAATCCTTAGTGATGACTATCCTAACAGGTAACGCAGCTCCAGAGTGATTAGACAATTTGGTGATGTAATGAATTGCTATAAAGAAATTTACCAAGAAAAAAAAAAGGAAAGCAAAACAATCTCTAGATGTGTTTTTCCAAGTTGGGAAAGTTCAACAAGAGGAGTAGCCAGACGATCCACCCTCTTCCACCCTCTGACGTCACCACCTCAACCAAGCTTCACAATCATCATTGGTGAGTACAGTATTAAATTGTTTGTTTAAAATTATTTAAAAGTTATACTGTATATGTATACGTCTTTTGTCTGGCAAAAAAAATTTCCCTGGAACCTAACCCCCCCATTTACATTAATTCTTATGGGAAAATTGGATTCACTTAACAATATTTTGCTTAGTCACATTTTTCAAGAACGTAACGATGACGTTAAGCAAGGAGTAGCTCTATGCCAGAGTTAAATTGAAATTGTTATTGTACTGTAGTGTTTTTATTTGTCATGCCGTTTCATTCCCTTTTTAATTGTAACCTTATTTTATCTATCTCTACTCTTTTACTGTAACCACTCACTTCTAAATTAATATTACTTTTGTTTGCAAAGATCTACTGCTTTATTCTTGATCGGAGAGCTGTATCCATGTCCTTTCAAGGGAAAGTTAGCTAGCCACGGCTTTCCCTGGAACCTCCTTTAGGGCAGGCCACAACTTTAATTACCAGAATAGATAAATTAAAAATAAAGGTTTTAAATTAAGAGCAGCATTTGTAGGCAACATCATTGGCTTAATACAATTGCTTTCAAATCTTCCGGTAACGTCTCCTCTACCTGACCTAGCTGCTTCTGATAGGGGGAAGAGCTCTGGGTGGTCTCTCCATGGTTCCTGCTTCCTCTGATGCAGGAAACCAGGTGCTGAATGTCATCTCACTAAGAGTCTGCTTTCGGAGCTGGCCCTGGCCTGTGAATGGCCTTCCTGGACCCATCCTTCAGCAGACCTCAGTGGTTCACATTACTTTATGTTCAGGCTGCTGGGTATTTTTTTACATCCTTGGGTGAGGCAATGGGGACATGGAAAGGGAATGGAGCCTCTGTAGTTGGGTTTTGGTCCAAAAGGTGTTGATCATAGGCACATCCAACAGTACTGGACAAGCACGGGTGACATTGGAAGTACCTAATTCAGCACTGAAACAATTATGGCCCAAAAATTACATCATAAAGCAGCAAGCCTTTTTAAAAAATCCCCAGCGTTATATTGCAATGCAAGCAGGTGGCCTTCATTACTCTGTAAAAGCAGCTGCACCATATGTTACTACCCTACAGGTTAAAAGGTGAGCATTTGGAAATGCTAGCTATGACTTCTTCCACCTTCAGCCACACATATGAAAATGTCTGATATTTGGCTGCTCTTGGGCTGACTCTAGGAGAAGGAAGGGTCACCCTCAGTTCCTGTGGCCCGGGGGCCCTCCTAATATTAACAGGGTTTGTTTTAACTTTAGAAAAAAATCTAGGTTATTCATTAGGTCTCCTTACATCACCTTCATGTCATCTCAGGCTCATATTTGTGATCATCCACTAGGGGGGGCTAGAATGTAACTTGCTGCCAGGCAGATCTCAGTAAAGCAATTGCTGAAGCATAACTATTTAAAGGATGTAACTCTATGTATGAAGCTGCAAGTACCCCTCCTCTGCCTCATGAATATCACTGCTGAAACAAAGCAGTCCCCAATATTTGGACTGACCCCGGGCCTGATCCTGTGAGGGCCTGAGTCCCTTTTACTCCCACTGACTTCAGTTTTTTTTGACACCTTTCCAGAGTTGCACAACACCTTCTGGATCACAGAGGCATGTGTGTAAGGTCCTCATTTATCCTAGCACATCTCAGCCCTGTTCTCTTGCACACTATTCGTATCATAGGCGCCCACTCCATGGGTGCTCTGGGGCTGGAGCACCCACAGAGAAAAATTAGCAGGTGCTCAGCACCCACCGGCAGCCAAGCTCCTCCCCACCCCCAGCACCTCTCGCCCACCCGCAGCCCCACGGATCTACTCCTCCCCCTCCCTCCCAGCACCTCCCACTCGCCGCGAACAGTGTGCCTCAGGCTCTGGGAGGGAGGGGGAGGAGTGGGGACGGGGCAAACCCAGGGGAGTGGAAGGTAAGAGGAGGGAAAGAGGTAGGGCGGGGGCAGAGCAGGGGTGGGAAGAGGCGGGGCAGGGGCCTGGGGGAAGGGGTGGAGTGGGGGCGGGGCCTGGGGCAGAGTGGGGAGGTTGAGCACCCCCGGCTAGTGGGGAAGTCGGCACCAATGATTCGTATCAACACAAACACTTGTCAGTGCATATTACATTCCAGGATTTCTTTCTTCTAGTTTATTATTTTCACTAGGGACAGGCACATTTTACATAAAAAATAAGAATTGTCCTGAACCTTTCCTCCATCCCTTGAAAGGAACTTTTATAAAGTTAAAAAATATGCAGTCCTTCCCCCACCCTCAATTTTTCACCAGTTGCTTCGTACTTTCTGATACCACTCCAGACTGCACATGGAAATGTTGAAATGTTACAAGGTCTTGCGACATGTTCTTGTGGCAATAAACAGTAAGTCTCACGTAAGAGCCTCTGTGTGGGATTCTCAGTGAAAGCCTATAGAGCTAGGCTAAGATTTTTTTTTTTTTTTTAATGGGAGGCCTAAAAAGTGACTTCAGAATCCGTAGTTAGGCACTGATCGAAATGTCTGATTGACTTCACTGGAAACTGTGAGGTGCTGAGCACTTTTGAAAATCAGTCCACTTATTTATTTAGGTGCTTTAATATTAACATAGGTGTCTAACTTTAGACACTCAGTTTTAAAAATCTTGGTCCCAACAGGCTTAGACATTTTGCATAAGGTTTTGGTTGCTGAACTGAACAACTTGCAGTATTTTTATTTTTTTGATTTGGCTATTACTAGTTTTTCTAGGAAGAGGTATTGAAAGAGAAGAGAAGGCTGAAAAGAGAGAGGTTTGGAACAGAGGAGAATGGAGACAGAATGATGGCGAAGGGAAGAACTGGGTGGGTCATGCTTCTGTACCAGATATGGACTGGTCACAGTGCTTCTTACTGTGTAAGATACACACCAGATGTGTTCATTGTAAGCAGGGCCGTCCCTAGACATTTTGGTGCCCTACACAGCCCCCCCCCCATGGGGGTGTGGCCCCAGGCCTCCACGGGGTGGGGGGGCAGGGCTCCACAGCGGGGGGGCAGGAGCAGGCTTGGGGAGCAGGGGGGAAATCACCCCCCAGCACAAGCTGGCGGAGCGAAGTGGGTTGGGGTAGGGTCGCTCCACTTCCTGCCGCCCGGTGAGTGCAGGGCGGGCCCGACCCCACACTCACACGGCGGCAGGAAGTGGAGCAACCTGGCCCCAGCCCACTCCGCTCTGCTTCCCTGGCTCCTGGCCTTGAGACTGGGGGGCAGGGGAGAACCGCCCCCCAGAACTCACTGGTGGCGCGGCTGGGAGCCGGCAGCGTAGAGCGGGCTGGGGCTGGGTCACTCCATGTACCGCCACCCAGTGACTGCAGGGCACCCGACCCCTGCTGCAGTCCTCAGGGGAAGGGGTGGAGTGGGGGCGGGGCTGGGGCAAACTGATTGACTCTGCCCCTGCAGCTCTTTTTATGTGAGTCTGCTGCTTCCTGCAGCCTCTCTCGTTTGGCAGCTTCCCCACAACCACTCTAGGAGGTTTGGAGGACTTTTCTTCTGCTCCTTTCAGAGACGGGGTGTGGTACCGTCTTTCCCCGAAAGTAAGACATCCCCCGAAAATAAGACCTACTTCCAGTTTTGCATCTCGCTGTAATATAAGGCATCCCCTGAAAATAAGACCTCCCCGATAATAAGGCCACCCCGGAATATAAGGCCCCGAAGCTCCAGGAAAAATAAGACCTCCCCTGAAAATAAGACCTAGCGCATCTTTGGGAGCAAAAATTAATATAAGACACTGTCTTATTTTCGGGGAAACAGGGTAGGACCCTGAGGCCTCCAGCAGGAGGCCTCTGGGTCTAGGTCACCCCATCACAGTCTGTCAACCCAGATTCTGAGACTCGCTGCAGCTCACTGTAGATATATCCTGAAAGCAGATAGTTAAGCTGAGGGACGCTGTGAAGGAAGGAGAGATGCAGGATACTAGTGGAGGAAGGAATGACATTGTGCATTAGTACTTCTGCATGTATCCAAATCTCTCCACCAGCAAGGCAGCAGTTACTATGATGGGTTTGCTAGTTTCAGAGAGCAGTATCATTCCCTTTCTTTTTGTTCTTCTTGTTTTTGAGTTTGGAGCTGAACTAGCTCACTTATCATGGGATTTGTTTATTAGCAGACTCCTAAACAAAACACAAATGCCAAACACGAGTTTGTCCGGAAACAAAAAGTTTCAGAACAAACCCATGTTCTCTGAGTTACTACAATACAGGAACTGCAGGAGAAGTGTTGAAGAAAAATATTATGAGGGAAGGATGGAAACAGAAAACAGAACAGAGAAGCAGGAGAAGAGACAAAACTGAGTAGTTAAAAAAGCAGAAAGTAAAGGAAGAAACAGAGAAAAAACAAAGGAAGATGGAGAAAATCCATTCTTGCAGAGAAGGAGCTGCTTGCCAGTCACAGCCAGGAAGTGCTGCTTGTAGAAAAGCTAAGTCACACTTTTGGTCCTTATGGAAAAGTCCTATAGGATTTAATATAACATGATAACTTTTCTATAGGTTTTCTGCACCATCCTACGAATTTAATAGAAATTTACACCCCTTCCATAGATTTATGTATGTTGGTTTTACAAATAAAACCCTGTATAAAAAGCCTTCATTCTCTATTATATTCTACAAGTTTTCAGAATAGTTTAACAGAACCCTATTACATTTCTATAGAACCTTATTGGTTTCATCTCTATTCAATTCCATCGGACTCTCCCATAAGGGGAAAATGGCCAATTAATCAGTAGTGGTGGCCCCAGGCATAGGACTAAAAGCCAAACAGCCAGGATGCCATGCTGCAGGATGTATGGCATTCTGGCTGGCTGGGAACTTAGTGGGGACTCAGATGGGTGCAGACAAAGCAGCAGAAAGCTCCTTTTAAGGACATTTGCCCAACAACCTGCTCTTCTCCTGACACCACCCATTTAGGATTGGCTGGGAACTGATGGTGCAATGTCTGTGGCGGTAGCATCAGCCAACCCTTTAATCTGTTCCTGTGGAATGTGGGAGAGGTTGGATGCACGAATTATAGACCAGTGGTGGTGGCAGGGTACACGGATTTCTTTCCTCCAGTTTGACCCAGAACACGCCAATGGTTGAATGCCAAAAAATATCTCTTTACAGCAGCAATTCACCTAAGGCTAGGCCCTGTATATTAGGACAGAGGCCAAATTACCTGAGCTAGTTAGGAAAACTGTTGGGGAGGGTGAGGTGGGGAAATAAGCAAAGACACAGGAAGAGGACAGAGGACTTATCTGCACTACAGCTGCACAGCTATGGTGCTGTAATTGTGTTGCTGTAGCATCATGGTGTAGACGCTTCCTATGGTGACGGAAAGGTTTTTTTCCATCACTATAGTTAATCCACCCCTCCAAGAAGCGGTAGCTAGGTTGACATAAGAATTGTTCCATCAACATAGCTACATCTACACCAGGCGATAGGTTGACCTAACTATGGTACATAGCTAGGTCGATCTAATTTTTCAGTGTAAACCAGGGTGAAAAAGGTGTTTCAGACTTAGCCTGTTCAGTGGCAGAACCAAGTAACGGGAGCTGAGGGACTAGGAAGAGATGGGATAACATGGAGATTCCGCACAGTTCTTATGAAGATGCGGGGAGCCTCCAGCCCAAGCGGAGGAAATTAAAGCTAATTCTTTGGTTTTGAAGTGCTTCCAGGTAAGATCTGTTTAGCAAAATATCCCCAAGGGAGATCTCAGTACTTTTCCTGTTTGTTTAGATATTTAAAATAAAAGTCAACACACCTAACTCTTCCCTTTGACATCTCAATATTACAGTGTCTTATGTTTACAGTGACAGAGTTAAATTTCTCTCCTCCTAACTTTTACTGAGCCTGACTATCTGCAAATTGTCTTTTCTAATTGCCTCACAGTGGCTTATTTGGTCTTTGGCTTTATTGGTTCAGTCCTGACTTTAGATTCTCCATATGTAGAGCACATTCAACATGGCACTGTCTTACATTTTGTCTCCCGTTCTTTCTATTAGGAGTGTGTTTGCAGCGATGAATGTTTATAACAACATGACCCAAGGAATTTCATCCTCCCCTGGAACAGTGTGTAGGAGATCATCTTAATGGACAAAAAAAAGCGTCTGCTGGGTTGTAGCCAAAAGCTTGTACTTACTAAAAAAAAATCATGTTTAACCTTCTGGTATTGTGTACAATACAGGTTTTTTAACAAAATATTCACTTCTCGGCTTACAACCTAAAATGGAATCAATGAAAGAGGAATGAGCTCTTCACTTGTTTTTATGGCAAATCTATTAGTCATGACAAGTTTAATTCTGCCTCTTGACCAGATGCCTTACAAGGCTGTACTGCTCAGTTTGTGCTTGTACAAATACCCATAAGTGGTAAAATAAATTAGGGGAAGATTGAAGAAAGAATCTAAATGGGACAAAAAGAGATGGGACAGTGTAAAATGAGACTCTGATGATGATTTTTATTTGCAGGTGCAATGTTCCTGAAACTTCAAACAATGGGTGAAAAGTTGAAGCCCAGTTTTTACCCAGGAAAAACGTCCATTGACTTGAATGAAAGCTTCGCCTGAGTATGAAGTGATGCCCCAATTCAGCAAAGCACTTATGTCAGTGGGGGTTAAACATGTGCTTAAGGGGGTTGCTGAATCAGGGCCTGAATAAGGACTTCAGGATTTGGCTGAATCTGATTTTATATGATGATGGGGTTTGGGCAAAACTAAACTTTACTGTAAGATAACTGCCATTTGTCCTGCTTTGGCCTGCTAATTTATTCCAGTGTTTTTATTGTAAAGAAAATTAATACATTCAAAGCTGGATTGAGGCATAGTTACTATATAGGAATAGGGCCTAAACTCCTTGTGTCATGATTAATTCAGAATCTCAGCTTTCATTTTAAAAATGCAAGCATCTAGCACTCATGACTGTGAAGAAAAGTTTGAAACAAGATCTGAGCATATCCGAGGCAGCAATGTGTGCCCAGTCTGCAGTTCGCCTGAAATAACAGCTCTGAGTGTGGTGAACTGCCCCATATATCTCAATGGACTGTTAACTCCAAGACACTGTTCAGGGGGTGGGGGCAGAAGAGGTCCATCAACACCAGCCCAGCAGAGAACTGTGTGTGCCAGAAGGTTAAAAATACAGCAGCCCTGCTCCCCCAACTCAGCAAACACCCCTCGCTGCTGGAGTAAGTGGTGCACTCCCCACTTCTGCCTGTCTCCAAGGGTGAGAGAGGACCCAAGAGCAGGGTACACCTCCTGCAGCTCCTGGAATGAAGAAGGGTGCCCCTTGCTGCTGCCCTTGCCCATGCTTCTCTAGGAGAGGATCTCCATTAGAGCTGTGCAGGAACTGGAATTTTTCTCCTGCAGAAACTTTCACATTTAAAAAATACATCCATTCCAAATTGGAACAAAAGATCAGCTATGTAAAAACCTTTCACAGGAGAGCTATTTTCCAAAAATTCCATTTCAGGAGAACTGAAATGGAAATTTCAAAAAATTCTGGTCCCATCATCTTGGGCTCCCAGGCTTTCTGGCACACTGCCTGGTGAACTTCTGAAGAGCTTGGGAGCCCTGGAGGCTGCTGAGGTGGGCTGCTGAAGTGCCAGGAAACCAGGCAGGTTTCTATCCAAAGTTTTGTTGAAATCAACACATTCCCACAGTTCTGGATGAATCTGCATTTTCTGATGGAAAAAACATTCCACTGGAAAACTTCCAACGAGCTCAAGCCTTCATCATCACCATCCCTAACATGGGAGAGGAGGAGCCATAGTGTAAGGCAGGATCATGGGGGCTGATGAGAAAGCAATGAGGGGCCTTGCTGTATAGTATGCCTCACATCCCGGGTTGCCTTAATTCAGCCCCGAATATACTTTTAACAATGTAAGGTTGCCCATCCAAAATTAGATATGCTCACTCAGGTATCTAAAAGGGTGTCATAAGGAGGAGGGAGAAAACTTGTTCACCTTAGCCTCTAAAGATAGAACAAGAAGCAATGGGCTTAAACTGCAGCAAGGGAGGTCTAGGTTGGACATTAGGAAAAAGTTCCTAATTGTCAGGGTGGTTAAACACTGGAATAAATTGCCTAGGGAGGTTGTGGAATCTCCATCTCTGGAGATATTTAAGAGTAGGTTAGATAAATGTCTATCGGGGATGGTCTAGACAGTATTTGGTCCTGCCATGCGGGCAGGGGACTGGACTCGATGACCTCTCAAGGTCCCTTCCAGTCCTAGAATCTATGAATCTATGAATGCGATGTAGCTATTGAAATACTACAGGCAGCTTGACAACAAACAAACAAAGGGTGCCTGTTAGTAACATTATACTTCATTTATAAAAACCCTTCTTTTTCATTAGACTTGTCTTACTAAATTTGTCGTTTTTATCTGCAGAGGAAAGTGAATTCTCTTGATATATTTCCAGTAAGAGGTATATATTTGTTTTATTATATATTTTAGTTGTTTAAACTCATGTTTATCAACTTAACTGACTGAGATGCAAATGAGATCTATTTGAATTACAGAGTCTGTATATAAGTTCAAAGTTGCTGGGTCTTTTTAGTGTCATCAAAGCAGTGTTTTGGAATGAATAGGGACATTATTCCTTATATATAAATTTCTCCTTTAAGGAGCTACGGTGCCTCTGCTTTCTGAGATTAACTGTCATATTTATATATAATTGATCTATCCATGTGCTATCGTCTTTCACATATTAGGAAGAGAAATGGCAGAGTTTGGTTATGTTTGATGTATGATTTTAATCTCTCCATGATATTCATGATTGGAGACTGGAAGAAAAAACCTGAAATCTAAGGAGTAACCTGACCTTATAAACTAACAAAGTTTTATCTGTAATCATGGATATGCAGAACCAGAGTTGAGCTAACATTTACTTTTTATTACTTGTAAGCACTGATGATCTTAGTGCCGACAGATAAAGACAGCCGTTGCCTCAGAGATTAGTGTAGAAGGCATAAGAAATGTGTTGGTTTAGAAATAACGGCCAAAATTCTCAGCTGTGCCAGTCCTCTTTCAGTACAGCAGGCAGGAAAGGGTGGGAGACAATCAGGGAGCCTGTGACACCTTCTTGGTTATCTGCTAAGTCCTGGTACAGGTTAGAACACCTTGTGGGCTGCTCCAACGTATACCAGATACATCGATTTTAAGGCCAAAAGGGACCATTATAATTATTTAGTCTGATCTTCTATATAACAGGGGCCATAGAACCTCACCCTAAGATTTCTGCCAAAGTCCAAAAGGACTGTTCACCATCGGGGATAGCCAGAGCACAGCACACCCTGATCACAGAGGCCTGGTCTACACTTACCCCCCAATTCGAACTAAGGTACGCAACTTCAGCTAAGTGAATAACGTAGCTGAAGTTCGAAGTACCTTAGTTCGAACTTACCTCGGTCCACACGCGGCAGGCAGGCTCCCCCGTCGACTCCGCGGTACTCCTCTCGTCTAGCTGGAGTACCGCAGTCGACGGCGATCACTTCCTGGTTCGACTTATCGCGTCCAGACAAGACGCGATAAGTCGAACCCAGAACTTCGATTTCCAGCCGCCGAACTAGCGGCTGGGTATAGACGTACCCAGAGAGAGAGAGAGAGAGAGAAGATGATAGATGGAAGAGGCAGATTTGGAAGTCATCAGCAAAGAGACTGAAGACATGGAAATAAGGTGTAGGGTAAGAGGAAGAAAAGAAAGTGTTGAAGGATTTGAAGGATTCCTGCAGAGATTGGGAGTGAGGGGTGCAGAAAAGAGAAGGAACTGCCAAAGCAGATGCTGAAAGAGGACAGGGCCATGAAAGCCAAGGAAGGAGAAAATGGCAATGGGGAGGGAATGATCTAAGGCTGCAGAAAGATCAAGGAGGACGACAAAGGAGTATTGGCCAATAGGCTTAACCACAATGAAGTGATTCCTGACCTTTGTGGGCAGGGCCGGCTCTAACTTTTTTGCCGCACCAAGCAAAAAAAAAAAAAAAAAAGACCGCCGCCCTCCATAGCCACCATAACCCACCCCCTCAGCACCGCGCCCCCCCCCCCCCCCCCCAGAGCATCCCGCTGTGCCCCCCCCCCCCACAGCCTCCAAAACAAAAACAACCCACCCCATCCCCAGCGCCGCCTGACCGAACCCCCTCCCAAAAAACAAAAAACCCTGAGCGCCCCCCGCCACCCCAAGATTGGCTGCCCCTTACCAGGTGCCGCCCCAAGCACGTGCTTGGTCGGCTGGTGCCTGGAGCCGGCCCTGTTTGTGGGTGTAGTTTTTGTGGAGCAGGTGGAAAGTAGATTGTGGAAATCCAGGAGAGCGTTAGGAGAGGACCCAACGCAGTGATTGTAAATAGTCTATTGAGTTAGAGGTGAATAGAAGAACAGTATTTAGAAAGAGTAATGGGGCTGATGGTGAGGCTTTCTTGAGCACTGGTGATACAAAGCATGTTTGTCCACTGAACGAAAAGAGCCAGACACAGAAGGTCAAGAGTAGCTAGGGTGAGTGCTGGTTACAGCGTGACAGGTGTGCTGGGATGCCTCAATACAAGCTTCAGCTCTAATATCATGGCAAAGGCCTAACTACATACATGGGGCACCATGATTCTGGTTCTCAGTGCTCATTTGTAATCAGTTGGAAATCATTATTTAATACATTGCTTGGGACTTGATCCGAGTGATTTCCCCATTTGCTAGTTTTAAACAAAGTTTAGGGAGGCTATAATGCAGGTACCCGGTGGCAGCAGTAATTAATGACTCTGCACTGCCAGTACTTAACGCCACCTGAGACAGACCCTGGCTGTAGCTGTAACACTGGACACTCCACTATGGAATATGGGGTCTTCAGAACAAACATAGCAAAGAACACTAGGGCCTGGTCTACACTAGGACTTTAATTCGGATTTAGCTGCGTTAATCCGAATTAACCCTTCACCCGTCCACACTACAGAGCCAGTTAATTCGAATTAAAGGGCACTTAAAATCGATTTCTGTACTCCACCTCGACGAGCGGAGTAACGCCTAAATCGATTTTGTTAATTCGAATTAGGGTTAGTGTGGCCGCACACCACCGAATTACTGTGTTTAAGTTAATGGGGTAGTGTGGCCGCACACCACCGAATTAATGTGGTTAAAAACCGAATTAAGGTGCTTAGTGTGGCCGCGCACAATCGAATTTATACAACCTGTTTCCCAAATTCGAATTATCTAAATTCGGATTAATCCTGTAGTGTAGACATACCCTAGGTTAGCAATAGATCTCAGGGATGGTCTTTTCCCTCCTTCAGCCCTAGGTGACTCACATAATTTTTCCTACAGGCACAAAGTGCTAGTGCTGTTTACTGGAGAGAAAAAAAAAGCAATTTTACTCAGAGCGGGTTGTTTGTTATGATGATGTTAAATGAAATAGTAAATGTTAGCTGTTTTCACAGACAGTGCGAAGATGTTCACATTTATATAGTTTGAATCGTTTAAAAAGTTGTCCATTACATTCATACTTTTTAGGCCCAGATACTCAACGGTATTTAGACACCTAACTGCGATTGAAATTAATGTGTATTAAGTCCTGAAACATCTTGGGGATGGGAGTTAGACATCTAGCTTGTTTTGAGGTACTGGGCCTTAGCCCCTTGTGACTGGGTAATTATGTCTCTCTGCACTCATGCTGCTGGTGCTGCCACAGCTGTTGGTGGCAAGGGGTTAATATTTTCCTTGAGACATGTTGTAAACACATGTATTCCTCCCTCTCTGCCATTGATTTCATTGGTTCTGGAATCTGCATCTGGTTTTTAGAGAGCTTTGTTTTCTGACAGTGTTACTGCAGCAGTGTCTCCTTTGTTTGGGTTCATGCTAGAAATATACTGGATCATACGGTGAAATATATAGTGTAAGTGTGGCGAATTCCCTGTGGGTTACTCACAGGCTATGCCTAGGAAGAAACTAGTGTTCACAAGCCTCTTGAGAAGAGAGAATTGCAAATCTTCAGTAAAACAATCAACATTTTAAGTTATTCCCAAATATAAGGGTTTAACCAAAGGCAGAAAGCAACCTGGTGTTGCACCCCCAAAAGGTTTTTATCAAGGTCAGCTTGGCTTATATGCTACAAAAACATCCTCAGCTTTTCAAACAGGCCAATAAATTGTTCTCTGGGGAATCAGACTCTTGCAAATAAACCCCTTCCCTCACACTACCTCACTGATGTTTGCCTTTTAGACTTGGGAGGAAACAGTGAGTCAAAAATTACGCCTCTGAACCAACAAACTGCTAGAAGAGTTCAAACTAGTGTAAGCATGGACAAGTGGGGTAGTTGAAACAGTAAGACAACATTCAGAACAAGATGATGTCATGGTCTGATTTGGAACATTTTTAATACAGAGTGAAAAGTGCACAATAAACTCTCTAGAAACGTTCTGGCAGTCAAGCAATTTCATTTTAACATAGGTGACTAAATGGACATTTTTAATAGGTTTGTCTGTAGTGAGCCAAAGTAGGGCCCTATAAGAGAGAAGTGAACCTTTATAATAGTAGCTTGTATACATTCAGGGACTAAACCTGACGTTTCCATTTCAACACTAATAGCCTTAAAAATAGACTGAGGTCAAGGGAAAACAGAAAGGATTATACATTTTTATAAGACAATGTATCACATTTATTCCAGAACCAATTATATCTAACATGAGAGACCAGGTGGGTGAAGTAATATCTTTTATTGGACCAATTTCTGTTGGTGAGAGAGACAAGCTTTTGAGCTTACACAAGCCTGTGTCTCTCACCAACAGAAGTTGGTCCAATAAAAGATATTAACTCACCCACCTTGTCTCTCTCATACCCTGGGGCCAACATGGCTACAGCAACACTGCATCTACCTAACATGGACAATTATGAAATAAGAAGCTTGTTTAACGCTATCAAATTATATTTCAGTAGACTAAATAAAGGGAAGTATGTTCTTATAGTTACACAGGGTTTTTTTTTTTTTGATTAAACAGTAAGCTGTGGCAAGCAGTGTATTTCTGGTCAGTTTCTGTAAAGTCAAAAAGGAACAAAGTCCAAAATCACATCGGCTCAAGTAGGTCCACAATGTAAAGAAGGTGGCACAGAAGTGCTGGTAAAACAAAACCTCTTTATTTCTTGGCCCAGTCACATGACCAGAGACAGGATTACAACAAGTTTTAACCCTGTCACATGGCAAGGGCTAGAGTCCACTGGCTTTGGGCATTATTCTTATATATAATTAAAGCTGGGCAACATTTTCCAGTGTTGCATCTGAAGAAGTGGGTTTCTTACCCACGAAAGCTTATGCCCAAATAAATCTGTTAGACTTTAAGGTGCCACCCGACTCCTTGTTATTTTCGTGAATACAGGCTAACACGGCTACCCCTCTGATACAAATGGATACAAATACAAAAAAAGTTTGTAAGAATTCTAAATTTCAGTAAATAAAGAAATGTCAATGACACTTCCATTATATTTTCTGATTTCTGAACAATTGATGGATCTGCTAAGCAGGGAACTACAACTCCCATCAGCCCCCTCCCCACTGCACATCCCCTTCCTCCTGGCCAGGGCAGGAGAAAGGTCCTGTTCCAGGAAGTGGCCTGGCTCCATTTGGAAGTGGTGGCTGCATGGCTAGCCAGGAGCTGCAGAGAAGCCGGGTAGAGATCAAAATTCCCACTAACTACATGCAGAGCCTCGTGCGGAACAGGCCGTGACTGCCACACATCACAGCTGGGTACAGGTCTGTGTGGACCGATGGGGGTGCAACCACAGGTAGACAGGGAGCCAGGGCAGAGGGGTCCTACTAAGAGACACTATCTGAGCCTGGCCTGGAAAACCCACAAACTCTTGTTTGCTTGAATAGAGATTGGGCTGGAGAGGGAACCCTAGGCACTAGGCCTGATGAGCAGCCCTAGTTCTTGACTGGACTGCCACCAGGAGCCTAAACAACACCATTGCTCAAGATGAACTATAACTGTTTAAACTTCTGTTCCTAAGGTACTTGCAACCTTTCCCTTTCCTGCCATCCCTGGAAAAAAACCCTTTCCCTTAGCCATGTGTCTGAGGGTCTACAGTGCAGCTGGGAGCATGCTTCCCAGTTCAGGTAGACAGGCATGCACTAGCTCTGCACAGGCTTTTGGCCTGAATACAAACCCACCCAGACCCCCTAGCTAGCCTGAGCCGCTGCCTGTGCTGCACCAGCTGCACTGCTGGTTTTTGCACACTAGTTCAAGCAGAATTACCCCATGTCTGTCTACCAAGCAAGGAAGCACACTTCCAGCTCCAGTGTAGATGCACCCTGCATGGTTACTGGGACCCACAAGGGTTAGCAGCACCCACAATTATTAGCTGCTGAAGCACCTCCAGCCCTTGCCTCGGATTCCCGGTAGACTTAGCACACTACCAGCAGCTGGTACACTGCTTTGGTGCACTCCATTACCGAGCCACCCTGATCATGACAAAACTAGAGAACTGGTTGAAATATTTTGATTGTTGTTTTTTAAACTAAAGTTGTCAAAAGTTTTAAATGTTTGATAAAAAACACAAACATTCACCAGTGTCCAAACATCAGCTCCAAAAACAGAAATGTACTGCTTGGTGTGTCGGCTTTGCCACCTGAAATGGCATTAGATTGGAAATTCAGTGGGGGAATGTCACCGGGCTGGGCTTCCCCAGCTCCATAGTATGCGCTGCCACACCAAGTCTCTTTCAAGGAGGTTTATTTTCTTAATAAAAGCAAGTAAATAGAAAAACAAACAGTCTTAACTCAGGCCTTATTTGCAGGTGTCAGCTCCACCCCTCTCAGGGGCCTCTGGCAGGTTCCCAGTTCTGGGCCGCTCTGCTCCTGCTTCGGGACAGCAACCTCAGGACCATCTCCTGGAGCACCTGGTCACCTTTGCTCCAGGGGACTCACCATAGCCGTTATCATCACTCCACTGTCACATTTTATCCCTTTCCCAGTTGTCTCATCAATCCCCACTGTTCCTGCCTACTAGCAGCCCTTTATAGGCCAAGGTGTAGCCCAGCCCTCTTTAACTGGCTACATTGGATTCACTTACTTTGGTCCAGGGGAGCTGGGCCTAGTCTATCCACAGGGGGCCAGCTACCCTGTGACAGGAGGGTAATATAGTGTAGTTTAGCAGACTTACTATCCCTGAGCAACCCACTGTGGCTTTTTCTGATGGTTTCCTGTTCAGGTCCTGGCCCTCCCGCCAGATTCTTCTGGAGTCTTGCGTCTTCCAGTGCTAGTGATGTTCTTCAGGTTCCAAATAACATCTTCCGCCAGCACTAAAGCAAACAGAAAACTCCCAAAGGTCTTCTGCCCCTTCTGGGACTTGCTTTCAGTCTGCCTTTGAAACAATGGCTGCATCCAAAACATAAATACCACTGGATCTCTCTCACTCCTGATGGGTTTGAGGTTTCAGCCTCTCCATCCTTTCCTTAGGACACTGATCCATAGGGCTCCTCTCCTCAAGTCCTGCCCCTTTGCAGGACCCACTACAGTGTAACCTTAGCTCCTGCAGCTATATCGCTTTTTGCCTTTCCTTACCCAGCCTCTCCTCCCAGAAGAGGCCTTCCACACCCATCTTCTCACTGGGCCTCCCCCCTCTGACCACCGTGCACTCTTTCTATTACATTTGTCCCTCTGCCTGACCAATGGAGCTACAACAATTGACATTAGCTGAGGATGTGCCCTGTGTTGTTTTCACAGAGTAGCTGCAGGCAGAACTTTATTACCTTTCTGTGGAGTAGGGAAATATTCATCTTACTCTCTTACTTGCTTTTTCAGCCTACAGCCAAGAATTGCTTCCTTCCCCCTATATCTTTATTCGAAACAACCTCACACCCAGAAGTTTGGATCCAAATCCAAACTTTCCCAGGTTGCAGGGCAGTTGGATCCTGTGTTCTGGTACAAGCTAATTCAGGGTGCATTTGCACTGCAGTCAGGGTTGTGATTTTCAGCTCGCGTAGATGTGCCCTTGTTAGCTGTACTCTAGCTAGCTCTCCAAAAAATAGAAGTGAGGACGTGGTGGCATGAGCTTCAGCACCAGCTACACAAGTCCACCTGGCACCCCTGGATAGGTACCCGCTTGTGCAGCTTCTATTGTTAGTGAGCTAGCTAGAGTACGGCTCCCGTGAATACATCTACATGGGCTGCCATTCACTTCTCCAGCTGCACTGTAGACATAACCTCCTTGACATGCGGGATGGGGGGTGGGTCTTGGAGCCTCTCATCAGCTCTTTGATAAAGTTCTGCCACCAACCTGAAAGGATGTTTGTGTTGATTTCCCTGGCTGTAGTGGAATTCACTCCCCTCTGCATGCTGCTCAGTCATCCTTGCAGATGACTTATCCCTGGCCCTATAATATATTTCTGAAGAGCAATTTTTATTTGTTTTACCTTTTAAATGGTCTAGAATTGTCCCTGACTCGAGTGTACATAACACCCAGGGCTTGCCCACAAATCAGGGTTGTGTGTGCACTTTGTATGTGTATGTGCAAGCCCTGAACTCATTCACATGCAGTCAGTGTTTTCCATATACAAGACAGACGCATGCATGTTGTTGAAAATTTGGGCCATAATATTTTACAAATTACCCATAATAACCATCAAAAGATTTAAAGTTACATTTACTGAGCCATTCTCCCACATGTGATTTGTAGTTAAGTTTACATAATTCTCCATACAGTCCTACGGCTTTTTTTTTTCTTGCCAACTTGCGCTGGGATGCTGGTTAGCCTTCAAAGAAACTGAATTGAAATCATGTAACTGTTTTCATTATAGCCTCCACCTGGACTTACATCACAGATCCACCTAATAAACAAGAGCCCTGTCCACTAAGCCCTTTCAGACTATATGTTTTTAAATGAAGTTTTCAGTTTATGTAGCAATTTTTAGTAAAAATCCTGTTTAAAAAAAAGTCAAACTTTACTGTGAATGCCTTCATATTTCTTAGAATACACTCCCCATCTCTATTGTATTTTGCTCTGTATTCTTTGCTAATTTTGCCAAAACAACTTTTCTGCAGATTTTGGTTTACTTGACTCTCTGGCTTGTACTTCTGACATTTGGTTTTAAAGTTTGGACTAAAGAATAAAAGGTCTCACATTTTCAAAGAATGTGTAATTTGCCTTAATAGGTTGATGTACTGCACCTGTGTCTATCTAGTGGCACATCTTCTTTAGTAAAGGTACAGTTGCTAAGGGATTCTTTCTTCAATTATCCCTCAGACTGATAGTTTAGCTGAGAATTACAAAACTAATTGATTATTTTTTAAATAATTTTACTTATACTGATGAAGGGAAATGGGCCTCAGGGAGGAATGTGTTTTACATGTACTTGGTCAGTTGGAATACTAAGTTACCAAAAGCATAAATCCATTTTTCTAGCCTTAATGTACTTGAGTGAACTTTCTACTAAATGTAATAATTATAGAGGTTTGGGCAAAAAATGTTCAAACTTTGGCTTCGATGGAGCAATGCCAGTTTACACCTGCAGAAGAACTGGCCCACGTGTTTGAGAAGCTGAGCTAATATCCAATACCTTAAAGAACAGCCATATTTGGGAATATGTGGTTTACTAGAAGAAAAGGGCAAAAAACTAGTTTTTCCAAACTGCAAAAATTTTTGAATATTTTTCCTGCCCCAAATTGGGACAAACAGTCCAAATCTTTCATGGATTGGGTCAATTGAGACATTAATTTGAATAATTTCCAAATGTTTTGTTTTGATTTTTTTTAATTAATCTTTTTTCAGTATAAATAAACTAAAGTCTTAAAACAAAGTTGTTCCAAACTAGAAAATAAAACTTTTGGAAATTGTCAAAACAGGCCATTGTGATAATTTAAAAAAAGATGTAATAACTTTTTTCAAATTAGATTAGTCTAAGCCGACCCTTTCCCACAAATAGTTTTGGATTTGACAAAATGGCATTTTATGATTTTTTTAAATCAGAAAATTCCCAAGCAGTTCTACTTACCAGTACATTGCTGAGTAGTCTGTTGGCATGTATTATTTTACATGCCTAGAATCAGAGACGTGCTCCTTGTGCCAGACTTGACATTACTACTCACGACCACAGCATTAATGTGTATAAGAAAGGTGTGATATTAGGTCCTGCTGTTGTGATTCCACTTGTGTTTTTACAGAGATGTCACAATGTAATTGTGGGCCCTCTTTTCTAATACTGGCCTTAAAGTGTTGCCTGTGATCCAGAAGGTTTCTCTACCTTTTTGATACCAGAGACCAGCTTGCTGCCTTCCTAAACTGTCTCAGGGAGATTTCAGGGACTGGCCTTGGTCCACAGACCGGTCATTGAGAAAGACTGATCTATAGTACTTAGAGCACTATTGTTACATGAATGATATTGTCTAATTAGGCTGGGCTTTTTGTTTAATGAAATGGCCCATTGTCAGAGGTGACATTGGCCTTTTAAAAAGGAGAGGTTAGTTCACTTGAGAGTGGTCAGCTGACCCCAACTGGGCTTAAAAGAAAGTACTTGGGGAGAGACTGATGGCAGAAGAGTGGTCAGGAAAAAGACAAGTGAGGGCTGCCTGGGAGTGAGAAATTGACAGGTGAAAGCTTCCAGAGACTAGGAGATTGTAGGAGGTCCCTGAAGGAAGGTGTTAGTTAGTGGTTCCTGGGGGAAAACTGAAGGTAGGAGACTAGCAGAAGAGTTACTTGCTGATGTCTCCAGGCTAGAGAGCTGGAGACAGGGGAACAGTGGACAGACCTACCTGCCAAGAAGTTAATGGAACAGAGAAAACAATAGATGCTTTGCTGGTAAAGATGAATTCCCTGCAGAGAGAGGCTGTTGCACTCCAACTGAAAGGGATTGGGTGGCTTTCCTGGCACAAGGACAGGAGTGGATCAGAGAAGAGCCCGCCTGGGGAGATGCTGGAGTGTGGTATGGGCTATGTCAAGGGACTAGAGGATATAGATTTCAAGGGCTATATACACTGGGTGTGAGAAAGGGATTCTGTCTGGAACTTTAGTTAAGACTGTTTTGCACTATGTTTTGGTAATAAGTTGGCCCAGAGGAGTGTATTAATGAGTCAAAAAACCTTACATGGAATTACTGGAGACTCTGAAGAAGGGAAACTGAGGTGGGCATGCCTGATCCACTGCAGCCTTCTTCTGGAAGGTGCTCCAGGTGGTGTTGCTTTATGACATCCATCATATGGCAAAAGCTGTCCTGTTTGAACTTGTTATTTAATCACGCATGTTGCTATGCCACTGAACTTGTTTATGTTGCGATGCCAGATAGGATGACGACCTGTGTGTACTAAAGTGAAGGAAACTAATGCATAAAGCTGTGTTTGCCAGCTGAAATGTGGCAACTTTTGTCATCCACACATACTCCTATATCCATAATGCCCCAGTTATGGAAGTAACTCTTGGTTGGACTCGGAGCATCTGCAGGAGAGGTGCAAGTCTAGAAAATCCAGTCAGCCATACCTACAAGTCCTGCCTGGCAAAGCAGTGGAGTATTGGGAATTCCTACTGGTGCACTGAGAAGTTGACTTGGAAGGAATGTACATGCAAATCTTGCTGACAGGAGAATATAACTCTTAGGCCCAAACCCAGTCCCCAAGTAGTCAGGCTGGATGTTGGAGAGATACGTAAATGAACTGGGGGAACACCTTCATGCTGTGGAGTCCCCTGGCCGCAGCTCAGCAATGCCCCACCTCCTCTCCCATGGTACTATGTAAGAAGCTCATGCAGGTTGTATATCATCCCCATCTGGTTTCCCACATCCAGACTCCTCCCATGAACCATTTCCACAGTACCGGGGGCACCATAGAGAATGGGGTGGATTTGCCTCAGGCCCCAGTTCTGTCATCCTTACATTTAGTAGTACTTTATTCATAAGTAGCCCTGATAGAATGAATGGGGCTGCTTGAGGCATAAGATACTACTCACTGTAAGAAGGGGTGGCATAATCAGGCCATTACTGATCAGTAGGAGTAGGATCCAGTCTCTGAAGTCAAGGGGAAAACTGGATCAATGGAAAGAACAGATTGGTAGGATGGTCTAGTGGACGGCGAACTAGGCCACTGGGTTCAATTCCCAGCTCAACCACACCCTTCCTCTGTGACCTGAGACAAGTCTCCCCTGTGCCTCAATTCCCCATCTGTAAAATGCAGCTAAGGCCTCCTACCTCCCAGAAGTGTTGTGAGGATGAAATCTGCTAATGACTGTCAAACACTCAGATACCATGGTGATGAGGCCATAAAAGCACCTGGATAGATCAGACTTCAGTAGTAGCAGGACTAAGTCCCACGGGAGTGAAGATACAAATCAAGTACATTTATAATTTTGCTTAGAAAGAAATCAACAGACACAACAACATAAGATTTAACATGCTGTTTTGTAGCAAGCCAGAGTCTGGTCTAAACTTGTTTTTAGCATTTCAATTATGAATGTGATCATTGCAGAAAGATGGTAATTTTAAAGCATATTCAAATAGTTCTTCATTAGCACACACTTGCCCTGTAAGTATAACAAATACCCTGATTATTAAATGGATCTTAATCCTACAACACTTAACTAAGACTTCCCCAAAAAAATAAAAAAAAATAAAAAAAGTGTCTTGTTTTTACAATAGAGCTCACAGAAAAACCTTAGTCTTATTTTAATTGTTGATTTTTAACTAAGGATACAGTACAGAAAATAGTTTGTCTTCTAAAGAGGGTTTTGTGGCTGAAATGCGTAGCATGTCTACTAAAAAAAGAACAAAGGATATGTAAAAGGATCCTCCCTAGCCTGCTAAAGTTCTTTGAAAATAGGATGTTCCTGTACAAAAATGTTAGAGGAGTGCTGGTATATTATTGTTCTACATTAGTGCAAGTGCACTTTAGCTTTGTCAGTATTTTATATCGGGAATGTATCGGGGTTCTGTTTGTGTGTGCACCCATGCCATTTAAAAAATAATTAAAAAAACAACTTGAAAAACCAAGGACCAGCTGCTCAGCTGGGGCAGGTCCATTGTCTGGCACCATATATAAGCTTATGAAACTAAACTGTGTAAGGCCTCTGCAGTTGTGCCTGGCATTTGAACAGGGACTGAAGCAGTGGTGGTGGTGGGAAATCTCTTTATCTGGAGCAAAAGAAAGGCATCAGCTGACCCCAAATATATTCATCCTTAACATTATTTTTCCTCACACTCTAACTGCCTTTTTCTGGCCTGTATTATCTCATGGTAACCTTAGGTATCAGTCCCAATCCTGAAAGATAATGGGCTCGTGTATAAATATTGTTTGTTCTCTCTGCGTTAACAAACCCTATTCCTGTTTGATTACTAACTCTTCCTTTTTCCTGTTCTTTGCTTACTATAATACATTTCCTGTTTATCAGTTTACAATTCCCAGACAAAAATGTTGTTTAAAGTTGTAAATATGCATCAAGAACTTAGGGGGAAGACTGTCTCAGTAAAAAGTTTCTGTAGTCTCAACCACACAAAGCATTTGAAAGTTCCATCACCTCCCCCTCCTGATCTCTTGGCTTCTCCCTTCCCATTATTCTAAATCTTTCTCTTTTAGCTCTCCTTCATGCACACTACTTTCTTCTCTACCATAAAAAAAATCCTTGCTCAAACCCTCTTGCCAGTCTGGGTGATAGCGGCCATGGTGGATGCTAAGTACCTGGGAAAGGACAGTCCACAAGAACCCTGGGGGAGCCAGTGCAAATGAAACCCTAGAGGAGGCAAGCATTCAGTTCCAGCAGTACTGGTGAAGCCAGAAGCTGCTCTACAGTAAAAGGGACAGAAGCAGAGAAATCTATCCAACGTAGCATAACTGACCTCACTGCAGGATGTCACTGCAAGTGCAGTACTGCCAACCCCAAGTGTTTAAAAAAATAAAATGGAGTCAGGCCCCCACAATCATGGGATTAGTGTAAAAATGAGATTTTTTTTTTTTTTTAAATAAGTGTTGTGTTCTCTTTATTTGCCTCTTGGTATTGGAGCATTAGGGTTCATACTGCCAGCTTTTCTCCCCAAAAATGAAGGCTAGAAATTTTTTTTTTTTTTAAATGAAAGCTGAGATTCTCTGGTAATAGCCAGATTCCAGTATCTGAGGCTTTAAGAAAAATAGTAAATATTGCCCAAATCCTGAGAATTGGCAACACACTGAGTGTCATGCACCAGCTCCTCTGCTGTCTGATAGTGTGCAGGGTCTCCCACCAGCTCAGAGGCAAGTGCTGCAGCGTGCTCCAAACAGAAGGCTCTACAAACTGTAGCCCTCAATGGGGTCCCCAAAACACTCACTCATTTGAGCACAGGGATCCTTTACTAGGGTTACCAGAAACACAACAGGCAGCTCTCCAATGCACGACATGCGTTACTGATTATGGTAAATGCACAAAACAACAGTTCCTAACCCAGGCCCCAAGAGCAGTGCATTAGAGGGGTCTACAAGTTGGGCTTCTCCGGCCCAGTTCCAGGGATCCTCCCTCCAGACCACACTCCACACAGGGGCAATCAGACATTGGCCTGCAGATTCCCCAGGCAGAATTCAGCCTGTCTGTCCGGCCCTTGCTGTTTCATTGGAGCCTGTCTGCCCTGATCTCCAGTTTGCAGGCCACTTCCAGGTATGTGCCTGTTTGCAACTACTCCTGGACCCCTGCTGCTAACAGGCTACTTTCCTTCTCAGTTCTTGAGCTGCCTCTGCCCAGCCTTCCTTCCACAGACAGTTCCCAAGCTGCTGGCTCTCTTCCTGCACAGCCTCTAGCTCCCTCTTGACCTCAGGGTTGTATTTCTGCACAGGAAGGATTATGGATGTTGGACTGGGAAGTAATATGGCGGTCAGTAACGAGCCAGCAGGTTCACTACACTAAATCAAACCCTCTAGTTGTAGGGTTTATATTTTAAAGGGTTAGCATCCCTTCAAGGAATCAAGCACCATTGGGGCATCATTTGTATATTTGCAGAGAGGAAGTTGTGAAAGCATCCATCTCTCTCACCAGCCACCACAGGCCTCCATAATCAGCTGTGTTAGAGATGGCACTAAGAGCTAAGGCAGCTCGGAAGGTGCCATGGTTAACAGCCCAGATCACATAAGACAAGAAAGGGGAATATTGGGAGAGACCAGACCAAGGACTTGTCACTGCTATCCTGCTCCTGCAGGCCTTTCATGCAGTTTTCATTATCAAGACTATCTCGAAGATGTATCAAACTAAGGGGTCTTTAGCCAAAGTTTCCCTGCCAAGTGTGGTCTGGTGAACAGACTTAAGTGGCTGCTAAAGGCCCAAAGACTGTTTCCTCATTAAGGATTATGCCATTTGTCCAAAGGCCATTCAGAGCTCCAGTTATTAAGGTTCGGTTCCCTTTTTTGCATTTTAATTGACCAAAAGAGTTATTAAGCAGCATATAAACACATAAATTAAAATGTTATCTTAGTTGCACGGCACCTTGTGTCTTTGCTTGCTCACTAGGTATTCAACAATTTCAAACATTTCAGGGCCAAGTCTCTGATTTAAAAGAGGCTATGCCTACTCTTAATTGGTTTTGGGGTAAAATAGCATCCTAAAAATCCTCCTCTCAACAATATTTCAGTCTATCAAAAATGCTTTAACATTTGGGGTTATAATACTGTGAATATATACAGATTTTAAAAGAACGCTTGAATGAGAATTTGTCACTTAACTACTTGTTGCTAAATACCATTATGTAGTAACTTCAGTGGAAACAATAGCAATTAATTCACACTACCATCATCAAGTTATATCCCTAACATGGTAAATAAATTGTCACCACTGTATAATTACCAGGTAATAACATTTTACACCCAACCTTTAAAGTACATTTCAAAGGATCTCAAAGTACTTTAAAAAGACATTAAATTATGAAGTGTCACAGCACATCTATGAAGGTAATTAAGTTTTACCCCTGGATAAACTAAGGCACAGGTAGGTTATGGCCAAAATAGTCAAACTTGGGTGCATAAAGTTAGGCACTTACATAAACAACTTCAGTTGGAGTTGGAAAATAAATTTGCAGTTGGAGTGCTCGCTATCCCTGAAAAACATGCCAATTATTTAGATGTCTAAACAGAAATATAGGTGCCTAACTTTAGACCTAACGTTTTTGGACTATATGACTTGTCAGTACTTACAGTGACTCAGTTGCAGAACCGCTAATAGAATCCAGAGTCATAGATCCCAATCTCTTGACCTTACTGTTAGAAAACAGAATCAAAGACATAATGGTAGGGCAGTAAATTTTTGCTGTGTTTTCATTTTTTTGTGCACTGATTTCCTTGGGTAAAAATGCACACATCTGAGTCTTCACATTTTTGTCAAAAGACTTTGCCAAGCTCTGTTTTTAAGCCTTTATTTAACTATATGTAATAGTTAGTGAGTTTTGTGCTTTTAAAATAAATGTACAACATTCTGCTCATTATCCCATTCCTTTACTTGCCACTGTGTTCAGCTTGTCCCACTCCTGGAATGGGTAGTCATTTGCTTACAACTTAGACAGAAGATAATAATCAGTTTGGTTGCCAAAACTTAAAATAGTTCAGGGTGGTGCTTTAACTTTTTTTTTTTTTTTTTTGCACACGCGCACACACACCCAACCCCAACAAGCCGCAGTCCATCGCAGATATATCTGTATATCTAAATATAAATTTTCTCTGCATAAGAGGGAATATGTCCTGAATCACCTCCATAGACTTGTTCTTTGTATTGGAAAACATACAATTAGTGTCTGGTTTTAGGTATCAGAGTTCAGACAGAAAAAGATACAATAAATCCCCTGGTACAACTTGGTCTAAGGTCTAGTGGCAGTAGCAACCGGCAGAGCTACTGCAATCACCACACCAAGTCCCTCCCCACATTTGTTTATTGTTTTCCTTCTGTCTTCTAAACTGTAATAGAGCCATCTGAGGCAGTTAAGAGTCTCACTGAATGACCTGCTAGTGTCTAACCCTGCATGTGTGTTAGGGTGACCAGATGTCCCGATTTTATAGGGACAGTCCCGATTTTTGGGTCTTTTTCTTATATAGGCTCCTATTACCCCCCCCCAGCCCATCCCGATTTTTCACACTTGCTGTCTGGACACCCTAATGTGTGTACAACAGAAGGAGGAATAGAAGGTGCTAGAAGACACTCTCTCTCTTCCGCTCCCCACCTTGCATCCCTTAGTCACTAGTCATAAATGCAGTCCTTGTGTTCTAATCGTGCATGTATGAGTAAAGGAAACTTGGCACAACCCCCTCTGCACTAGCTAGGGCAACTGAACCAGCATGGCATGAGCATACACTTTACTAAAGAGTTTATCAGGGGTGTCTATCACAGGAGACATGTAGAGAGGGAAGGGTGAACAGTGACAGCTGTGTGGGGAAGGGGAAATCTCAGCACTTTTAGAAGGGATCTAATTTGTTTATTAATTTATTTGTAATACTGTAGCACTTAGGAGCCTTAGTCATGGACCAGGACTCCATTGTGTTAGGCACTGTACAAACACAGACCAAAAAACAGCCCCTGCCCCAAGGAGCTTACAATTTAAGCGTAAGACAAGACACCAGCTGGATACAGGCAGAGTGAAGTAGCAGTATAAGAAGCAACAATGAGACAATACTGGCCAGCATGGTAGGCAATGGTCTCTTACCCCCAACAGCTTAACCGGCATCAAGTTTTGAACTCTCACCACAGGAATCAAAAGTAAAATACATATGGAACAGTGTGCCTAACTGCTGTCTAAAATTCAAGCCCCGTTTATGGTAGACATGTACTGCAAAAAAATCAGCTTAAAAACTATTATTCTTCTGTTTCCAGCTATGTATTTTAAACACCTAAATATATAGAGAAAAGCCCCCCTACCAAACTATGCACATTAAGCAGCCCTGTGAGCATAGAGACTCCATTAAAATATTGTGCAATATAGTATGCCTGAGCTTTATGGGTACTTCTTATTGAGGGAGGTAAAGAGTTGAGTCATACCCAGAAGGAAAACGAGTGAGTGTGTGGTTTTAAAAGGGAAGAGATAGTAGATAAGAGTGAATCAAGACTCTGAATCTATACTTTACAATGATAGCAAGCTTCAGCTAGGACTATAAGCAGCTGCAGATATATTAGCATTAAGGCCCTGATTCAGCAAGGTACTTCAGTGTGTGCCTAACTTTAAGCATGTGAGAGGGCCCAGCTGAAGTCAATAAGTCTATTCATCTACTTACAGTTAAGGCAGATGCTAAAGTAGTTTGCTGAATCAGGCCCCCCCCCCAAAAAAAAAAAAACAAAAAAAAAAAAAAAAAAAAAATCACACAAGTCCCCTATATTAGAATAGATTCTAAACATAGACTCACCTACATCTGAAAAATAAAACAGTGACTGGAGTTTTATGGTTGTCTGTCTTTCTGAGCCAGCTTTACCTACTGTCTTCATTACAGCCTTCTCCAGAAGGATAGAACACATGAAGATGTTTGCTTTCAAACGTTCCAACAATGGCATGAGATACTATAGTAGTAAACCAGAGCCCCCTAAAGCAGATTGTAAGTAACCTCGTACTTTATAGTTCCAGCAAAGTGATCCCAGGCCACAGATGTCTAGCCTTTCAGCTGCTGTGCATGTTGCTTTGATTCTTATCATAATACTGACAGCCATTGTGTAATTGATTGCAAATTTTTTATCTAGATCAGCTGGCTATTTGCTTCCAGTTCTAGATAATGCCTATAAAAGGAGGCACCCAGAAAACACTAGCCTAACTTGTGACATATGTTTGCATGAGCAGATAGGCAGTTCTCACTCCCATTTTATCAGTTATGTATTTTTTGAATGTACTGGGTTTTTCTTCTTGGTCTGGATAGCTTTGCAGCTGAATCACTTTAGTTAGGCAAGATGACTTGCCTGTGATTTTCTGAACAGCCAGTCCATAATACAGAATAAATTAAATGTCAGGCCTGATTACTTTGGGCCAGATTTTTCCTACTCCTTGAAGGAGTGTGTAGATAAGAAATGCAAGGGATGAAACTTCCCTTGTATACTTCTCACATATAGGCCGGGCACAATCACTGCCTTTCACCCCCAGCATGGTAGACTGTTCCCTCTCAGGGTATGTCTACACTGCAATTAGACACCCTGGCTGGCTCGTGCCAGCTGACTTGGGCTTGGGTTAAGAGGCTGTTTAACTTCAGTGTAGATGTTCCAGTTTGGGCTGCAGCCTGAGCTCTGGGACCCTCACAGGATCCTAGACCCTGGGCTCCAGCCTGAGGCTGGATGTCTACACTGCAATGAAGCAGCCCAAGCTCTGCAAGCCTGAGTCAGCTGGCATAGGCCAGCCATGAGTTTTTAATTGCAGTGTGGACATACCCATAGTGCCTCTGGAGGGGAGTAGAAAGTAGGCAGAACTGTGACTTCTTCTCATAGTCTGATACTTTGAAGGTCTCCCTTTAAATAAGCTGTTTTTGCACCATTTTGCCCATGAAAGCAAACAAACTTACTGTCCCATGTTGAAAGTAAAATGCTGCCAATGAATTATGTGGCATGCATGTCACTCACAATGGAGGGAAAGATTCACAGATTTAATTTGCCGCTGGATGTAAAAGCGACAGAGCCAAATTCTCCCCTCATTTTGGTCTGGTCTGCATTAAAGCAGCAAGTGTATTGTGGGACCCAGCTGTAATATGGTAGTCCTCCACTGTTTCAGACATAAGTCATATGCCATATAGATGGGCCAACCTGTTCTGAACTTCAGAACAGCCTTAGAGCCCTAGTCTGCCCTCCATTATATGGGTGGAACTCACGCTGACTCCAATGAGAGTCTTTGCACTTTATCAGGGCTGTATTGTGAGCCCAATGAGCATGGTTCAGTTCTACCAACACTGCAAGATCAAAACGTGGTTTAACTTGGGAGTCTGCCATGTTGTAACCTCCTCCTCCAGCCTGCTAGTTGCTATAGTGTGGATGGATCCTTACACAGGTGTAATTCCTGTTGAAGTCAGTGGGTTTGCACCCAGGTAACTTAGCAGAATTTAACCCATTTTATTCAAGTTTGAAAAAATTTGGTCCTAATGGTGTTCTGCAAAATGACCATTGTACCTACCATATATGTCATTGTTTATAGCCAGTTTGTTCCTATGCTGATTACGTTACCCAGATCACCTGAAGACCTCTGTCCGTGAGGTTGCCTTGGGCACTAAAATGGATTAGTGACTATTTGTTATGTGGGTGGCTGAGAAGTGCATATTTTCCAGCAAAAGTCTTAGCATTGACCCTGCTAGTTAATAACCATCTTTCCAAAGATCAAAGGAAAGAACTTGATCTGGAGCAGACTCCGTCATACTTGGTAATTTACATTTTCCTGCCTAACGTCCTAGCATGTTTTTAATGATTTATCTCCTTTAGATGATGGATAATTCTGTGACTTTATAAAACAAAATTGGTACAAAACTGTCTTTGGACGATGACTGTGCATGTTAGGATTGTACTGCCCTTGATCTGTGAGTGGAATTTCCACTGGTGTTGATGGGAATTCCAGATATAGTTTGAGAGTGGAACATCCTTGGGAGATGAAAGAGCCCTTGGCAAAGGAAACCAATAAAGTGCCATTGTGCAAGAGGGCTGCAGGACGCACAGGGGCTATTCAGGGTTTAAGCACACCCTGCACTCTGCTGAAGGATCCCCTATCAACCCTAAGGACATTAGGATTGCTGGGGCTACTTAAGACTGCAGTGGAAGAGCACCTCCACAGTCACTCTGCAGCCTGAGGTGGAGAGGATCTCTTACCCTGACCTCTCTGTGGAGATACCCGGTACTCAGTACACCAGGTACTGATGCTAATTCAGGTTACGAGCTGGATGGATTTAAGCCTAAATTTATTATCATGTTTATGTCAACAGTTCAAGATTGGACATATGATCCCACAAAGATTGTAGGTTTGAAATTTGATCTGAACTCTAACATTACAGGGTTCACCTTCTGCTTAAAGGAAACTGCAGGGGGAGGGGAACAGAAAAGTGACAGAAACTAAAAAAATAAATTGAAAAGTCATGTACAACAGGATAAGAGATCAGGCAGGGAGAAAGGAGACAGACTGTGAGACAAAAAAGAGAGGGGTGAAGAAAAATATTCTAATTAGAAAATTGATTGTGTGTGTGTGTGCACATTTAGTGTACAGGCCACCCACTTTTGCCACATGGGTTTTGGTAGGGTGTTATTCTATCCCTTATACATAGAACAGGCTTTCCCGTTACCAAGGAAAACATTTATTTTAAATATTGAATCACCCTTGACTAAAACATGGGTTTCAGTTACAGGAAGATCAAGTTCATGAACTCCAGCTAGATTTCTGAACCCTTCAATCTCCACAAAAATAGTTCACAAGGTTCACAAAACATGAAACTCCAGGAAGTTCACCTATCCCTAAATCACCAACCACTCCAACTAGTAAGTTGCTTTAAACTGCACACAAAAGGAAATATCTGCTGGAGCTAACTGCACCAATACTAAAGGAAAAACAGGTACTGTAGCTAACACATACTATTCTAGAGCTATCACCTTTCTGTAGGGCGCTCAGATAGCACATTGATGAATGTGGTAAACAGGAGTAGGCCATTAATGCCGTGCTAGGGTCAGATTCAGCTACATGGCTGTGGAAAGGAAGGAGGCTAAGAAGCCTCCTTCATTCTTGCATGATCCTCTTAAGAGGTGGGAAGAATTCTAGTCCAAATGCCCAGCGCACCCTTCCCTACTTTCCTAGGAGCTCAAGGGGCTCCAAAGGAGATAGAACCATGGCTCTGCCCTCCAGTGCAGGAGCCAGCCCAGAAGGAAGAGTATTCTACACCCTTGTAACAGAGTTTGGGCTCCCTTTGCATGCTGGGGCCTTTCAGGAGGCATTCTGCCCCTTCCAGAGAGAATGCCGGTGCTCCTGCTGAGATGATCTAGCACAGCACTGCACCTTAACAGAAGAAATGAACATTCACAAGAAGGTGCTAATTGCTATGGTTTTGCAGCAGCATCTCCCCAGCACACTTTGAGGAAGTTACTAAATTAATTCTATTAGAGGTCCGCCCTCCCCCCACCCCACTTCCTGTGATGTGGAGTTCCTCTATAGGCAGTGTGGTGTCTTTTTGATCTTTACACAATAAAAATAATATGAAGAAGCCACCAGGGCGCAGTTGGGTCCAAAATAACTGTTTTACTAACTCTACGTGAATGTGCAAGGCCTGCCTACCTAGCTACATACTGCCGCTCTCTCTGGTTTCTGGTGGCTTCTAAAATATAGAACCCAGTGAGCACCAGTAGAGGGCTCATAAACTATTTGAAGAGAAACCAGCCTATTCCTTATACTCTACAGGGGGATTCCAGGGAAGTGGCTAGTTGGTGATGCCTCTGGAAGCTCAGGTCTGCAGAAGCCGTGGTGCCAAGGGTGCCAGAGTAGACTGGAGAGCAGCATACAGGCCCAAGGCCTCTATATGGGTGACCATGGCATCCTATCCAGAGCTCCAGAGACTCAGTGGTTATTTGACATGACTTTCCTGTTTGTTCTATGGGAACAGGAGAGCAAAGGCTGCCTCTTAAACAGATGAGAAAACTACATGGTTATTTATTAATGTAAATTCATGAAGTTTTGAGTCTGCTATGTTGGAATACCCTGAATCATGTGATTGGTACCTGAATATGCTATCTGATAGCATCTATACAAGGCATCCTGATCATAGCTTTTTTGATTTAACTTTGTCCTTGTTAAGTACTCTGCTTTTTCAGATATATCAGGGGTTCTCAAACTGGGGGTTGTGACCCCTCAGGGGGTCGCAAGGTTATTATGTGAGGGGTCGTGAACTGTCAGCCTCCACCCCCAAGCCCCGCTTTGCTGTCAGCATTTATAATAGTATTAAATATAAAAAATGTGTTTTTTAATGTATAAGGGGGGTCGCCCTCAGAGTCTTGCTGTGTGAAAGGGGTCACCAGTAAAAAAGTTTGAGAACCCCTGAGCTATATGCTGCTGTTCTACTCTTTCCTATGCCACTGTTTGCACAGTGCAGTTTACATTTTTTTTTAAAGTGGTTTCCTTAGTAAAGTGCAGCTGTTTCCAATATGCATGTATTGCAATGCAGGCAGTGAGAGGCTCCCCAATGCATGGGGGAAGCCTGCTGGTGAATAGCAACAGTGACAGAAGCATTTAAATGGCAAAAGTACGTTCGCTCCTACTGAACTGGTTTTCTCAGATTGTTGGAAACACATTTTGGCCAAACTACTATAAAAAATGTTTGTGTGTCTTGAATTTCAGCATAAACAGAATTATAATTTTTATTCTGATCTCACATCAGTTTTATACTGCTGCACTCACCTTGATTTCAGGGGAATTAGTTCTGATTTACACCAGCATAAGTGATATCAGAATCAGGCCTGTTGATTTTATTTAGTATAAATTGTACAATGGGTCAGAATTTTGACATCTGTGGAGATGCTCTGGATTTCAGTGTTGTAACGGAGATCAGCATCTGGCTCAATATATCTGTCATTTTCATTTGCCATTAAAGGTTTTCTGACATTTTTCAATTCTGACTCTTGAAAACCCCTTTGGGGTTTATATGTGCACCTATTGCATGGCTATAGATACTGTTTTGACTGGGACTCTTGCAAGATGTACTGCAACTGCTCAATTTTGAAAACATCTGGTGCTCAGGATACAGCTTTCAGTGTTTGTGCCTGTCTGTTCAACATACAGCTGTGAATTCAACTTCTGTGGCTTCTCTACATAGTTTCACCCAATCCTGCATATATACAATTACCCAGAAGGTTTGCCACATTCTAGAACAAACTCATTCTATTTGTTGTGGATGTTTATGTGACCAGATATATTGTGCTGAACAGTATTTGAAAAATATTTGTGGCATCTGCTCCATCCCAACCACTCATTCCCTTTCCTTGACCTGCCCTTTGTGGAGAGCAAGGAATGTTAAATATTTCTTGTGGGTCTGCCCAGACTCGTCCTTTATTTACACTTACTTTCCCATTCCTTTTTCCTGGGGCACCTTTCAGGATATTCTCTTTCCTACTCAAGTAATAAAGCTCTGGTAGCACTTGATCCTTCGTCAATGAAGTCAGTGGGAGCTTTACCATTAAAGGTTTTATTCTGTGCCCATTGAAGCTTATTCGCAGAACCAGAATTAAATAGAAAAAGTGTTGAAGAGCATGTGGAACTAAATGATGCTTTGTCATTAATGAAACCTTATTCTGAGAATAGGCTCTCTTCCTTGCAGCTTACAGAAGGTTTATTTTTAAGACATGTGTAAGAGTTAGTTCTACTGACACTTTTCTTCTTGGTATGGAATGGGCCCAGTCTTGCTGCTATTGAAGTCCATTGGCTTCAATAATCACAGGATCAGACCCACTGTTTTTAATACAGATTCCATATTTAAGAACAAACCTCTCAGCCAAAAGAGGTCAGGATGCCTACACCCAGAGTTGCACCAGTTTAACAACAGGTGTTATTTTAAACCTGTTGAGTTGAACTCATGCAAAAGGCTGTGTGGACACTGATTTTGGTTTAAACCAGGCTGATTTCAGTTTAGCTTACATCACTTAGGAACAGCTTTAAACTAAACCAAATAAGACACCCAAACCAAAATGTCCACACACCCTTTTGCACCGGTTTTGGGTGGACACACATCCTTACGTAAGGGAATTTTAGCCACTCTAGCAGAGATATACAGTTGATGGGAAGATGGACTGACATGAAATATTCCAAAAATCAAATAATCTCACTTAAGTCTTTAGGATACTTGTTTACTTAAGTGGGAATGCAACACTTCAATACATTCTTTTAAATGCTTTCAAATCTTAACTAAACCCTTGTTGAGGTAAAGACAGTTGTTATTAATGCTGCAGCTACAGTAGCTGTATGTTCATTTCTATTTCAGAATTTTAGTAGTTTTGAAACCAGGTATGTCCTTTCCCTCTTCTATATTATTTTTTAAACTAATGCTGTGGAAATGGGAAGCTGTTTTTCAGCTAAGCTGATGTGAATGAACAGTTCTAACTAAAGCTAAACCTACAGCAGAGGAAGGAGAAACCTGCAAAGCTTTTTTCCAAAGCATTTTTCTCATTGTAAGTCATCTTAGATTTAAACTCTTTGGGGCAGGCGTGGGCTGTCTCCCTCTAGAATGCACAAGACAAAGCACACTGTTGGCACTGCATACACCTGACTAGCTTCTGAACATTCATACTCTTAGGATTAAAACATTATTGATTACTATTTTGCCATTAATGGGCCTGATTCTATTAGCCTTACTCATGTTAAATAGAACTTGCAGATGCAAGTATCCCACTGAAGTCAAATGGCTACTCACCAAACTAAAGGCTGAAGAATGAGAGCTGAATTTGCCCCAGATGTCCTAGCTACTATGCAAGATGGATATGAATTAAAACTCCCTGAAATGTAAGGGTGTTTGCAATTCAAACCTGTATCTGGATTCAAATGTTCCAGATGCCACTGACTTTATAATGGACTGAACCAAATCTGCTGACCCATGTTTTCAAAAGTAGCCAGTGACTTTAGGTGCCCAAATTTAAGACACCTCAAATGGCTTGATTTTCAGGAAGGGCTGAGCACCCACCTTCTGAAAGTCACACTCCTTCCAGGTGTCTCAAGTTGGGCATCCAAAGTTAGTAGTGGCTTTTGAAAATTCGGGCCCCTTTAACTGTGGGGTTTGAAATCCAGATCAGGCCTAAAGGCTACTCTACTTGCTAGATTTTTCTTTTTGTTAAGTAATTGACAACACCTGAATACAGGCTCACAGGCCAGTATCACAGCCGCTCAGGATTGTTCAGCACTCAATGACTGCCTGTCTGCCTCCAGTAGTCACGAGGTTTGCAGCCAGCTGCTGACTGCCTGCAGTGCTGGGCTGTGACTTGAGCTTCAGCACAACCACTCCCAGCCTTAAATCGCAGCTGAATCTTTGTGTATTTCTTGGTGATAAAGGAGACATTTGCCTGCATAGAAAGATACAAAGCAGAGCCATAGCTTCCTCGTCCTTTCATCTACAGAGCAGGATAAAGAAACTCTTGACAGTGGAGAAGGCCTACACAGTTAATATATTTGTGTGCTGGGGAGAAGCCTGCCAGCCCTATGGCCTGAAAGTTTCACTATGAGAATACATATCCCAACAACAAAATGTGCCAAAGACTGAGCCAAAACAACACTGCCATCATATTTTTTTTCTGACCACTGAACCATGTGATTGGCAACATTTCTCCTACACAAATTGTTAATAAATTTAGCCCTTGCATAAGAAGGTTCTTTGGGGAATTCTAAAAATGTTTTGTTTCCAGAGCTTTTTAGGAGGGGGCGGGGAGGTGGAAGTTTGCCAACATTCTGGGTAGAGCCGGTTATCAAAATATTTAGATTCCTTATAGGTTTTGCCTTGTTTGAGGTGAAGTAGTCAGACTTTCACGTCACTGCATAGAACAGCTTGGATCACACTGAAATGCCATGTTAACTGAGAGTAAGATTGTGCCTTGCATGGGTACGTGGGGGGCGGGATGGGGGTGTAGGGAGAGAACACAAGAAACCTCTTGCCTTTGAATCCACCCCACAAGCATCAGGCAGAATAGCAATCTCAGCACTCAAGGGAACACAAGGACTGCTCCTCTCTTAGTAGCCCTGGGCTAGGGTGACCAGACAGCAAATGTGAAAAATCGGGACAGGGGGTGGGGGGTAATAGGAGCCTATGTAAGAAAAAGACCCCAAAATCAAGACTGTCCCTATAAAATTGGGACATCTGGTCACCCTACCCTGGGCACACAAGAGGAAGGATGGTCCAGTGGTTAAGGCACTAGTCTAGGTGTTGGGAGATGTGTATTCAAATCCCTCCTCTACCACAGACTTTCTGTGTTAGCTTGAGCAAGTCACTTAGCCTCTTTCTGCCTTAATTCCCTATCTGGAAAATAGGGATAAACACATTAAAGATTGTGAGGTGTCAAGATACTACAGCAGTGAGGGCCATATAAGTACTTAAAATAGTACAATCCACCCCAAAGTGGAAGGGCATAAGAGCTGACTGACAACAGAGAGAAATCACACTGTGTCATCCCAGCCTGGGGTGTGTATTTGTACATATTCCCTTTGCATGCCTGCAACAAGAGGAGGAACTGCTGTTCCCATAGGGTATGGCAGCTCTGCATCACCCCTGATTCAGGACTGCATACAATGTACAGAACCTGCCTGTTGGGAAACTTGAGGCCAGCTTTTAAAAACTGGTATTAGTTAAAGTCTGCAATGATGTCTGTTAACCTGCAGTCAGAAGGGAACAACGAATTTAAACTAGAGCGGCAAGCGACTGATGCAGCACAGTGTTCTTAATTTGGCTTATAGCACGTCCATAAAGCTGATGCTTCCTGGTAAATTTCTTGAGAGTCCTGGAGAAGGGGCAGAGAGTTCCCAGTTGAGCAACTGAGGAGAAAGAAAAACTATACGTGGAAATTAAAATAGTAAAACCCAGCTAGACCCTGCTCCAATCTAAATCAGGAAACAGAAGAAGGTTTCTGTGAGACAGGGGAAAACCTTGACATGTTTATTGTGGGCTCCCTCTCTTTTGAGTTATCTATAGCCTGTCCTTTTTTAAAACTGGTGATTAAACAGCCTAACTGATTGTAATTGGGCAAATAATGCTAGCTGTGAGCAAACAGGCCTCCTTGAAATTGCTCTTTCTCCACTGAGCCCTGGAACAGGAGTCTGAATAATCCAATTGGGAATTGGACAGGATCCAGAGGGCTACAGTGAGACCCCAAATAATAAATACTGACAAAGCTAAAAAAAACCCACCATCCTGGCTTGTGGCAATTTATGTTGAGTTATATTAGTCTGATAAACAATTTTTGAACTGCAGCATTGTTTCTTGCTCACTGAGATGGTTTATCACTTATTATCTCCCATAGTTCAAAGGATGCTTCCAATGCAGTTGCTGTGGAATCCAAGATACACAACTTTGTTTACAGAATGAGCTAACTCCATTAAACTGCTTCCCTCCCTGCGCTTTGGGTAATTAGCATTTCTCAACATTCAGCTTGCTAACAACATTCAAGAAGGGGATTAGAGCAGTACTTTATATGATGCTTTTTGTTTCTGATTAAAAAACACTGTGTGAATGCAGCAATGTCTAACTCAAAAAAAATGAAGTTGATTTCAGACTCTTTTGAGGATTATTTTGGCTGCTGCACGCATACAGTACAATTGTTTTCTATGCGTGGCCAGATCTAGGAGCTACGGTGTATTTTTTTTCACTCTGGTTTGTTCATCAGTTTGTTCATCACTGGCAGTGTGGCTGTAAACTCTAATTCCACAATAAAAACAAATACCCATCCTTTGTCTTTGTAGATGAGACATTTCTCTCTAACAGCCTCAATTTGTAATAGTATGTAATACATGCATCAGAAAGGGGTGTGGGTGAGTACACACACACACACACACACACACACACACCCCCAGTCATCCTCTAGGCCTGATAACAGACAGGTTTGAAAGACAAATAGCTGCTTAAGCTACAGCCATAGCAGGAAAATGTCAAACTGATTTACATTATTCATAGTCTTGGTTACTTACCAATATTAATTTACAGTTAGATAATGCAATACCTGCATGTAAGTCTACTTAGGACTACTCTGTTGATAACAGTCTGTCAATTAGAAAATGTTTTGTATTATCCCCTTATCTCTCGTGTATTTTTTAATCATTGGATTTTTCATAGAATACAAGTGTTTGCTATGGGTGTTTTGGTTTTTTTTTGGGGGGGGAGGGAGTTTGGTTTTTGATTTGGGGAAAAAGGGGGATATTTGTGTGTGTGAAAATAAAGGAGATGGGCCTAAACCACAAAGTTCAAATCTAGAGCCTTTACTTTCACAAATTTTTGGTGTGTTTGTATCCAGGCTTATGCATGAAGGGAATAGCTGTGACATTCAGTCCCCATCAAAACTTCCTCAGTTGTCAAAGGCATAGGAAGAGTAATACAGAGAGATGGCTTGTTTTCTAGGCACTATAATCTAGTGGATTAGGTATAGTGGTAAGCACAGTATTCAAGAGAATTTGCTTTTAAAGCTTTCTTCTGAGACTGACTTGCTGTTTCAGTCACTTGAACCAGTCAATTAGGTTTTAAAAAGGATCTTTGATTTTGGATATACAACTGGAAACATGTACCTGTTCTCAGAAGTGCTGAGCACCCAGCTGCTCTCAATGATTGCATAAGCAGAGGCCATTTTGAAAATGTCTACCTTACCTTCTCAGAACCTCAGTTTTTCCATCTGTAAAGTAGAGATAAATATTATCTACTCCTCTTGGGATTTGCTAAGAGACTGGTATCCCAAGAAAGCAAGCAAGAAAGAGGAGCTGTCTCCAAGGGAGGAATGAAGCTAGTTGCTGAAATGCATTTGAACTCCAGTTCTAACATTCAACAGCTGCTTCTCTCATATAAGTAGACACAAGCTAATCTAAAATTTAAGTTATACTCTCAATTTTCCATATCAATACAAGCAATTCCTTTTAATCCACAAACTCCATATTTTCACTTTGTGTTGAAAGAGTAAGACTTAGTCAACCTTCAATACACTACACAGTCAACAGAATAGGATTTGTTGTATGGGCAATTAATAACATCCAGAGGAAGAATTTTCCAACTTCAACGAAGTCATAGGAACACCTGTGATTTGCTCTTAAGGATTCCCCAATCCAGATGTGGTGAAAGAATTTCCCAGAAAATAAATTATGATATTTCTATAGATAAACTGTATGGTTTTTATTTGTAAGTTACTGGTTCCTTATACAATACAGTTCCTCATCCTCGTGTTTCATATACACACTCAGGCAAAAAGTACATTTCAGCCAAATTCATGGGCCACCCACCAGATAAAGCAGTACTGTTCCTACAGCATGAAGAAAGTGAAATGTGCTGCTGAAACAGTGAAGACAGAGGTCCCATATGCCATAATGTTGAGTGTGTGTGATTAGCAGGAGTATGGAAGTCATTTCTATGTATTACCAGCAGAAAGTGGGAAACAGTGACTCTGAAAAAGATTTGGGAGTCATGGTGGATAATCAGCTGAACAGGAGCTCCCAATGTGAAGCTGTGGCCTGATGAGCTAATGCGATCCTTGAATGCATAAATAGGTGACTCTCGCGTAGTAGAAGAGAAGTTATTACCTCTATATTTGGCACTGGTGCGACCACTGCTGGAATACAGTGCCCAATTCAAGTGCCTACAATTCAAGAAGGATGTTGATAATCAGAGAAGAGCCACAAGTATGATTAAAGTGTTACCCTGAAAAATGAGTTTTGAGCACTGCTACACTAACTTGCCTATTGCCTGCTTAATCTGTCTTTCCCAAGGTAAAAGTTCCCAGGGTTTCTAAGGAAACACTAAAGGACATGGATATAATCTTCTGATAAAGTAATTAACACAGGTAATATTCTTTCCAAAACAAAGGGGTCTTTTTATTAAAGTGACTAATTATCCCTGATACAGTGTATCCTAAAAATCCTAAATGATGCTCAAAATCCCTGAGACACTAATCCCTGATGGCTAGTTAAATAGCATATAGTTCAAATGATACTAAGCAAAGCAATTTGTTGCAAGTGGCCAATTTGCAACAAATTGCTGATAGCGGATCTTAAATTGCTTTAAAGTTTACATAGATAATACAATTAAAACACACACACATTTTTTAAACACTATATACTATCCTAGGGTTACCATATTTTAATTTTTAAAAAGGAGGACACTCCATGGGGCCCCGGCCCCGCCCC
>NW_020664436.1:9191100-9331978 GCF_002925995.2 Terrapene triunguis | reverse complement strand
CATGTCCGGCTTTTTGGGATTTCCCCCCGGATGGGGATTTGAGGCCCAAAAAGCCAGACATGTCCGGGAAAATCCGGACGTATGGTAACCCTATACTATCCTATACTATATTTATACTAAAACTATAATTAAAAGAATATTAAGCTTACTCTATAAATCCATTGCTGCTTTCTTTTAAAAATCAAATCACTGCTGCTGCTGTTCAGCCCCTGGTCAGTCTGCTCTGCTCCGCTCCAGCTTTCTTTTCTCTCTCTGCAGAAGTTTGTCTTTTGCTTCTCTTGCTGGTTTCCCAGCTCTCCCTGCACAGCCCTCTCCTTCTCAGATGCAGTCTCTGGACTCTGAAAGTGCTGCTGGCAGTTGGCCTTTTATGCTGCATTGTAGCTCTTTCTATATATAGCTTCCTATTCTTAGCTACAGTTACCTCACTCTCATGCTCAATCTTGACCATTACCTCAGAATTCTGATTGACAGCTCTGACCTTTAAAACAAGTTGTAACCGGTCTGAATGGTTCTGACCCGCTAGAGGCTTAACTGACTGACCTCTCTGTCACCCCTCCCTTTACCTGCAGCCGGTTCGCTTCCGAACCACACCAAAGACACATCTGTACACGCTTGTGCTCCATACTCTCCATTTCCTCACCCTTGTGTCCCGTCACAATACTAAGTTGCGGGACCTATTGCCACCTGTGGAAGGTGAGGAACTCCGGTGGGCCAGCCTGTATTCCACCTTGGTCCCATGGCCCGCCGGGGATATTAGTTGGCGGCTCCATCATGGAGCCGTGAGCATCCGCGTGTACCTGGTGTGGTTCACCCCTATACACCTGTTCCTTTTGCGGCGTGAGGGAGATCCTGGCACACGCCTACCTTGAGTTTTCCAGCAGGGCCGGCTCTAGGTTTTTTGCCACCCCAAGCAAAAAAATTTTTGGTTGCCCCTCCTTTTTTTTTTGGCTTTTACACATGTTTGCACTTTGCAATGTTTTTTGTTTGTTTGTTTTGTTTTGTTTGTGACTGTTTAAATTTTTTAAAAATGAAAACAGAGAATTTGTAGTTAGTGAAATAAAACAATTCCCTACTAGTGTACTCATTTAATGGATATTCAAATGTAGGATCTAGTTTTGAAGGACCTTTTTTCACAATAATCATTAGCATTACATCAGTAATTATTGTCGGCCATGTACTTGGATCCGATCTTATGTCAGTCTCTCCACCTTCCAATAATTGTTCTTCAGTTTTAATTTGGATAACAGTTCTTCGTTTCTGGACTCTTCAGCTGAAGAAGTAAATCTTTGGATGGATTGTGATTGTTCGTCTTTATCAGTTAGCGAAGATAATCTTTGGTCGGATTGTTGTTCATCTTTATCAGTTGATAAAGATAATCTTTGGTTCGATTGGTCTTCATCAGTTGATGAATAATCACTTTCAATGCATTGCTTAGAGCTTTCTCCTTGATTGTCGACTTTTTAAAAATACTTATTTGAAGTATGAAATAGTTTTTCTAATTCTTTTTGCCATTTCTCTCTTTGTTGCCAGTAGGCAGCACCGGAAAGTCGTTTTAGTTTTTGTCCCAGTATTTTAGCCCTATAACCACTGGCACCGAAACGACACGGAAATTGGTGTGAATGGCGCCGATAGGGCGGCACAGTACACACAAGTAATCGTGATTCCTGATTTAATTGATCAATAACCGTTAACGTTTACACATTTACGCATGTTCACATTATGAGTGACCGTGTCATGATGTGACACGATATTTTTCACATCACATTCCTATCGCACTACTGGAGATTTTTTTGATCTTCACGTATTTTTTTTTTCATACATTGGTGGATTTTTTCGAAAAAAAAGGATGGCCATAATGCCGCCCCTGGAAATGTGCCGCCCCAAGCACATGCTTGCTTTGCTGGTGCCTAGAGCTGGTCCTGTGTGCCAGGTTGCAGCCCCTTTTCCAGCTCCTCCTGGACCTACTTTTGCTGTTTTGGCTGCACTTCTCCCCCCACCTTCTCGTTTATGCACACTCCATCTGTGGCCCCCGAAGTCACCTCCTTGTCAGCTTCCTCCTAACGATGGCCAAAGTGGCCATCTATAACACCAGGGAGAGGATGTTGGCCGACGGGGTGCTCTGCGACTGTGGGGCCTATTTCCATTCCTCTCTCTGTTCACGTATCTGGGCAGAGTTCCTCTGGGCTGTGTCTGCTGGCTCCCTTGACAGTTTCGAGGTGCTGTCAGGTTCTCTGATCCGTTCCCCTTCAGGTTCCCTACTTTTAACCCTTTGACCCTCACGCCTGTTTCTGTTTTTTCTTTTGTTGTCCCCCATACTCATTTGTGTCCTGGGTTCAGTAGCTCCTCCCCTTAGGCTGGGGGAGGGGCCTTTAGCTGTGGGTGGGCTTGTGCCCGCCCACTTCCCAGAACACAACAGGACCCCGCCCTTTACTGCACATGCTCAGCAGTACTACACTATTGGCTGTCAGGTCTTTGCCTGGACATGTTTTTGCACATGCTCAATAGTTGCCAATCTTGCACATGCTCACTGATGTCCTTTACGTCAGAGCTGTGATTCTGCCATGCCACACCCACAGCCACTTGGCTCTTTCCAGAGCACTTTTTTTTTTTTTTTTAATAAATCCTAAATTCTTACTGAGTATGCTCAGTGTCTGCAGCGTCCATCTCAGAATGGAGTGATTTTTGCTTATTCAGAATGGAGATCAGAAATACAAAGAGACTGGAGAGTTTTCTTTGGTAATTAAAGGATTAGAAAACATGTCTTATATTGACTGTCTCAAGGAGCTCAATCTATTTAGCTTAACAAAGACAAAGTTAAGAGGTGATTTGATTACAGTCTATAAGTATCTACATGTGAACAAATATTTAATAACGGGCTCTTCAATCTAGCAGAGACAGGTATAACACAATCCAATGGCTGGAAGTTGAAGCTAGACAAATTCAGACTGAAAATAAGGTGTAAATTTTTAACATTGAGAGTAATTAACCATTGGAACAACTTACCAAGGGTCATGATAGATTCTTCATCTCTGACCATTTTAAAATGAAAATTGGATGTTTTTCTAAAAGATCTGCTGTGTAAATTATTCTGGGGAAGTTCTATGGCCTTTGCTATACAGGAGGTCAGACTGGATGATGACAACGGTCCCTTCTGACCTTGGAATCTGTGAAAAGGTGAAGTTTGAATTCCTTTTCCTGTTTTTTGTTAAAGAAGAAAATACTACCATCAACACGTCCCCAAATCCCTTTCTTTTTGAGACAAAGACATCATCACTGGAGCTGGAGGTTGCATTCAAGATCTCACTCTGAATTTCTTGGTCACATTGTTCAACTAAGGTGAGATTTCCTCACACTAGCAGATGCCACAAGGTTTGGAAGGAGATTTTTTTTTTTTTTGGTGGGCCCTTGTTGCTACATAACTTGAAATGTCTAAGTTACACTCCTGTTTTTGACAAGAAAATGAGCCTCCCTCTATGCCTCTGCTAGCATAAACTCCACATATCCTGTCAAATTACCTTCAACTTTGTACATTTGAAGTGTTCAGGTCTCTAAGCTGCAATATTATCTTGGTATGAAATGACTACTCACTGCCCAGCTTCCATTTCAGAAGCAGAAAAATTACAATCCATTTGGCAATTTCATTTTTTAAAATGCACACCCCTAATTTTGTATGTTAAATAAAAATTTTTAGCAGTTTTTCAAAAATAAATTTCAACGTGTTTACAAGTTTGGAATTATTCCCTACTCCCCTCCACACACACTACTTTAATTTTGGTTGAAACAGAAAAATGCAGTAGAAATATGAGGCAAATTGTAGCTGCAAGTGGCTGCTGTGGAGTAGTTACGTTGTTTGAAAGCTGAGCTTCACCAGTTTGTCTTCTCTGTAATTGTGTTGTCTCCCGCAGAGAAGATTACCAAAGAGCACTTTCTTTAAACCATGTCCGTTGCAAGGCAAAGCTGCTGCTTGTTCTGCCAGTCCTTGGTTGGGTTAAACTGGATTTGTACAGTCTGATTTAGAGTGTTTGTTAGTAATAAATGTCATTACTATATTTTGTTTTTATTACTCCCTTTTTATTCCTCCAAGTTCCTATGGCCCAGATCCTCAGGCTCCTAAATAACTCTAACTCCTATTGATTTCAGTGCAAGTTAGGTTCCCAAATATCTTTGAGGATCTGGGCCCATGTGACACCAATCTTTCCTCTGGTGGAAGAAGACTGGACATGATTCTTTCTATCAAGAACTGGCACCATGTTGTGGGACAGATTTTCAGCTGCTCCTCTGTAAACTACCCCAGCTGCTGCAGCCCAAGATCAGCCCATACCATGCACTTGATCCCTCTCTGCCCTGTAATGCCAGTGGAGGGGAGTGGGCAGTGTAGAATTTGCTACACTGGCTATATGCCACCCAATGATTCCTTGTTGTCGGGAGCTGCATCCTCACCCGTAGGACAGTTTTGAAGTTATTTTGTGGCACTAAGACAGCACAAAACTGCCTACGGCTTTGTCTACACTGGCAAATGAAAGACAAAACTTTTGTCATTCAGAGATGTTAAAAAAAAAAAAACACCCCCCGAAAGACAAAAGTTTTGTCGGCAACAAGCGCTGGCGTGAACAGCACTTTGTCGGCAGGAGCGCTGTCCTTGTAATACCCTGTAATCCAGAGCTTTCCTTTCTGCCACCCCCCTTAAGCACCAGCCCTCCCGGTGCATCCAACTTGCCTGCAGCTAGTGTCACCTATTCAGAAGGATCACCCTGCTGCTCCCTCGACAGACCAAGTAAGTGCTCCAGACATTGACTTGCTTCTGCTTCTCAAAAGGCATCGGAAGTTTACTGTCTTTGTCTCTATGGAAAAGCTGCTGTTGCCCCAGTAACAACCTATGTCCAAAGTATCTTTTGAAAAATAAAGGTTTCAAAAACGGAGGAAATCAGAGTAAGCCAAAGGGAAACAGTAAGAAATCATCTCATTTAAGGCCTGGTGAAGAGCCTCATGAGGTAGGGTAAACACTAAGTAAACAGTGTTTGTTCACTGTTATAGCACATGTGGCATAGTACCACTGCAGTAGGTTCTTTACTTCCATCTGTCAGCACCACCTGTCTCAGCCCATGAAGTTGGCTTCACCCCTTTCAGGTAGTGTGCTCCTTGTTTGTACTGTTTAGGTGTGACCATCCCATTTTAGACCTGAAAGCAATCTCTCAAATAGTACATGGACAATGATACTCTCAGTCACACCACCACTCAGTAAGCTTATTTCTCTGCCTCCTTTCCTTACAATTGACTGTCACCTTGGCAGTATATTTGAACTGTGTTCTAGCCCACCAGTCTGCATTTGAGAGACATGGACCAGACCAAAAGTTATTTGCTCATATCAATGGGTGAATACACGTTTAAGCAGTAGGTAGGGGTCAGCTACTGCTTTCCCCAAACAAAATGGCTTCTCCTCTGCTGAATTTTGGGCAAATAAGTTACATTCCCTTTTTTGTTCTATACAAGGTTCTTGTACTAGGTTTTCAGACTAGTTTATCAACCCCCTTGGCATCTCCATTTTCTCCTGGCTAATTGTTAGTTTAATTAGAGTATGCCACAGGCTCATATTCTAAACACCCTTTCTATTTTAATTAATTAACTCAAATATGATCTGTCTCTGATGGTATTCAATCAATCAAGTGCCCTAAAAAACTTCTCTCCTTCCTTGGTTTTTAAACCTATCAAATACTTGTAAAAGTTCTCCCTTTGTCATCATTTATACCAACAATAGTTACTAAACAGCATTAATTCTAATAGGTGCAACTTAGTCTGGTAACAGTTGCTTCCTAAATCAGTTAGTATTTCAATGACATGTAAATGTAGTGAAGTACAATTACTATTAGACTCTGGCTGGAGAGCTTTGGCTGTTGTCCTCATTCCTTCCAGCACTGTAAAAACAAAAAAAGTGGATGCTTGAAAATACCCAGGAGACCCATATAATTAAGAACAAGTTTATTGCATTATTGTTAGGTTGTGTGCTTTTTGGAAGCATTTGGAATTTTCAGTAATGCTATAAGATAATGCAAAATCAAACCCCTCCTCCACACATCAGGCACGTTTTCCTGCGTAAGAACTCTTCTGAACATTTCTTCAGTATACGCTGGCTTAGAGAAACTGTGTAAATATCCTACTTTTCTTAAGTAAAAATATTTATACGTGAATTTAGGGTTCAATGTGCATGAGTTTGACATCCCTTGACGGAGATGACTTCTACCCACAGTTCTAGCGCAGCAAAGGCAGCGTCACTGCGAGATTCCGTACTCTGTACAGGTGGTTTAAAAAAAAAAAAAAAAACTAGAACTGCAAAACTTCAATACATTTTGAATCCTGTGAAATTTCCCCAACCAACTATTATACTGTACTACCTCGCTAATATGCCTTAACTCTGAGTTGGTGGGAGCACCTGGAGAGTTTAAAAAAAAAAAAAAAAAAAAGTTCATTCTCTGTATTGATATAATCCTTGTCCTCTCTGCTAAGACTTCCAGCAAGCGTTTCAGCTGAGATGGTGGCTTTTAAACATAGGTTCAGTAAACCTGAGCTAAGACCACAAACTCATTTGACATAGGCCACTAAATAGCAATAATTTTCAGCAACCATGAATCTGGAATAGACTAAAACAGGCAATGTCGGAGTGAAAAGCTGCTATATACTCATACCAGTGCCCTATACCATCAATCCCCTTGCTATAAGATAATTGACATTATTGAAGGGTTTTTTTTTTTATATCTGTATATAATATTTATAATGAACTCTGCTTTTCATATACACCTCTACCCCGATATAACGTGACCCAATATAACACGAATTCGGATATAACGCGGTAAAGCAGTGCTCCGGGGGGGCGGGGCTGTGCACTCCAGCGGATCAAAGCAAGTTCAATATAACGCGGTTTCACCTATAAGGCGGTAAAAGTTTTTGGCTCCTCAGGACAGCGTTATATCAAGGTAGAGGTGTATAACAATGAATTTTTCCCCCAGAAAAAAAACCAAAGAGTGAAACAAGTGATGCTATCATAGGATTAGTCAAAATCTGTGTTAGATAACCCATTTGGTAGTTCCATGAGTTGTAAGGTGCGTATAAGTTTATGATAGTACAATTGTGACAACTAAAAGGAACTCACTTTTCTTTGGGGATTGTGAACTCTGCTCCATTGGTGCAATGAGCCGTGCATTGAGACATAAATAGGAAATGCCACTGAATTTTCTTGACTTTCAGAAAATGACACTAGACAGCTGTGCTGATTAAAGCTGATATTGCCAGAACTTTAAAATCACTTGCATTTCCCTTTCAGGACACTAGATAGCATTAAAGAAGTCTTCTTTCAACTTACAGCACAGAGGGTGCGTGGACCTAGAAACGTACTGTACACTAATGTATTGTAGTCTAAAGGACATTGCATTATTCTGTTGAAAGGCTTATTGAGTTATCGGTTACAAACTGAGTGATCATCTCTCAGATGATCAGTACAATTTTGCTACAAGGAATGGCTAGCTGGTGAAGTTCACACCATGCTGGGAACAAATTCTATATACTCTGTATATAGTCCAGACTTATCCCCTTTATTGGTAACTCAAAATGATAAAACAAAACACAAACCTCAATCTAGGCTTTCTTCCCAAGCTTGGCTGTTCCTTAGACTTTCCATGGAGGACCTCCTCTGTGCCACTCCCTCATTCTCTCTATCTCAGAGAAGGAAAGACATTCCAACCCTGCTTACATTCTTGTTATATATAATAAGATGCATCTGTCACTGTGACTCAGCTGTAATTAATCTGCATCTTTTGCAGGGTTAAGACACCTGACAGCAAGATGATTTCGATGAGCTGTGTATCATTATGCAGGATCTTAGGCCAATGGAAATTAGGCATCTTAAATACCTTTGAGGTTCTGGGCCTTAGCGTCAGCCGTCCTTTTACAGATATGTGACTGGTTTGCTTATTCTTGTTTACTCTGTAGTGCAATACACTGTTTCCCATTTATAATATGGCTGAAAGGCATGATATGCCTATTAGTATGTTTGATCCACTGCTAATGAATGTGACTGTGCAGTTTAGTTTTATTGCACTGAAGGAACCTACGGGAAAGCAAAGCAGAGATACCCCTTTGAGGGGTTCCTGGTTGACCACATCTGTAGTCATTTCAGCAGTTTTAATAACTTTGTCTGGAGTAACTTATAAAAAAATCATCTTTATAAAAAATCTTGTCAAAAGTTATTGGAGTCGTTAACAGGATGACACATTCCTTCATTATGTTTCTTGGACATGTTTGTTGCTATTCATGGAAAAAATTAATGTAGCTCACATGTCCATGTGGGAGGCACATGTTACTCTTCCTGCTGCTCTTCACTTTCATTACATAACAGATTATGCTATTCTCAGAAACATGTATGTAGTTAAGTCCCATTTAAAACCTTGAATTTTCTTAAGGAATAAAAGTCAAACAGAAGGGGTATGGTCATTTTGCACCCTTGCCCCATCCGATCTCAAGTTAAAGATGGGAGTCCTGTGATTAAGTTCAGACCAAAGAGTGCACCTTTTTACACCAGGGTAGAATTTGGTTCCTAGACATTGCAGGAAGTGGTGTTGGTATTTCAGTTAGCACTCTGACTCTGTACTTAAACATGGAGCTGGGGCAATGCTCAGATGGCACTGAGCTGCCACCTTTAGAAGAAGATGTAAAACCAAGATGTTAACCATTTGTTCTTAAAATTTGCACGGCTTTGTTATTGTTTTTTTTTTTAAAGTAGGCTGTTAATCAACTGTCCTGGCCAGATTCTAACTCCAGTACTCTAATGCCATTCTGCATACATGAAGGTTCAATATTCTTCACTTTCACCCCTAAATTACTGCATATTGTGCAGCTGTTAGGCAGCTGTTACATTCCGCCTCATGCAAAACTGCCACAAGGAATTTCCCTAGGGAGTATTCTATTATCTGTCATCTAAGGGCATGCTTGTCTGGGGTTTTAATGTTTATTAATGGTAAAAGTGGCTTGTGGTCTGTCACAAGCAGGATGTTATCAAGATCTTGCAAAATCTGCAAGCATCTCGCACACCCACATGCTCACCAAATATTCTGTCTTTCTATTTGGGCATTCTAGATTTGTTCGAAAGCCATCTGGAACAATGTGTTGCCAGCTTCTGATCATCTTCATTTACGTAAAGTAGCAACTCAATAAGGCCGCAGCTGCTGAAATGGCTGTAGACTTGGAAACATAACGAGGAGGTCAATAGATGCTTTAGATCGTCAAAGGCATATCCCTGTGATTTATCCCCATCTGTTTTTAGTAGGTTTATAAATAGCTTGGCCTTTTGAAGTCAGGTTTGAATAAAATTTATATCCTACTGAGGAACTGTGTGGATTTCTATATGTTTTTAGGTGGTGGCATTTCAGCTATGACTTTGACTTTTTCTGAAGCTGCCTTCACCCCTTCTTTATCAGTTGTGTGCCCTAAGAGCAGAAGTTGGATTTGTCCTCAGTTATATTTTTCTTTTTAATTTTGGTCCAGCAACCTTAGTTGTCATCAGAATTTGTTTTAACCTCATTATGTTCTTCTGATTTCCCAGAGACAAAAATGTCATCCATATTAATTGCCACTCCTTCCAGAATCTCAGTCATTTACTTTAGAAGATTTCTAGGGGGCTTGTGATAATGAGAGCAATCTCTTCCAAAGAACATTATAAAAAGTGCCAGCCTAGAAGAGTCATGGCAGATTAAAGCTTGCCAGAATGCCCCAGCTGTATCTACACTATAGTGTGTAACTGAGCTCACAAGATTATTAACCTAGTTTACAAACCACAGTGTAGGCAAGGCCTAGCAGAGATTCTATTCAGTTCCACTCCACGGTGCCAGGGCCAAGCTGACAACTTTTATAACATCTTTTAAGAAAGCACAGCTTTCAATATCACAAGGGTACCAGAAATCTCTAATCCTTGGCTGGACCCTAGGGTTATATGCAACCAGCACAGACGTTTGCTCCTTATCCAGACTCCGATTTACATTCATGTCACAACTAACATGTTAGAAAAAGATTAAATTGTGGTGTAGATAAGTCCTTAGTAAGGTTATCATTACTGGACCAGTTAACTTGGAGATTCTCTCTTACACAAGAAGGAAAACAGGGCCAGCTTTAGGAAGTGCGGGGCCCAATTCGAACATTTTCGGCGGGGCCTGGGCAGGAATGACTAACAACAACAACAAAAAACATGTAAAAAAAAGCCTTTCGTTTCTTCCATGTATTATTTACTTTCCATAACTATATAAATAATAAAATTATATATTATGTACATTGCGTCCTATATGCTGTTGATCGGTTATTAATGAGCTCCATTTCACATGTGTGGGTCCCCGCCACTCCCTGGGGTGGTGTGCACGTGTGGGTTCCAGCTGCTCCCTGCCCCCCTCATTGAAGCAGGTGTGCAGGGTTACTGCCCTGGGAACTGCAGGGCACCAGTGGACATGGGGCTGGCTGGAGGCAGGGCAGGGGCTGACTGGAGGTAGGGTCTAGCTGCAGGCAGGGCAAGGAGTGCGGGGCTGGCTGGAGACGGGTGTGTGCGGCGGGCTGGCCTGCTTCAGGCAGGGTCGCAGGGGTGTGAGGCAGGGGTTGGCAGGGCTGGAGACAGAGGAGTGCGGGACTGGCTGGCTTCAGGCAGGGGGGGGCGGCAGGGGGTGGCGGGGGTGGGGGCAGGGGGTGTGGGGCTGGAGGCAGGGCAGGGGGTGCAGGGCTGGCTGGAGACAGGGGCTGGCTGCGGGCAGGGCAGGGGGTGCGGGGCTGGTGCAGGCAGGGGGTGCAGCAGAGGCAGCTGGAGCCCCGGCCCTTTAAATAGCCCCCGAGCCCCCGCTATCCCAGGGCTTTGGGGGCTATTTAAAGGGCCCGGGGATCCCCTGCTTCTACCGCCCCGGCCCTTTAAATAGCCGAGGGAGCCCTGGGAAAGCGGCGGGGCTCCAGAGGCTATTTAAAGGGCCAGGGCGGTAGAGGCAGTGGGAGCCCTGGACTTTTTAAATAGCCCCCAGAGCCCCGCAGCCCTACCTCAGGGCTCCAGCAGTGGGGCTCTGGTGGCAATTTAAAGGGCCTGGGGCTCCAGCCCCTGCTGGGAGCCCCAGGCCCTTTAAATTGCCCCCTGGGGAAGCCGGGCCACGCCGGTATGCCGTACCGGGGCTTGGGCGCGGGGCCCGATTCAGGGGAATTGGCTGAATTGGCCTAAAGCCAGCCCTGGAGGAAAATATACCTTTCCCTCATTCACTGCATTTCTATAAGTCTGCAGATCTGGATGTACTTTTTAAAAAGCAAATACAGGTACCATAAGGGCACATCACTATCCATTCAGAAATGTGTTCTGTTATGCCATTCTTCTCCACCTCACCCAATTCTTCTTTCATTGTGGGAAACAGCAGGATTGACACTCTTGTCGCTGTGCTGAATGCTATGGCACAGCCACTTCTTTCGGGCTCTGGGTACGGGCCGTGAGAGGGAATTTGGTTATGGGCTCTGGGAGGGAGTTTGGGTGTGGGAGGTGGAGCAGGGCTGGGGCAGGGGGTTGGGGTGCAGGAAGGGGCTTGGGGTGCGAGCTTCGGGCGGCACTTACTTCAGGCGGCTCCTGGTAGCGGCCGGCATGTCCCTCTGGCTCCTAGGCAGAGGTGTAGCCAGGCAGCTCTTTGCGGTGCACACTGCCCAGTCCATAGGCACCACGCCTGCAGCTCCCATTGGTCACGTTTCCTGGCCAAAGGAAGCTGCGGAGCCGGTGCTCAGGGCGGGGGCAGTGCGCGGAACCCCTATGGCTGCACCTCCGTCTAGGAGCCGGAGGGAAAAGCCAGCCGCTTCCGGGAGCTGCGTGGAGCCCGGGCAGGCAGGGAGCCTGCCTTAACCCTGCTGCGCCACCGACCGGACTTTTAATGGCTCGGTCAGCGCCGCCGCCAGGATCCCTTTTCGACCGGAATGCCGGATGCCTGGCAACGCTAGTCACACTGGACTGTTGAGCCCTACCCAGAATCACAGTCATCTGTGCCCATTAATCAGTTTTGGATTTAAACAACAGTAATACTGCAAACTTGAGATTAACAGTTCAAGCCTGTTCAAGAATGCCATCTTTAGACACAGATCCTAGGAAGCAGACATTGCCCTCATTCCTTTGCTACAACAGACATGCTTCTAGAGTAACTTTTGTCCTTATACTTACTGTGCATGTCTCCAGTGGATGGGCAGACTTCAATCTTGCATTCTCCCTTTTACCATATTTCTGACCATAAAACTATAGGTGGGGTTTAAAGGAATGTTTTGCAGTACATCTCCTTTTCTCCCATGAAAATGTCTTTGCTCCTTTTGCACCAGGTTTCCATTACTTTCTTGCTGGGGACTTGCATTCCCATGAGTTCACACTGCACATCATGCCAGTGGATTGACTCGTACTTTTCCATGCACAGTGTTAAGCTTCACTGTGATTCAAAAGGTATGTAAACTCTAATTCCACTCAGGCCATTCCGTGGGTTTAGCATGCGGACAGTCATGAAGTAGATTGCACTTTAGCATTCTCTTTTCCTTACTGTTACAGAAGTGTTCTATAAAAAAGAAATATAGATAGTTAATAGACAAAGCCCCAGCGGATGGTGCATAAGAATATGCAGCATTGTTCCTGAGTTTTGCAGGCTAATAAAACTGGTTGTTGTACATTGCAAATGGCTTCTTGTGTGCAGTTCTTAGCACTCACTTATGCTGCTTAAAAATGTCAGCTTTTGGACTCCATGCCCTGTTGCGTTGGTAAAGCATCAGTCACTTTCTTCTAACACTGAGGAAGGAATCTTATTAGAGTAAAGAAAACCGTTTTGTCACTAAAACTAATCTGTCTTTCTGCTTTGCTATAGAACTTCTGACTAGAACTCTTCCCAGCTCCCCTTCTCTATGTATAAAAAGGCAGTTACTTGTATCCTCATATCTCTTCTCCTTTCTTTCTCTCCTCTTTTGAGGATACTTCCATATAGTCCCCTCCCCTCCCCCAAACCATGGAACAAACTAACAGTCACAGTGCAACCGGCTCTACCTTCTCCTCGTGCAAATTTTTCCTAGAGGCCCACTTCTGATGGAAGGTCCACAGACACTAACCCACAAAAGTCAGATCCAATCTCCTGCCCAATGTTACAAAAGGAGAAGAAAAGCAATTTAAACAAACAAACAAAAAAAGCCACCCTGAGCTAACGTGGGGTCTCCCAGTGCATGATGTCCTATTGGTGCAGGGCTCTTATGCCTGGTCTACGCTACTGCTGCCGGTCTATCTAAGCTACGCAATTTGAGTTATGTTCATAGCGTAATTCAAGTTGACGTAGCTTAGATGGTCCACACTATGCTATGTTGACAGGAGAAACTCTCCTGCTGACATTGCTTCTGCCTCTCGTTGAGGTGGAGTACACAGATTGATGGAAGAGCGCTCTCCCATCAATTGAGCATGTCTTCACTGGATCCACTAAATTGATGCTGCTGCATCGATTGCAGCAGCGCCAGTTTAGCTCCATAGTGAAGACCTGCCCTTAGTTTGTGAACTCCTCAGGATGGGGGTTTTCTCTAGTTTTGTACCGGCTCTAAAGCTACAAGAGGCTCTCGCTTTGTGCCAAAACAAGTTCAGAGAGAGACACCATTTTTCTTGGTGTTTTCAAAACTGAAGGAAAACAAATAAAAAACAAAACAAAACTACCTTTCAAGGTTGATTTTTTATTTAAGTAATTAACAACAGACACAGATTCCTATAAAGGAGACCCGAAGGGTTTCAGACAGCTGAACCTTTCTTAGTCACTATTTCTGTCTCTATTCATCTCAGAATATGCATAAGACGGGGGGAAAAGACTAGTCACACTACCAGGTGAACATTTTGCTTAGAGAGTCTCTTTCCAACCTCCTACTTTCTAAGCTCTTCTTATTAAAACACAATCCACCTGCTCTCCCTGCCTGGGTCCTGGGCCAAGCACAGCTGCTGTCTCTTCTTCCATGGTCAGACCAGAGGTATGGAAGCATCTGTGCCTTGTTAATCCCTTCTGGCTTCTTCCTTTCCCCCCCACCCTACCTTTGGGAGCATGTCATTAAATAGAGTGGTGTTTCTGGTCCCAGTGGATTCCCTATTGAATCCCCCGAGGGCCCATTGACCACCATTACAAGCCCTAGGTTCATCAGTGGGTGCTTAACAAATAATAAATGCAAAGCATACAAAAAGACCTCACTTTAGTTCTTATTTTCAGAGGCCACCAATGTCTGTTCTCTAAGAATTCCTCCAAAAAAACAACTACAATTCCTAAGTGTTTTTTTTTTTTTTTGAGGAGGGTTTTTTTCATCTCAGTCCATAGTGTAATGGAAGTGACATGGGTTAGTCAGTAAAAATATGTAGTATATTCCTCTGATTTCATGCAAGTTCTGTGTATCTCCATCTCATAGTATGTAATTCATATGAAAATTCTCGATCGTCAGAAAGCCTGATCTCGTCCAGCAGCTCAGCCCATTAACACAGCACAAAGATACACTGTACTCTGCTGGGCAAATACACCAGACAAGCTGGAATCTAATCTGGAAACGTTTAATGGATTTTGCAGTAGAAGTGCCAGATACTGTATTTCATTAAATGAGAGGGGACTTTAAACTAAATGAACTAAGTTGTCTAAAATGTAGTTGTCATAAACAACAATGAAAACAAATTAGGTTTGAGTTGCTGCAGTCACTTAGGCAAAGTCATCATTAGAAAAATGAACAATCATAATTTATGGTAGGTCAGGAACTATTTGTGTAGAGAGGTAGCTCAGTGTATCAATTCTCTCAAGTTACTTCTTTTTTTTTAAATAGTAACTCTGACTGTGTTCTCATTCCTTAATTTAAGTCAGAATTCAAGCAAAACACTGGAAAGTTTACTTGGTGTTTTAAGGAAGAGAGCTTCATTTACTTTGTTTTAATTCCTTGCACAGGTACTGAAAGATGGGGCATTTTAGCTATGAAGAACATTATTTAATTGTTGAGAACTCATCTAGTCTTTGAGAGTGACGGACAGGGATATACAGAAACTGAGCTCAGACACTGAAAGTCACAAAAGTGATCTGAGTCACATTATAAAAAGAAAGAAATCCAGTTGCTAGCTGTACAGGATCAGGTGTGATCCATCCTAGAGATTGCCCTTATAATACCAAGCATAGAGGATCCAAGTCACTGCTTGTAAGCGTGCGGACTCACCCCTGCGGCACCTCCTGCTGGTCTCTTCTGGGAATTAGCTCTGCCAGCCTTGGAGCGCCCTCTGCAGGCTGGTGTCCCGCTGCCGCTTGGCCCCCATGTCCCTCCCTGGACTCCGATGCCCCGTTATCTGGGGTGCTGCCCCCTGGCTGTACACCCCTATCTCTCAGGGTCTCCCCTCCCCAGGGAACCCTCACCCCCTAACCCCACCTTGCCTCAGCATAGGCTACTGCCAGTCACTAACTCGCCCCCACGCCCTGGGGCAGACTGCAGTGTCAGCTACTCATCATAGGCAAGGTTGGGTCTGGACCTGCTGCCCCTCTCTGCAACCCAGTGCCTCTATGGGGCCTTGGACAAGGCCCTGCAGCCTGGGGAGTTGCCAGCCTGCTGGAGCTCCCCAGCCCCTCTGGCCTTTCCCCAGCCCTGCCTCACTCTAGGCACCCTGAGCTTCCCAGAAGCCAGGCCCCTCCCTCTCAAAGGCTAGAGAGAGAGTCAGTTTGGGCTTCTGGCTCGCAGCCTCTTATAAGGGCCAGCTGGGCTCTGTTTGGGCTGCAGCTCTGCCTTAGGGTGACCAGACAGCAAATGTGGAAAATCAGGACAGGAGGTGGGGGGTAATAGGTGCCTATATAAGAAAAAGACCCAAAAATCGGGACTGTCCCTATAAAATCGGGACATCTGGTCACCCTACTCTGCCTGCTTCCCCCAGTCAGCCCAGTGGCTGCTTTCTCCTGCCACAGCCCTTTCCTAGGGCTGTTTTAAGCCCCTCAGGGCAGAAGCAGGTGTCCACCCTGCTACACTGCTCCTTTGGTAGTCAGATACCACAGTGCAAAATGATTGTAAAATACTGCCAAGTCAGAATAGTAGCATTTTATATCGGCTTGACACTGTTGGAAAGGTTTACATAAGATGCAAAGTGACAATGATTTGTGCTCTGGAATTTTATACTTTTGGGGCCAAATTTTCAAAACTTAAGTTCTAGATTATGCTTGTAGAAAGTATTCTTATATGCACACACAAATGCATTTGTGTACTCAAGTCAGGTAAATGCATGTGCAAATGGGTATATATACTTATGAGTACCCTAGTGTTACACAGAATTTATCTTGCAGCTTTTTTTTTTTTTTTTCCCTTTGGAGCGGTGAGCAGTTTAGGATCTGAGTTTTTAAAATATAGCCCCTTAGGCTTTCACACAGGTCTAAGCACTCTAACATTACATTCAAATTCTTCTTAACATGTGCCTTATTTATTGGGGGGTATTTATGGCTAAAATGGAGGGAAATTCTTGTTTTTATTTACAATATTATAGCAGAGTGGTAGATTTACTTTAGTTAAGGTTGAGCATCACTTTCTGTTTAAAGATGGATGGTTCTAAGTGTTCTAAAATCCAGATGCTGACTCAAATTTGTTGTGCCTCATGGAGGTGCTGGGTAGTGTACGTACTCCAAATTTAGGGTCATTTTATCTAGGGGTTCCTGAGATACATCCCCTAAAAACAGCATTTTACAAAATCATTTTCCTAATTTTTTGTCCATGTGTGGGGTGCAAACGATGGCTCTGATCCTTTCCAAACTGATCTCAGTCACTCAGTGTACATCTCTGCTAGCATATGGTACCTATTGCCCCTTTGGGGAAGCAATATTGAAAAGAATATTAAAGGTAAAGTTTGTAACTCCAGGTCAGTGCCTGCCAAACTGATGCCCCTAAAACAGTGAAATGTGTACTTGCAGAAAGACTAGGGCTCTGTTGAAATAAGAGGCTGTTGTAACTGGAGGGCTCATGATGAGAGGCTGTGGTCATTGAACTTAAGTGGCACCCATGTACTGTGAGTTTGAACCCTATTACCCTTGAGAGTTTCACAGAATGTATCTTGTGCACACTCCTTGCATTCTGCAGGGGCTCATTTTGGAAGTTTTGCCCTGAGACCAAAATTTGTGGTTTAAGAGTGATATTGTTCAAAGTGTTCGAAAATCCAAATGCAGACTCTGATTTTACTTTAGAAATATTGTCAAATAAATGAGCATAAATGAAACAGAAGGAAGAAGACAGGCATGATAGTGAGATGATTTTTCCTGAACAATGGAACTGACTGTGATCAAAGGAAAGCAGGTTATTGGGTCACTTAAGGGGTTCCTGATATACAGCCCCCTAACATGAGCTGTTTATAACATAACTTTTTGGTGCAGAGCTAGGAAACATGGGGGACTGGAAAAGTTGGGGGGTGTTTGCCCCATATTCTCCCTGTTTGAAGCCTCCTATCTCCTCCCCTTCCTTGCTCCCCTTGTAGTCACCAGGGTGAGGGGAGATGCTTTCCATTCATAGCCTCATTTCTCAGGGCAATGGCTGGGAGCCAGAAGGGGACACACTTCACACAAAGAGGGAGGGGACCAGTGACCTCCAGACCCAGGGAAGGCAAGGACCTCCCATATGTGGACCAGGATTTGGGGGGCGCTCTGCCCCTCTCCTTGACCACCCCATGTGAGCAAGCTCCCTGCCCCACTATATGTGAGCTGAGATACTAAAGGCCAGAGGGAGTGGGAGGATGAGAGCAGCCACTGAGATGAATGAAATAGCTCACACATTTCAGAGCTATTATTTCAGGCTGCATCCATCTTCAGGGGGTGGGTCTCATTCAGCTGAGATCATCACATTGAAAGGAATGGGCCACTTCACACCTCTTTGAGCCTCCTATGCTGCAAATAGCCACACCTCTTCCTTGTACACTAGACCCAGAATTGGGGTGGGGACTCTGCATCTCCAGTCTCCTGCCTCTCCCTGACTCCAGTTGGTACATGCACTCCTCACAGCCCCACCATCCCTCCAAGCTTGCCAGGGGTATGGAGTGACAAGGAGGAGGGTGGAGCTAGTCTGAGTGTGGGGGTAGTCAGAGCTATAGGCATGATGGAGGGAGAAGTTGGGACAGTGTCAGAGCAGTGGTGGAGGTTTTAGGGAGTTTTAGGGGATATAGGGGGGTTCAGAGCAGTGGCAAGGAATATGAGGGGGAATTGGAATAGTATAGGGAAAAGTGGGAAGGAAAGCAGGGTGTCAGATGTGCAGTGGGGAGTGTTAAGAGGCTTCATTTCTGTCCCCCCCAAATCCCCTACATCCATGCCCCTCTCATGTCTGTCACCCCCTTTAGAAAATATCTCCACGCTAATCCCTGCACTCAGCCTACATCCCCTCTACAGCTCCTCAAACTGCTGGTCCCATGCTGACCCCTGCCCCTCTGTAGGGAGGCAGGCTGAGGAGAAAGGACAAGATTGTTCTGGACAGGCAGGGAGAGGGCAGATGAGAAGATAATACTAGGGAAATGAAGGGACTATCATGCAGCCAGTGCATTCTGTGGCCAGGGTAATCATTGCCAAGGAGCCAGGGGCAACGGAGGGGGAGACGTGGGCGGTGGTACATGGGGTGCCAAGAAATTATTTTTTAAAAAATAAGGAAATTAAGTGCTGTAAACAGAGTTATAGTTGCCCAGTGTAGCCTCATGCCTTTCCAGAATGTGGCCAACAGCTCAAATTAAATCTCTAACAAGCTGGAAATAAAAGCTAGGGTATCACCCCTGCAATGCAACCTTAACTCTGTCCCCCTGGGGCTGGCAAAAGCCACTGGGAATGGTTCAGTAAGGGGGATGGAGAGGATAACTAAGTACCAAGGGAAGAAGAGAGGTCTCCATCTTTTTATGTCTACGGATCAAGACTGGATGCCTTTCTGGAAGATATGCTTTAGTCAAACACAAGTTATTAGGCTCAATGCAGGAGTAATTGGATGAAATTCTCTGGCCTGTGTTATTCAGGAAATCAAACTAGATGATCTAATGGTCCCTTCTGGCCTTAATATCTATGAATCTATAATAAATAGACACAAAGAAGGACTAAGAGAATGTGCCATTTTTGCGGCGTGTTCCACAGATTTGAATTCCAGCATTTATCTGCATGCATCCCAGCTGCATTCACTGTTCTATGTGTAGCTGTACTGAAAGTTGGAGCAACTTGGCAGAGCTGTGGTGTGATATGAGAGCGGTAGATACATCTCTGAAGGGATCAAGTAGGCCTTATTTCAGCACTGAGTTTTTTAGGTTGAGTCAGAGGTGCACAAGGGTGTCTTCTTTCCATGTGGCTTGTCAGCAGTCTGATAGCCTATGTGACAGCAGTCTCCAGGACTTAGTGACTGGTAAGTGAAGGCAATGTCTCAGAAGGAATCCACAGGACAAGGGTGGAGGGGAGATGACATTTAGCAAGTCTGGGGCGGGGTGAGTTGTGTGGAATAGGCTTAGTGTTTTGGTATAGGCCAGCTGTAGATAGCCTCTGCCCTGAATCTGAGTTTTGCCCCTAGAGCAAAGAGGTGTTAGACTTTGTCCTACAGTGATCATATGCTCTGTTGTCTGTGTTCTACATTATCTCTCAGGGTGGAGTGCTACTAGGTGTGTTATTGACATGTTTGGCATCACTCAAAGAGGGCAAAGTTAAAGTTGTGTTGAGTAGTGACATATACCTAAACCTCTGAAAACCCAGGAAATATGGAGTTAAGGTATATGTCACTTTGTACACTCTGGAAAGGCCTTAGGCACCATTGGGCAACTGTAACTCTAAGGGTATGTCTACACTACCCGCCGGATCGGCAGGCAGCGATCAATTCAGTGGGGGTCAATTTATCATAAATCGACCCCCGAGCGCTCTCCCGTCAACTCCTGTACTCCAACTCGGCGAGAGGCGCAGGCAGAGTCGACGGGGGAGCGGCAGCAGTCGACTTACCGCGGTGAAGACACCACGGTAAGTCGATCTAAGTACATCAAATTCAGCTACGTTATTCACATAGCTGAAGTTGTGTAACTTAGATTGATCCCCCACCCCCCACCCCAGTGTAGACAAGCCCTAAGTTAACAAAGTTTTGGGGCATTTAATAATACCGTAGGTTGTGATTAGGGTATAAGGAGCTCACATCCAAGGACCTGATTCTCCACTGCCTTGCACAATGCTTCATCATTTTTCACCTGTGCAAAGTAAAGGCTGTGTAAGTCTAAAATGATTCCATTCTGATTTGGTGGCAATTTAACCTCATCTTGCCCAGGTGTAAATGATCATACAAGGTGCAAGTCAGTGGAGAATCAGGCTTCAAACATTTCAAGGTCAGATAAGTCAAATACAAAGAATTATAGACTAAATCCAAGTTTACTGTTTAATACAATTTACTCATGGTAAACATCATGCACATTTACTATATTATATAAATAAAAGGTAATTGATTGCATGTTAGTGGGAAGGCAGTGTGGCCTGGAGATTTTGAGTTCTAATCTTGACTCTGCTGCTACTTCACAGTCTGGTCATTGGAAAATCCATTCATCTTTCTCTTCCAGTTTCCCCACCTGCAAAATAGGAATAAAAGTATTTATCTCAACAGAGGCATTGTGAGGACTAATCAGTTAGACTGTCCAGTGCTCTGAATATGCATATGCTAAGTATTATTATTAATAATTATCCTTCCAATAGTATATGGTGTGACCTTTAGTCCCTGTTTCCAACTGTTCATACAAATTTTAATTGTACCATTAGATTTTTACTATTGCTTCTTTAGTCACACTTTCCAATATGATTTTTTTATTACATAATCAAAAACCCACTGGTGGCCAAAGTTACACCTATCTCTAGCTATTTCGGTTAACTAAGCAATGTATAGCCTAGTGCATAGGTGCTGGAACTAGGCGTGCTGGGGATGCTGCCGCACCCCCCTGGCTTGAAGTGGTTTCCATCATATACAGGGTTTGCAGAGTGGTCCAATAGCTCTTAGCACCCCCACTATACAAATTGTTCCAGCACCCCTGGCCTAGTGGACAAATTGGCTGGTTCATACTTTAAAAGTTCAAACCCAGTTACCATTGTACTTTTAAGATGAACTGTTCCCCATAAGTACAATTTAGATGGATTTCTTCCACTTTTTGAAAGCCAGAATAGATATCTGATCCGAAATAGAAGAGTAGCTGTGAATAATTCATAGATGCATAAATTCCAAGGCTAGAAGGGACCATTGTGATCATTTTGCCTGACCTCCTGTACAACACAGGCCGTAGAACTTCCCCAAAATAATTCCTTTTGAATGAAAGCATTTTTTTTTAAAAACTCCCATCTTGATTTAAAAATTGTCAGTGATGGAGAATCCAACAATGATCCTCACTGTTAAAAATGTATGCCTTATTTCCAGATAATAATTAATAATTAATAACTAATGAAGTGTTGTAATGCACTAAGACAGATTCTGATTTAATTTACACTGATCTAATTCTGGAATAACTCCAGGGCCATCCTTAGGCATATGCAACATACCCGGCTGCATAGGGCACCCGAAAATTTGGGGCACCCCTGGGTCTTAGTGTCCACCGTCCTGCCTCTTCCTATCCCTGTTCGGACCCTTCCTGCAGGCTCCTACAGCTGGCTGCTGCAGCCTGGTGAGTCTTCCTCCGGGGGGGATCTACTAACTTAAAAGTGAAAAAGCCTTGCAGCCTGCCAGACCTATCAGCACAACATTGAAACTCTTAAAGAGCCATTCAAGTGGTAATGAAGCCATTTAACAGGCATTTGCCAACCTCTGGGTATATACACCTCTACCCCAATATAACGCGACCTGATATAACACGAATTCGGATATAACGCAGTAAAGCAGCGCTCCGGGGGGCGGGGCTGCGTGCTCCGGCGGATCAAAGCAAGTTTGATATAATGCAGTTTCACCTATAACACGGTAAGATTTTTTGGCTCCCGAGAACAGCGTTATATTGGAGTAGAGGTGTACGGTCAGTTTCTGAATTTACTGACAAAAACATTTGTGCGTTACTGTAATATTTACTCAGAACATGTTAATCTACAGGACCTTAGTTTAAAATTTGCTTTAAAAATATTTCATTAGAAAACTGCTGAAGATTATAAAATCACATCTCTACAAAATCCTTGCATAGATTTTTACATGCACAATCTGAGTATTCATCTTTAGCCTTAAATGCTTGGATCTTCAGACATATAGTTTTTTTAAATAAATCCTTCAAAAGACCACCCTTATCTAAAACACACATTTTAATTTTAATTACTATAGTACAAAAAACTTGCTTCCAAAGTCTTCCTGTCCTTTCTGTTCATCCCTTTCTCCCTTCACCCCCGTGTTAAAGAGAGGACAACACCCCTTTCCTTCCAGATAGCTGGACAAATAAGTTTCCCTTTCTTTACTTCTATTTTTAAGAGAACCCTCTAGCAAAATCAGTCCCTTAGTAAGGTATAAAATCCTTTGTTATGCCTAAAATCTTTGGAAACATTTTTTAAAGTTGGTGAAATTTCATAAACATGTCTATTGTTTACTACTTGATCACACAAGTAAATTAGTGTTCCCTTTTTCTAAAAGCAATGAATATTGTTATGAACACACTAAACCTTTGTGACTGATTAATTTAAAATAATGTAGTTGTTTCAGTGAGTTAAATATGTAGTAATCTGGAATGATTAGTTTATGAAGGTTTAGGAGTACATTTAAAATATAAAATCAGCTTAGAAATACTGATTAAGAAAATGTAAAACAGAGAAGAGCTGCATCATGTATTCCATAATATTTAATGTTGTATTCAGCAGGACAGCTGACTTGCCCTTACTACAAAGTTTTCACAAATAAATCTCAGACAAATTTCAGGGTATATCAAAATACCTGTGACTAACATTTTTTATTCCCAAGTTTAGTGCTTTTAATTAGGTGCCTTCTGTATGTCCAGTCTTCACCATCTGGCATGCAGTGGAAAACATACTCCATTTTCTTTTGAAAAAAAAACACTCTTCTGCAATTTCTTTCAAATGTCAGTTGCTTCATTTGGGTTCAGGGATTTGGCTGGAAGGAGGTGAGCAGGGAGGGGGAGGAAAGAGAGAAGGGAGACAGTGGGGAGAGGGTGGGGCCTGGGTGGAGTGGGGTAGGGCCTGGGGCGGAGCAGGACTGGAATATGGGCATGGCCATAGGCAGAAGAGGTGGGCTAGGGAGCTAGCCTCCCCAAGCAGCAGCTTCACCCACCGCCCATGACAGCAGGTAAGAGCGGTAGGCTCCCACACACCCACTGCGCGCTGCAGTGTCCTTAGGCAGGGGCTGTATTCACAGAGCTGAATGCGCTGGCGCCGTGCATTCTGCATGAGTGAGAGAGTATGGGGGTCTCTGTGGGGAACTGTGACTCTCCGCCACTGTGAGGCAAGGGTCGGTCCAGGGGCCAGTTTTGTTTAATATCTTTATTAATGATCTGGAGGATGGTGTGGACTGCACTCTCAGCAAGTTTGCAGATCACACTAAACTGGGAGGCGTGGTAAATACGCTGGAGAGTAGGGATCGGATACAGAGGGACCTAGACAAATTAGAGGATTGGGCCAAAAAAAACCTGATGAGGTTCAACAAGGACAAGTGCAGAGTCCTGCACTTAGGACGGAAGAATCCTATGCACTGCTACAGACTAGGGACCGAATGGCTAGGTAGCAGTTCTGCAGAAAAGGACCTAGGGGTCACAGTGGACGAGAAGCTGGATATGAGTCAACAGTGTGCTCTTGTTGCCAAGAAGGCTAATGGCATTTTGGGCTGTATAAGTAGGGGCATTGCCAGCAGATCGAGGAACGTGATCGTTCCCCTTTATTCGACATTGGTGAGGCCTCATCTGGAGTACTGTGTCCAGTTTTGGGCCCCACACTACAAGAAGGATGTGGAAATATTGGAAAGAGTCCAGCGGAGGGCAACAAAAATGATTAGGGGTCTGGAGCACATGACTTATGAGGAGAGGCTGAGGGAACTGGGATTGTTTAATCTCCAGAAGAGAAGAATGAGGGGGGATTTGATAGCTGCTTTCAACTACCTGAGGGGGGGGGTTCCAAAGAGGATGGAGCTCGGCTATTCTCAGTGGTGGCAGATGACAGAACAAGGAGCAATGGTCTCAAGTTGCAGTGGGGGAGGTCTAGGTTGGATATTAGGAAACACTATTTCACTAGGAGGGTGGTGAAGCACTGGAATGCTTTACCTAGGGAGGTGGTGGAATCTCCTTCCTTGGAGGTTTTTAAGGCCCGGCTTGACAAAGCCCTGGCTGGGATGATTTAGTTGGGAATTGGTCCTGCTTTGAGCAGGGGGTTGGACTAGATGACCTCCTGAGGTCCCTTCCAACCCTGATATTCTATGATTCTATGCTGGACGTCTCAGTATCCTTGCTGCCTCGACCCTCCCCCACCCACCCACCCCCCGGGCTGCAAGCCCAGGCTGCCGTCGGGCATAGGGGCACCAGTTTAATAATACTGCGAAGGGCCCCATAAATTCTAAGTACAGCCCTGAGTAACTCCATTAACTTTGGTGGAGTTGTGGCAGTTTTACGTCCATGTAAGTGAGATTAGAGTCTGGCCCAGTGGCTCAGCAGTTCTTAGAAATGCTTGGCCATACTCTCTAAGAGAACATGTAAAAGTGAAGAGAGAATCAGAAAGCATTTGTGTGATAACTTAAACATGAGGAGGAAGGTGGAGTGCCTGTCTAGGTGAAGGGCTGAATATTTGAGTTAAAATTCTGACCTTATTGAAATCAATGGCAAAACCTCCCATGGAATTCAGTGGAGCCAGGATTTCACCATTAGAGAAGAGGTTTTCCAGGTCTGCTTAGTTATTTGTGCACTTGCAGTTTTAGACATGTAAGAATGACTATGGCTTTAAAAAGAGGTCTGGGTAGACAGAACCGTGTGTGTGCACAGAGCCCCAACAAAGTCACTGGGAGTTGACCTGTGGAGCTCCCTGCAGAATTCAGGCCTATGTAAGATGGGTGTTAGGCCTCACTGCAGAGAGAGAATATTCGGTTAAATTCTATTACACTTCTTTTGCGCAATGTAAAAGAAACAACCCACCAGTAGAAGGGAAGTAGCCACATTCAAACACTCTCTGGTGAGCAGTACTGTATCTAAGCTGTGAGATGAGAACGGGTAAAACTGACATCCCAGAGTAAACTCAAAATAAATCATAATTTGGATCCAATGGCTAGTTTCAGTAAGAGTTGGGCCGGAGCTGCAAAATTTGGATCTGGACTTCTGCAAAATCTTGGGGATGTTTGTATCAAGAGTTATGGTTCTGGCTCCTGTCTGGTGTTAATGATTCAATCTGGACGGTGTAGGAACAAAACAATTTGTATACTGTAGCTGTTTTATAGACCCTGAAAATATTCTTTTCAACTCTAAAGATGGTATAAAATATTTTTTTAAATATATGTACAAGTTCAGAATTATAAAATGTTGTTAACATAAAAAAGGGAAATCGATAGCAAACAAAATTCTGCTGTTAAAGGAATTTCTGTCTATGATTTATTTCACTAGTTTATAATAAGATAAGATCTCTGTACCCTCATAGAGGAAAGAGAATTGACAATCTGTAAGTAAGGAATTTAGGCATTGAGAGCCTGAGCCAAAAGCTGTTGAAGTCAATGGGAATCTTTCCGTCGACTTCAATGGTCTTCAAATCAGGCGCTGAGTAATCAGAAAAAAATTAGTTAAAATTTCTATAAATGCTGAAACTCTTCCTGGTTTTGATCTACAATAAAAATAGACTCTGTCCCATACGTACATTCATAATTCACTAAGTCAGACCCCCAAATATGTCTGAAATGTAGGGATTGTGATAGCAGACAAGTCTCATTCCATATTGAATTAGTTTTAGATATAGCAACTGCTGGAAAGTAATATACTGTCAAGTAGATTTCACATCTGCTTTTGAGTTATTGAATTATCTTTCTCAAAATTGGGTAGTTTACAAATATTTGCAGAAACCATAAAGTACTACAAGTATTTTTGTTGCTGGAAAATGTGAAAAGGGGACAGTCCTAGCTCACTCTGCCTGTTTTGATAGCAAGCTATTTTTTTGTATTATTTCATGTAAAAATGGTGAGCTGGAACTAAAAAGAGAAAGTCTTTTTTGCTTTTTGATGCTCTTTCTACTCAATTACCACTTGCCCCACTCCAGCCTTTACTCTATGGCTATGTCTACACTGCAAGTAGGAGGTGTGATTCCTAGCTCAGAAGGACTTACACACACCAGCTTTGCTTGAGTTAGTGCATTAAAAATAGCAGTATGGGGCCCCGGTGGCACAGCTCCAGTTATCTGCCCGAGTACAAGGTCCAAGATCCTAGGTATGTATTTGGGCAGCTAATGGGCACACTGTTATTTTCAGGATGCAAAGCAAGTGCATGTACATCTACCTGAGCTGGGAATTACACCTCCCAGCTGCAATGTCGACATACCCTACATTTTAGAGTACAAGCAATAGCACATGATCCAAATTTTAAAAGACAATCTCGTCTCTGAAGTCTAGACATTGATCTTGGGACAGTTTTCCAGACACTATGCGATCTAGTCAATACAGTTGTAGAATTATTCCTTTTTCAACTGCGTAGAATTATTTCAATGGTCAAAGGGATGTCTTCATCCCGTGTCATCTCAATTTTGCCTATGTATGGCTGGCAGGGACAAGGGCAGGCAAACAGAAGGATTGAAGATGTCACAATTGAAATAGCGTTGTCAGCTCATGCTATTTTATCACATCTTGAGCTATTTCATGTTTCTGTTAAAGCCACAATTCCTGTAATTCTGTGACTATCTAAGAATCTCAGCTTTCCTTTTTTTTTTTTTTTCTTTTTCTTTTTCTTTTGAAAGTAAGCTTCTAGACCTCTTGGTTTCAGAGAAAAGTTTGAAAATGTAACCTGAGTATATCCTAAAGGCTCGAAAACTAAAAGGTTAATAAAAAGAACACATTTATTTATTAAAATCTGATGATTTTCAGCAAATCTAATGATTGTGGGGCTTAACTCATGATTTTTGAACATCTGGCACTACTCAATATATTAGAGCTAAATGGAAAAATTCAATATCTAGTTTATTTTTAAATAACATTAAAGTTACAAAGTCAAACTTTTGTTATGATTTTGGCTATTGTTAATAAGCTGGTGTATAATTACTTACTGACACAGTGTAGCAAATGTGTACCAACTGATAAAATTGTAAGTACTGTATATTTCATTGATTTTATAATGTATAGATGTCTTTTTAAAAGGGCACAACTGAATGCCCTTATGATATGTAAGAGAGATCTGCTGAATGTCTTGGCATGTATCAGGTGAAAGGCATATCAAATTCTGGTTTTATAATGAGTCATATCACAGTCTAGGTGGCAGGTCACAAAAAGTTCAAGTAATATTTATGAAAGTTGCCATCCATTTTAAAGACTTGGTTTAGAGAATGCCTTCAGGATTGAATCCTGAAGTAAGACCTAACTACACTACAAGATCTACCTGACAGTGACTTGCCTAGCTGTGAAAACCAGCCTTATTGTCCCTGGGCTTCTTTGCCACCCTTAACCCCTCTCCTGGTTTCAGTCTGTCAGCCACTTTTACCTTGCCACATTATTTCCTGAACCATAGTTCAACACACACACACACACACTTGTTTTTCTTTATTTTTCTTTCTTGGGGTGGGGGGAGGGGAGCTGAGGGGCAAATGAATGTGTTTTTGTTTTGTTTTAGCCATTAAAAATAATTTACCACTTTAACTTCCCCTGGCCAAATAAAAGTAGAGCCCCCCAGCACCAGTCACCCATGAACAAACAAACACAATAAATAAGAAAAAGAATAAACCAAACAAAAGCAGCAAACTTAGAACTAAGCAGTTCCCCATTCATTGTAATAGGATGATGCATGCTTAGCACCAGGTGTGTGGGAATATAAACAGCAGCACTCAGAAGCCTCTTTACCTAGCCCAAAATAGTGTCTGCTATCAAGCTCTGTTAGCTTCCTTTGGATCCAGAGTGGTAACAACTCCTCTGAAGTAAGAGAGCCTGTTTTTTTGTTTTAAATAGTATAAGGGGACATGTAAGGAAGGAATGACTTCTGCAGTGTGTGTTTCTCCTAATTTTGTCTTGGAGCTTGATATTAATTTCAATTGATATTGACCTGTGAACAGCTACCTTAACCCTCTCATAGTTTTCCCCCATGGCCTGTCTCACCCTGAAGGATAGATGTCTCTGTCATGAACTTTGATTGTTAAATGATACAGTATCTATTAGTTAGTTTGGTAGTATTACTGAGATGTGTGAAGTGGATATTTGCAATAGTTACAAATAGTATTCTTGCTATTTTATTTTGAGTCCTATGAAATTTGGTGGTTTTTTAAAACCCCAGTTCCTGGAGTCATGTGAATATGACTCTCAGCTTTGATGCTTAACAAAAGGAAAGCTGTTAGTCCTCATGGTTGAAGAGAAAAGCTTGAAGGCAAATAAAAGGAACCACAAAATTTATTATTTTTTAAAATCTCTTCTTTGGGACCTGATTTATGATTTTTGGATGGTTGGGCTTGGCAATGCGGTGAAATGGAGACAACAATACTACATTCCATATGAATAGCAAAGTAGGTGCTTATAATGTTTTAATTAGAGTAATCCATCTATTTTTCTGACTGGTTCTTATCGACTTGAGTAGAACCTTGAGCTTCTTGGTTAGAAAAGGAGGTGGTGGTTTATAAATGATATTATTTCTTGGTCAAACAAATTGGCTAAATTATTTGGAATTTACAGTCTTGGCAAAAGATTATTTACCCTTATAATGTTAATCTCTTCCTATGTTGTGACCTTTCCAGAAAAAGATACATAGGGAACCCCTCTTGGACTGAAAAGTTAAAATGATACAGATACTGTAATAGACCAAAACTGTGTAAACAATAATGCATGATCACAAGAATGTGGTAAAAAGATATATTCCAAAAGCTTAGGTCTGAAGACTGCACCCACAGCCAGTCTTATGTATATGCCAATCTGACATAAGAAAATGAGCAGTGTGTTGTACATGAATACACAGCTTTATGTATTTCTTATTTATGGACCCACTGAATACTAGACAAGCACATCTTTAGCTATGAGAAATCCATGTTTTAGATTCCCCTTAATTTTGAAAAAGACTATATTGCAGAGATGTGTCAAGTGCAAGGCAGTAGAAGTGGAAAATCCTTTCTTTCTTGGCTTTGTGAGGATAGAATTTGGAAAGGTAGAAGTGGGGGAAGGAAGGGGGTTAACACTTCAGTAGCATCCAGGAGGATGTCACACTACATGTAAAGTTCCCGAAAATCTACAGAGAACAAAGCAAGGGAGAAGAGCGAGTGACCAGCTCCAGTCTCTTCCCCAGATTGGTAAATTCAAACTACGGATAAATGAAGATGTTCTGTAAACCTCATTGATGCCTTTAAGCAATGAAAGCATGTCTAAAGATTTTGTGTGTGTAAAATCATATACTTAGTGTATGGGAGTTTGCATTATATTAGTTTATATCCAATGAATTATTTGTAAAGGGGTCACATTTAAGCCCTAAGGCTGGACATAGATTTAGCTTTCAACCCTAACTCTACATTGTGAGTCTTAATATATGCTAATGTTGCTGTTAAAACTTGTCCTTGCCTTCAAAGCCATCCATAACTCAGCCCTGGTCTCCATCTGCCCTCCTCTTTCCTACACCACCTCCTATGCTCACAATAGCTCCAGGTTAGAATCTGGGATTCTGATGCTACACACACTTACAAATGAGCTTCAAGTTAAACGTGTGTGTAAATGCTAGCAGGATTGAGGCCTTACATGAGGACATAGTTATTTACTGTAACAGCTGAGCGACTGTGTTTAAGCAAGGGCATTTTTGAAAATGTTCTTTTGCTGCTGCTTATATCCCCCACTACTGTGCAATAGGCAGAGGAACAGCTGCCTCCTCCCACCCTGCACAGATCCTTCATCTGGAGTGGCAATCCAGTTGTATTAACAACTGGGAATGGTAGATGATTCAGTTGTTGTAAAGCACCATGTAAACAACAAAAAAACCACACTTTTTTTAATGTAAAATTCCTTCTCAGAACCTTACTGACTGACTGAACAAATAATGTAATCAAAACTCTGTGTTATAGAATATACTAATGACCATAAGTGACCCTATACAGTTCAGATTCATGCTAGAATAGCCCATGATCATAGCTCACTTCTTGCTCTCTAGGTCAGGTAAGAAAAGTGTTGCTAAACAAACATTTAAGAATTTCTCTTCAGCATTTTTTCCTATTAAAAAACCCACCTCCACCAATCTTCTCAAATATTGGGTTAAGCTAGTCGGATGCTGGTATAGCCTTTTAGATATAGCCAGTAAAACAAACAGAACACCTCAGGAGAAACAGGAGACAAAAAAACCTCACTAAAATGTAATGTATGTAGATAGTTTTCAATATTTAAACTGCTAGATGTACAGTAAGTTATTGCAATCAAACAACTTGGAGACCGTGAAGTCCAAACTGCCAAGGAGTCATTCCTCTGCATAGCAAACCACAGCTGGGTCTGAAGTTTTCCAAACTTAAAAAAAAAAAAAAAAAAAAAGTAATGGTAACTCATACCTTTGTGTGTGTTCTCACAAGTGTTCCCCAAGAAACGCTTGCAGTCAGGAAGAAGCCGTTCTATTTTTGGCTGGCTCTCAGCATTGGGGAGCTCTATCTCTCTAAGCAGATTAGAGGCAAGCATCGCAAAAGAGGTAGGAAAAACATTTAAGGCAGCTCCCAATACTGCACTTTATTCACTATCCACTACCAAAGGGAAAACCTAGAGAAAGCCAAAAGGAGAAGATAAGTAGGCCCCATAAATACAACATGTAATCACTGTATTTCTTCCTAGAGCAAGTATTGTATGCTGCACATTCTGAACTTGGCTGAAGTGCCCTTTTTCAGAGAGAAACCATTCTGAATGTAGTAAGAATTCTCTACATTTCATGCTCCCATATTAATCTGCACATCAAGGCTGAGAAAAACACAGCTCAGACTGTAATTGGGAATCCCAGTAAGCACTTCCAGCTTCTCAAAGCAGCTGGATTAACACGTTAGCACTCTCATGCAATGAATTATCATCTGCTCCAGATTATCTCTCCTATGTATGAAAACATCAGTGTCTTTCCAAGTCCAGTGTTAGGTCTTCTATCTAGAACTGCATGACTGTTACAGGGAGAAAAAATAGAGCCCTTTCTGTGATACACTAGGGGGAAGTATGTTTTAAGGAGACAAACTGCTAAAATATAGTTCTCATTTGAAGTTTGACTCTTATGATTGTCTCAAGAGCAGGTTCCACAAAGGGGACTTAGGCTAAATGTTGCAATCCCTACCTTTAGGTGCTCTGCCATATAGTAGAATCCTCAGTCCTGAGTTAGGAGCTCAGGCTCCCTTTACAATGCATAGGGAGAAATAGGCGCCAAAGAGTGGGATTAACAAATGCCAGCATGCTGAGTGGGAAGCCACCTAAACTAACCAGCAGGAAATACTAACCAGAGGGTGATAGCCTGGCCCTAACCACTGCCTAACTCCAAGTCTGAGGGAGGTACCTTTCTCCAGTTGGGGTTTGCTGCCCTGAACCCTCTCTGGAGTTAGGGCCAATCTGTTTTAAGATTCTTTCTCACCAAAAAATGGAGGATGTAGTGGTATTGGATACACCCCTTTTACCCAATAGCTCAGTGGTTAGAGGGCTCACCCAGGATCTGGGAGACTCAAGGGCAAATCTCCATTCTCCCTAAGAGGAGTAGGGACTTGACCCCGGGTTTCCCACCTTCCAGGTGAGTGCCCTAGATGCTGGGCTCTGGGGTATTTTGGGGTGGGTCTCCCTAAATCTCTCCTGTCAAAGCTGTTCCACTTTGTATAAAATCAAATGTTCATTGGAGCAGGGGCTTGAACCTGACTCTCCCACATCCCAGGGAGGGCCTTAACCAGTGGGCTATAGAATCAATCTCTCTCTCTCTCTTTTCCCCCCCCCCCAAGAATATTGGGAAAAGGGGGCACAACCACCTCCAGGTGTGTTTTGTGCAGGGCCCACTCCAGTAGAGATGTTCTAAGGTGGCCTCAGAAAACACCTACCGGATCAGGCAAGACAGGCAGGGGATCGTTTAGTTGGTAAATCCTGCCAGGGCTCAGGTGTGAGTTAGATGCTGTGTGTCAGGATTTAGGCAGCTGTGTGCATTCCCACTGTCAGAAATTTAGGCACCTGCAGAGTTAGGCAGCAGCTTAGTGGTGCATTTGAGAATCTACATTTTGGACTTAGGTTTAGGCTCTTAGGCACCTAAATCCCTTTGTGGATCTATCTTGCTGCACTAGGAAATTGTTTTTAAACAAAAAGGGCCAAATTCTCTTCTTAGTAAACTCTGTTCTCTTTAAATCTGGGCTAACTTCATTGCATTTACACCAGCATGAGATAGAGTAGAATCTAGCTATATGTTTTTGGAAAAGTGCAAATAGACATTAAGCAATTGCTACCAGGTTGAACTGTTGGTCTTGAACCTGCAAGTTGCCCTTCATGCTGAATTTAAGTATAAACCAACATAGAGAAAATAAATGTCATACTCAAATACAAAAGTTTATCTTATAAATCTTTAGGGTCCAAATATTACCTCTTAGTCTTCTTACACTAGTGTGACTCCACTGATCTGTGGAATTATTCCTGATTTGCATCATTATAAATGTTTTCCCTTACATTGTCACTACACGTGCAGGACATGCAGTAAGGGAAAATAGGCACAAACCAAAGCCACAGTTCTGATCTCTGGTCCAGATCCAAACTTCCTGGAACCAGTTCGTGAATCTGATAAATCTGTGGTGTGCCTGCAGATCCAGCCCCCCAAGTGGTGGGGGGAGAATCCTCTTGTGATGTGGGGAATCTTTAATAGCAGTAGTGGTAATAATTTCTCATTATTTTTTCCATAGTCGTTGTGTTTAACTTGTACATCAGCTGGCACCCAGTCTCCCCTTCAGAGGTATACATCAGAGTCTTGTAGAGTAGATGAGACCCACTCGTATATACACCTCTACCCCGATATAACACGAATTCGGATAGAACGTGGTAAAGCAGTGCTCCAGGGGGGCAGGGCTGCGCAGTCCGGCGGATCAAAGCAAGTTCGATATAACGCGGTTTCACCTATAACGCGGTACGATTTTTTTGGCTCCTGAGGACAGCGTTATATCGAGGTAGAGGTGTATCTCATTACCAATCATGCTGTCATTAGCATGGCCACCTATGTTTCAAGAGGAAAAGGGCATATGTTTTGGAAAAACACAAGACCAAGCTTATTTTTAAGGGATATTACCGCACAATGATCTAGTCATGATGCAAAATCATACACTTGTATCACAGAATATGATCCTTTGTATGATTATTTTTGAAGCCCACCTATAATCTAATCAAATAATGCATGTTACCTTCTTAATGGATAACAAGTAATGGAACACTAGGCACTAAATAAGGAATGTAGCCACAGTGGGAAGTGCTAATTATACCAAATACATTGGGGAGAGAGGCAGAGGTAGGAATCTTGGTTTATGACTTGTGGGGATTAGATTTTTGTGGTGGTGATGGGAGGGTGTGGTAGAAAGAAGAGATGCAATGTGATGTTGCCTGCTCTCTACAGATCAAACCCCTCCAGCTCCACTGAGGCTAAATTTACGTTTGTTTGAAAATACAGATTTCAATTATAGGAGAAAAGCTGAAAAATGGGGCCAGGGGAAGAGAAGGGTTTCCATGACAGCACCGATCCAGAGAGCTGTACTGGGATGTGTGTGTGTGTGGGGGGGGGGAAGAGTATCAAAGGGGAACCCTTTTCTTCATCCCTACCTCCCCCTGCAGCTGAGTGGAATTTGACTGATTGTAGGGAGTACTTCAGTCTTCTTCTATAACCTATAATGGTCATTTGATGTCCCATCTATTGCCCATTCTACAGGGGGCAAGATAGATAACTACCATGACTGGAAACGCCACAAGAAGCTCACAGTGTTTCCTGCCCCTTTGCTGGGTTATTCCCATGGAAGTAATTATTGAGCTTTAAGGTAATATTGTCTTGGTCAATATTTGCTCTTCAGGTTAATAAATAGTAATTCCACTTGAGGTGAAGAAACCCAGTCTCTTCTTACCTCATACTAAAGGAATTTTGAGAAGTGCCCCACATATAAAATGTCACTCTGGTAACTGTGCCCTTTGGAGCATCGTGGAGGAACTGGCACAACTTCACAGGAATTAAAAAGGATTGTGAAGTTTAGTTTGTTTACGCACTGAATTACTATTGTAGTCTGGTTTTTGTGGTACCTTTCAGCACACTGCTATAATAAGTGGCATTTACATTTTCATTTCCAGTTCACCTTTAAGAGACTGTGCCTTTGGAAATGAACTTCCCTATTTGTTAATCTTGCAGAGCTTGATTTATTCTAAATAGCAGCATAATTTAAAATGGGATATAAATAATACGCCAGTTTACAGTTCCAAGTTTGCAAACATTACCAGGCATATTGCCAGATCCAAAGCCCATGGAAGTCAGAGAGTCTTTCCATTGACTTCAGTGGGCTTGGCTCAAGATCACAGTATTTAGCTACCATGATTAGTCCACTGCAGTAAGCAGTACACCCACCAGTTAGGCTTTCCAGGACCGGACTTTAAACTAGTAACTATTAACTTTCACATTCATCTATCTTGCATACATTGCAATTGAAAAGCATGGGAGCCCCTGCAACTTGGCCCCCTTGTTTTTGGTGGGGTGGGGTCAGGAATGGAAGCTGTGGTCCAATCACCAAATATTTCAGAAATATTATTGCAGAAGGGTCTGTACTCTGAAAGACTGTACTTTGTATTCCTGGAAATCTGTCCTATTATTCATCAATGCCTGTGGTATTTCACAACTTGGAAACACAGACCCATACAGAGTAGGTATTATTAACCAATATGAAACTACTGCAAGATGTCATGAATCAGAACTTACTGGCCATCCTCACGAAAGACTTCATAAATTCGGACTTATTTTCAAAACAAACACTATACAGTGGAGAGCAGGGACAAACTAAGGTGAATCTAAAAACTTAGGCCTAACAGAAATGGGGTCTTCCCCCAGGTACAGACTTCTCCAACCATGCCCAATGGACGTTTTCAAAACTAGAGAATTCTTTTATTCTTGTAATCACATCTCCTGAGGGAAATGATCCCACCCTGAGTAAGGACTGCAGGAGTTGATTCATTGTGAGTAAACTCAGAATAAAAAACTTTCCTCTTCTGAAAAAATCCTCTAGAGAATTGAGTGAAAACTTCTCTGTAATTTTCTTTTTCAGTGATGCATCTTTTACTTCGAGTTGTAGAAGGCATGAGGATGTTGCCACTCTTTTAGCCAACACCAAACAACCTGACAGTATGGGATACATTTCTAAAACATCTGCCAATGTGACATATGTAAAACTGGCATGATCAGCATGATAAATCCCAAGGGCACATAGCCTCCTTGTAAATCGAGCATCACCCGCATCCATCTCTGGCTTGGTCCTTAAGATGTTCTGACTGGATATTGCATTTTTGTCCATCACTGGCGATCTCATCATATCACCAAAGCTTTTGGCATTCACATGATCACTGGCCATGTAGTGGCATTCCTTGGCAAACTTGCTTCGTAATTAGTTGGTCTTCCATCCTAATAATATGTCCATATCAAGAAAGCTGTTGAAACCAAACCAGTGCCGACAAAGGCGGTTGCTGATCTTGTCCTGCCACTTAATTAGTAAAACTGGTAGTTGCACACGAATAGAAATACAATACCTCTTTCAAAAAAGACTAAGTTAACACGAACAAGATACCTTTTTAGTTCATGCCAGCAGCATTCGCATGGGGGAGTTACTAGCATGGTGTGCAGTGTGCACAGCAATTTGCGTCCCTATAGTCCAAACTGCAGGGCCATGTAGACAACCGAAGCCTTAAGTCTTGTGGTCAATTAAGAAATGCTAGTTATGTTATTCAGCAGCATGACTAATGTTTAAATATTAATACAAATCTTTCTTCACTAAAATATGTGGTCTTGTAATACTGGATTACTAAAGAGGACACTTGCAACAAATGACTTCTCTAAAGATATGTGGGGTTTTGAAATATCCGGTGACTCTCCAAATCTCCAATCCTGTACTGTGAGGATCTGAGCATGACCTGTAAGTCTTATGCAGGCAAAACTCCCATTGACTTCAGTGGGGCCTTTCCCATCTTGGGGCTTGTCTACACTAAAGCTTTTTACCTCCAGTTAATTAATTGCTGATTAACTATAGGTATTTAACACATTTGTAAAGACTAGGCTGAACAGTTTCCAAATGTTTGTTCCAGGATATGATCTGTGTGTGTGTATTTTGTACTTTTGAATGGAAGCTTAGATTCTGCAGATGGTGATGCTCTTGTCTGGGAAAAACTTCCTTTTCCCCCCCCCCCAATGCTACCTTGTCATCATCTATGCAACTTGATCAGTATTTTAATCACATACTGTTTATCACAATACTTAGCCAGATAGAAGGTACATCGTCATCATGTACCAGAAATACTGGTAAAAACATAACAGTAACCAGTGTGTACATTACAAACAAATCACTATGGAAAACTGATACTTATGATAAGGGTTTCTTATTGCTGGTGTTAACTTTCTGAAATTCACTGTTGATTTTAGTAGATGAACTCAATGTCAGTTTTATCAGTTAAAAACATTAAAAATGTTCAGAGCATTTTTCCTCCAAATTTTTTCCCCTGTAATCACTTTCAGTCCAGTGAATGCTCTCTCGACACACAAAAAAGCTATATGATGCAAAAATGCAATCTCTAGCAGTATTCTTAGGTCAGAGCAACACCATGCTCTGAGTGTCTCTAGCCTCTGCTTGCCAGAAGCTGGGAGTGGATGACAGGGGATGGATCACTGGACGATTGCCTGTTCTGTTAATTCCCTCTCAAGCATCTGGTACTGGCCACTGTCAGAAGACAGGATACTGAGCTAGGTGTACCATTGGTCTGACCCAGTATGGCCATTCTTATGTTCTTGCCCATGAATATGGGGACATAATCTAACAGAAAAGTTGAAAACAAATTAAATTCCAAACAGTTCTTTCAGTGCTTTTATTTATTAAAACGAGCAATGAAATATTGCAAGTCAGTTTTATCACTTTTATTGGTTTCAACCTAAAACTTAAAATGCTTTTTATAATATTCATAGGACTATAGTACAGAAAGGTAACTTTCTTTCATTCTGCATTTTAGTTAGAGGATCTGTTGACATCAATGGAGAAAATACACAGAACCCTGGTTGAGCACAAGTTTGTGACCAAAGTTGTATTACACTGATTGGAAGATTATTTTCCCCTTTCAGTGTATTGTCACAGCTGTTGGAGGAATACAAGTTATGATTCAATAAGCACTATTATAAGAAGTCAAAGAGCATTTTAGCAAAAGATACAGAGGCCTGATTCTGATTTTACACCCGTTTTTCATTAGTGTAACTCTGGTGACCAAGTTATTCCTGATTTTATACCAATATGAGATTAGAATCAGACCTACAACACTTTAGGGCATGATCCAAAGCCCACTAAAAACAATGGGAGATCTTTAAATTGTTTGCATGGGTTTTGGAGTAGGCCATTAGGGTATGTCGTAACTTCAGGGAACTTGTATGATTGACACCCATATGGGAGACCTGGGTCAGCCTAACTTGGGTGTGGACAGCCGAAGTGCAAAGCCATACTTGAGCACATCCGTATTTGTGTAAGGTGCTAGGACTTCTGGGGGCACATACCATCATTCCTAGCGCTACAATAAACTGTGCCAATCTGAATTCTTTTGCCGTGTGTCATGGGACAACTTGTCTGTCCTTTCTGGGCCCCTGTGTGGACGTGCTCTTAGCCCACCAAGGCAGTAAAGTAAACTCTTTCTGGATTGGCACAGTCTAGATTCTTGGTTTCAGCCTCTGTTCCAGCCAGTGGCAAGGCCTGGATCCAACTCAGAAGGATGACCTGTTCCAGCAGTTGGCATTAATGCAATTCTTATTTCAGAAACATTAGGTCAATGCAGGTCACGACACACAGTGGAGGGCATTTTGGCACTGGTCTGTTCTGAGAAGGCAGTGACATACCTTGCTAAGAGGATTCTGCAGGATGCATGCAGACATGGAGAAGTGGAGACCGCTAATGCAGGTTCAATAGCTGTGGGATTCCCCCTACACTGACCAGAAGCTCTGGAGTAGGACCACAAGCAAAGAGTGGTGGGATTACATCATGCAGAAGTGGGAGAAATCAGCAGTGGCTTCAGAACATCCATGTGAGGAAGGCCACATTCCTGAGGCAGTTGGAGGAGATTGCCCCTTCACTTCTTCATTGAAGACTGGAGCTTAGAGAAGCTGCAAAGAAAACAGAAGATCTTTCAGTCCATTTAATAAAGTATTTACCTTTCCTGTCAGAAGGCAGGTGAAATAATGATGATGGAACAAAGAAACTTAGGGTCAGACTGTGGTAGGTCCTGACCTGCACAGGTGCTAGGCATGATCTCATACTGGAGTGCAGATGCTGCCCCACCACACCACACCCCAATGCTTCTATGGCTACCTGAAAGGATGAGGGAGGACAATGGGGAGACCACAACCCTGCTACCCTGTATACCGGTCAGCTGGGGTATGGTGAAGGTGTTAACAGGCAATGTTGAGGGAACACAACCCATTGCTAGGATGGCAAGACAACAGCTGCAACATGTGCTTTCTAGGACACCCCAGGGGGAATTCTGGCTGACTCAGAAAAACTGAGCTCGTTAAGACAGAATTTTGCATTCATCTGCATTGAATAAAACATAAGAAGTTGTCCAAACTTGGCTCATGCTGCTGTTTGCAATGGGGTTTCATACAAGTGAAATATAGGGCACAGCACTGTCTTAGGTAAGTGGTAATCGTCTGAGGAATGTATTTGTGAAATCTAGACTCAGGACTGAGATCTGGGTTAGTACCTTTGCTTTATCCTCTGTGAACTCCCATTTTCAATAAGTAGAGGTCATGTAAAATGACTACCAGCCCAAGTCCACGCCCAGCAGACTGCAGCATTTCCTAATTAGGTTATATTCAATCTTTATAATGTGCTAGTAATAGATGTGATACTGCAGTGTAATCTCCACTGATATTATTCACTTCCCAGGAATGTACAGCTGAAGCTGCTCTGCTGGCTCTGACTGAAAACAATGGGTGTGCAGCTGACAAATAAAGTAGCTGTTTTACATTCCCTGAGCTATTCTGATTCTATTGTTTAAGTGATGTCTGCTGAACAGGTACTCACATTAGAAAACCAAGCACAATCACAATGTTGTTGATGTGGCAGCTATTTTTGAATCTTATTAAAGCTTGTTAGTGCTTTTCCCATGCAATGAAAAACTGGACTTGCCTGTTGTAATATTGCCTGGCAGTTATGAATGGTTTCAACTCACATTTTATACTGAAAAAATGAGCTCATACTATATAATTGCAGGCTACCCCCAAGAATATTTTTATTCAGTATCGTCAGACTCTACATCAAAGATGGCAAAGAGCCTGATCCTTCAAATGCTGAGTGATCTCAATTCCCACTGTAGTCACATGGAGTGAAGGGTACTTGGCAACTTCCAGGATTAGCCCCTAATGTTTAAAGCTGATGGCAATTTTTGTATGGAGCAAGACAACAAGTGAAGAGAATGTTCCAGTTAGAATTTGGCTTTCTTCTTGTTTATAAGCTTAGCAGTTTTCATCAATATTACAATATTTATTCTATGTCTTGCCCATACACTCCATGTGCACTTCTTAACAATTGCCATATCCCTTACCCACAAATTAACATTTTATTTTTCTCCTTCAAAGCTTACCAGACAATAAGCATTAATTGTCTTTACTAAAAACAAAAGCTTATTGAGTTGAATCTGTTGGTTTAATATATACAGTGACCTTGATTCCTTCCCCAGCTGGCACGAGTGTATTCAGTTTGCATCTCTCTTCCAAGAGCACTGTAGAGAAAGGCAGTTTGAGCTTGCTATTGGAGATCCAAAGGCTGCCTGTGGATGTGTATGAATTAGCACATACCATGGCCAGCTTAACCGTGCTCCCGCCCTGGTCAACACCATCCAGTTTTGGGGCAGTGCTTGCTATTAAAGTGACCCAATGGAGCAGGGATCAAGGGCCTCTGAAGGTCCACTTACTGACATTGAGGCCCTAGATATAATAGCAAAAGCCAGAGTAACGGCAAAATCTTGCACAGCACTTGCATATCAATATGTTATGATTCAGACATCATAAATAAGGTGAACATCGCTAAAAACAAAACAATCCCCCTTTCAAACAGGGGGTGAATTAGTCTTTCTCTCTCGCTCATCTGTAGTATTAACACTGAAGAGGATGATTACGTTCAAGCTAAACAAGAAACTCTGGACATCAGAAATAACAGTATCAGATTCTAAAAAATGGGTTCCAATTATTATAAAAAGACTTTCAATATTGTTCTCTACATATTCTGTTAAATATCCCAGTGGGAAACTTTTGATCAAAGCTAACCACATTTCTTTGGACTTTCTTCTTTTAATGATTTCAGCAATATAAAGAATTTAGATGAAAAGCAGAAGTATTTTCTCTTTTTAAAAAAATCAGTAGAAAAGATCCACTGCTCAGCCTGCTAGTGATTTTATTTATAGAAATTCCCGAAGTGGCAGTTACTGAAATAATCTGTGGCCAACAGGCTAAAGAAAACTTAAAAAATTTCAAAAAAGTCTCCTTCCAAGAACTGTATAATCACTTCCATGAAAATGTGTTATGTAGCCCCTGGGCATTGTATTGACGTGGTATGAACAAATAGTGAGAGAAGGTGAATTACTGGAGATCTATGTACCTTCAGTAATCCACTTGGATTGTAAAAAGGTGGGAGGAGAAATAATCAAACATATTACTATATATTATCTAGCAAATGTATTCCAGAATGCAACCTTTTGAGTGCACTGTGAAACAGTATTAAATGGCTTTTGAAAAATATTGTAGGCCTGGAGTGTAACTTCCTTATGTCCAAAGCTTTTTTTTGAAAAGCATTTACGTTATGTTTAAACTCTCAACTTCTTTTGAGTTTACACTGTGCGCTGTACCGCTGTAGTGTAGACAGTTGCTACAGTGACAGAAGGGTTTTTTTTTATCACTGTAGTTAATCCATCCCCTCAAGAGGCAGGAACTAGGTTGATGGAAGAATTCTTCCATTGACCTAGCATTGTCTATACCAGGATTTAGATTGGTTTAACTACATCTCTTGGGATGTGCATTTTTCACACCCCGAGCAACGTAGCTTGGTCAACCCAAGTTTTTTAGGTGTAGATAGGTGTAAAAGGGTATACTTTAATGACCATAAAGCCCTTGTACATGCCTTGTCAGTTTCAAAGCCATAAATTGACAATTTCAAAACACAAAGGAATCAGTTTGCAAATTACATTTAAGTTCTGTGCTTACTAAGTGCCTGCTCCTGCTCCGAGTGAAATAAATGCTAAAGTGCCATTGACTTCAATGGGGCACATATAAATCCATTATAATTGCCATATGACATACCAGAAGTGGGATTTAAGTACTGATCTGAATTGGGACTAGTATGCCTAATGTCAATTAGGAACTTTAACTAAGACCAACCTTTCAACTCCAGCACAAGTTCCTACCTATGAAAGCTTTAAATTATAGAGAGAAAGCATAAATCCTTGGTTGGAATGGGACAGGCATTTCCACTCCTACTTTGCAATCCATTTATAAGTAGCTGTATGTTATTATACAGTGTTAATGTTGATATTTTAATTACACAGGAATTGAGAAACTAGGAATTCAGGTTCCCCTAGCAACCTTGATTCTTCCTCTGATATGTATACCCTACAGTAGGGGGACAATGCATTTTCTATTAAATTACTCCTCCAGTAAGACTATACAAACAAGTTGAATTGTGTATTATGTTTAAACTGCTTTTCTATAAGCTTATATACATCTGAGCAGGACTTTTTTGCACTATTAATCCTTTATTTCTTTATAATACGATCTAAGCAGTATTACTACTTATATCTCTCTATAGTTGTGCCTGGCACATTACAGGATAGATAAAAGATTTCCCCATCATGAAGAGTTAACAATCTAACTCTACAATCAGGAAGATACTGGAATGAATTGGGGAAAGGGAAAGATGACAGTAAGGATAAGCATATAAGGAAAGTAGGATGAATGGGATTCCTAACAGAAATGGGCTTGAAGAAGGAGAGAGTTACTTCATGGACAAGCGGTGAGAGAATGATCCAAACTTAGGGGACAATATGAAAGACTGTATAGCTGAGAGATGGAGAAGAGAAAGGGAGCAGTAAGAGAAGAGGACTTGGACAAATGTGGTACAGGTCTGTCTCATCTTACGTGGGGGTTCCGTTCCGCGGTTAGCGCGTAAAGCGAAAACGGCGTATAGCCAAAACCCCATTGAGTTCAATGGCGGGCGAAATCACCCGCACTACAGATATAGTATTAAAACTGTGGTTTTGTTTGTTTTTATTTATTTATTTATTTATTTTTGCCGACTGCGTAAAGTTGAAATCGCACATGTTAAATGCGCGTAAGATGCGACAGACCTGCATATCACAGGAGCAAAAGAACACTAAGTCAGCGATATAGGTGAGAGTGAGCTTGTGCAGATCCTTGAAAGTGAGGATCTTGAATCAAATGATCAAAGAGACAAGAAGCCAGTGAAGGCATTCAAAGGGGCTGGGATGTGTGCCATGACTGAAACAAATTTTTGCAGGAGCCCTTGTTAAATGTTGGCAGTCAAATGCATCTGTGTCTATTTGACTATCCAGTCCTCAAAAATGGTTGGTTGGATTTTCTTCAAACTACCGCCGACACAAATTTCACCTGTGAACTAACAAGTAGCATGACAAACTTGAACCCCAAAGTTACCTTTAAGTGGCTTATAACAGGGTCTTTAGAATGAAAGCACAGTCTCAACAGTAGTCAGTTTAAAGACAGATAATGCATAAGTGCATTCTGGCAAACAAATAACAATCGCAAAGCCTGATGTGAACATTGCAGCAGTTAGAAAGGGACTCACAGAAGTAAGATTTAACAAAGGATTCTTTTTTTCCCTTTGGGGTGGGATGGAAATCCATTCCACCAAGAAACCTAACTGGCAACTACTTTATCCCATAACAGTTGGGGTAATATTGAGCTAAGAAGAATATATATATATATTTTTTGTAAGTAGCATTACTTGGGGCCTGAAAGTACCAATTTGCTGCACAGGGGATACTTATGTTTTTCAGACAGTGGGTCCCATTCACCATTCTTCCCAAACTGTTCTCAGGGTGTGAATGGAGATGATGTGACAAAGACCACTTTAAGACAACTTTGTGGTACCCACAGTCTATGCCTGGCCCCCTGTTTAAGTTTAGAGCAGCCCAGAAGCTGCTCTCAATTTATGTAGGCTGTTGGAGCAACTAAGAATCACTGAAATACTGCATGCTCTGGTCATGCCACTACTACTAAGGGGTGCCAGGGCATAGAGCCATTCCAATTCTCCAGCAGCAGTGGGACTATGCTCTAGTTCCAGCTGCTGAGTTGGTACTCTCATTGTAGCTGGGAGGCCCCACCACACAGAGAGTAGCAAGGGAAATAACTTCCTGCACAAAACTCCAAACTGTCAGCAGTCCAACTGAGGAAGCAAATTCACCTCCTGGGTGTGAAACCAAACATGTAGTGTGTTTGTCTAAACATTTAAAAAAATAATTATACACAAATGAAAACAGTAAGTGGAATGGAAAGCCCTTGAACTCACCAATAGCATTTCCTATCATGAATGCTATTATACACAAACTTTTATAACAAAATAACTCAACTTATTATAAACAAACATGAAAGCCTCCAGCCTCCCATGTATTCATCTCCGGAGAAGCACTTTGTAACAAATAATAGAGTTGTATTCTGCCCTATCTCTCTGTGGGCTGGAGTCAAAGAGCATGGGTTGATTCCAGTAAGGTCAATACAGCACTTGATGCCATTCAAGGTATCTTACAGATTCAGCCCCATTTAAATCAGAGGGAGTTTTGGAGCAAATCACTACAGCAGGCCATTAAGATGGTGATAACTCAGACACCAGAACAATTCACAGTAACACAAGTATGAAAAGTGTGACAAGAATGTATTTAAAAAGAAAAGTTTGGAAATTCAGTTATATACTGAAGACTAGTGTTTACCTCTTCAATCGATGAGAATCCATCACTGCAATTTTCCTTTAACAAGTGAAACCTGGTTTTTCCCCCCTCCGGTACTTGCTGAAGAGGGTTTTATAAAGTTTTCCAAAAAAAAATTAACTTCAGCACTGAGTGTGTGAGACTTCATTTGAAAGGTGGTAGGGTTTTTTGAGGGAATTATGAAAATTTCAGGATCAGGACCTTAACTCTTTGCATTATGTGTGGTTGGATGGCTGTGCCCACCCATAGCCCTCGTAGGGCTTCTGTGAGGGTGCAGCACTCCACCTGCATGTTGACCATTCCAAAATCAGGGCCACAGAGTGAAAATGCTTTCTCAGTCCTGTGACACTGTATTTATATAAACTGTAAAAGGAATTACTGCCAATCGCCCTGAAGTAAAGTGCTTAACAGCCACTGACAATAGAGGGGAGAAGTATACATACTGGGTATATATCTAGCATTTATACTTATAAAAATACCATGCATAATGACAACTGTGTAAATATTTATAAAAATATCTTTGTGTAAGGTCTGTAACATATTTAATATTTTCAATCAATTCACATGCAGTGCTTGCGTGTTTGTGCCAAATGTAACATTTTGAAAAATGAACCTTTAGTAAAACTGTCAGAAGAGTTGTGTTAAGTTCAGGTAGCTGCCAACAATAACTTCTGGGAGGATATCATTGGAAGAAGCCAAACAATGCTGGGGTCTCTATCAGGATTAACTATGGCACTTGTAAAAATATTAACATCAGTTTAGTATTTATGGGCTTCCTATCCCATAACCTGCTGGACTGCTAACAACTATTTTCTTAGTTCTTTAACATTCTGTTTAAAGCATTTTCGCTTTCATCCAATAGATGGACAGTTTCCTTTTAAATCTGGCGTTCAAAATGAGCTTGGTTGTGAGAACTCCTAACAAACACAGAAGTGTCTCTCTAAAGCATGTGTTTATATCTTTGGGCATAGCAAAGGCCTGAGCTCTGTTGCCAATTCTTGCCATGTTTGGGGGTTTTCTCTTAGGGTATGTCTACACTACAGGATTAATCCGAATTTAGATAATTCGAATTTGGGAAACAGGTTGTATAAATTCGATTGTGCGCGGCCACACTAAGCACCTTAATTCGGTTTTAAACCACATTAATTCGGTGGTGTGCGTCCACACTAACCCTAATTCGAATTAACAAAATCGATTTAGGCTCTACTCCGTTCGTCGAGGTGGAGTACAGAAATCGATTTAAAGGGCCCTTTAATTCGAATTAACTGGCTCTGTAGTGTGGACGGGTGAAGGGTTAATTCGGATTAAGGCAGCTAAATCCGAATTAAAGTCCTAGTGTAGACCAGGCCTTACAATCCCAGCTCCTGGAGTCATGGCACTCCATGCAAAATCTCACCTCTCCTTTAAGACAAAACAGTCTCCCCAGCCCTCCTAGTTGCAGAGAAAAGCTTGCAATCCTGAACTGTAAAGGATCGAAAAATGAGGAGGCAAATGGAAAGACCCCCAAATGTGGTTTCAAACTCATTTTCCCCAGCCAATCGTGATTTTTGGGGAGAGCTCTCCTGATTTATTTTATTTATTTATTTAGGAATGCCTGGCATTAGTGCAGATGCAGCTTTAACTAGGGAGCAGTTAGTGCCTCCATAATGCTGTGCGCAAACTAGCCATCAAGATATATATTTTTAAAAATCAAGTGTGTCTTGAGTGTATTCCAGCCAGCCCTGGCCTGTGCCAGGTTTTCAGTTCAGCTGCAGTTGGCCTCACACCAGAGAACTGCCTAGCGCCCAAGCAAGCACGTGGGCTTAGCCCTGAGGGTGCCGGTGTGAGCAGACACCCAGGCTCCAGAGGGAAGCGCTGGCCACACGCAGGACCCGCTGCAGACATCAGGCTTGCAACAGCCTGTGGATGCTGCTGCTTTCTCGCCTGCAGCCTCTGGGGACGAGCAAGGAGCAGAGTAAGGCGTTTCCCATCCAATGCACCAGCCCAGAGGAGGGGGAGGGCGCGCAGGGGAGGGAGCTGCCGGGTGACAGGCGGTCACAGGTGCTGCTGTTGCCTCTGAGTCACGGGAGAGGCGTCTCTGCGCCCCAACCAGCTGCTGCTCCCCCTCCCCCTCCTCAAGGCTGCTGCGGCTGCCAGCCCAGACAGAGCCAACTCCTCACAGGCGGCCTTGCTTGCAGGAGGAGCAGCCACCGAGCCGCGCAGCCGGGGGAAAGGAGCAGACGCCCTGGGAAGCCTGTAAGTTGCTGCGTACAAAGATCTGCGTCCCCAGCCCCTGCCTGTGCCTCCTGGCCTGGCAGGCAGGTGGTTTGCAGGCAGCGGGTGTTGTCTTTCCCTTGCATGATGTGGAGATTTCGTGTCTTGGGCTGCAAGCGGCGGAAGGGCGGGTTTGTAAAGCCTAACCCCCGGGGAGCAGCACCCCCAAGGCGCGAGCGGGGCACAGTTCTGCTCTCAGCTGCCCGTGGCGTTGCCCCTGGCGTATCCGGCTTTCCCTGGGCATGTTCAGCGAGCACAGCCCTGTGCCCGGATCCGCCCCATGCATCAGGACTCCAGTGTTCTGCTAGGGGTGTGCAGGGCGAGCCAGCTCTGCGCGCAGGGCTGCCCAGTGCAATGCGACTAGTGGTTCTGTTCTCCTTCCTCCGTGCAAAACAGGTACAATTCTGCTCCCTCCCAGAGCCACCCAGTCCGTCAGGGCTCAGATTTTCCGCTTTCCTTCTCCCCGTGAAACAGGTCCCATTCTGCTCCAACAAACACCCACCTTGCACATCTCTGCTCCAATATTCTGCAGCATGTGCATGAAACGGGCACAATTCTGCTCTCCCCGTGCACCTTGGCTGATACTTTGCTCTCCACAGGGAACAACTGGCAAAATTCTGCTCTGGGATCTACCCAGCGCAGCGTGGCTCTTCTATTCTGCGCTTCTGTGTGCACAGAATGGGCAAAATTCTGGGCGTGGAGCTGCCATAAGCATCACAGGTTTTTTACTCTGCTCTCTCAAGAGCCGATTACAGGAGTCAGGATGCAGTGTGTTTTGCCATAACACATGGCAACTTAGGACAGTTGTACTGAAGCAGCTTGGCTACTGTCCGAGTTAATTTAAAAAAAAAAAACTGTCAATTTCAGTGACTTAAAAATTAGCATTCAGACAGACAAATATAATTGATGCAATTTATTACTAAAGGTGATACCTAGTTTCATTTCCTACTTTCAGAGTCACATATTTGAATAAAAATAGAGTGGTGTTGGGGTTTTTTTGTTTTTGGCAGGATGTCATTTTTGCAGTGCAGTTCTGGATGGGTCAGTTTAAAAATAAATATCTGCTTGAATGCTGCATTTCTGAATAGCTATGTAGCTGTGACTTGAATGCATCAAAGCAGAGTACTCAGCTGAAAAGAGAGCCCATAGTACAGTGTAATACTGGTTGTCTGACAGAGATTGTAAGTCAGGAACTCACCAAAGGAGTTTTATTAGGATGCTATCTAAAAGTAAAGCCGAGGTAAGATTTTTGAGGGGGGTGGGGAATTTTCACATGAAAATGAAGTCCCAAATCCAGGAAGCAATTAGTGGAAGAGTTCATCACTGTAGATTGTAGTTGTGATTTAAAACTATTTAGAATCTTAATATTTATAAAATGAGCTTGAGCTTTTATTTTTCTTTGAAAGCATTTGGGAAATTGCTCCATTGTCACCAATCATTTAAGTGGGCCATTATTCCTTGCTAAATGTGGATTAGAGGTATGTAGGGGACAATATGTTTGAATAAACAATGAAAAGCATGAATTTAAAGACAACTGAAAACCTAAAATGGGTGTTTCCTAAGACCCATCTTCCATTTGAAATCTTAATGAGACCATTCTTATCAAATGAATGTGCTTCACTTAGGATTTTTAGAAACATGGTACCAATAAAGGAATTGTGGTGCTCAGTGAATCTCAAAGAGCAGGATTTTGTGCATTCTTCACAGGAAAAGAAAACACAATATTGGAATCCAATATGTCACCTGGGTGACTGCAGAAATATAAACCTGTATATAGTCAAGTGATTACTATGTTGCAAGGATTTTATTTTTAAAGTGTGTTGTGAAGGGCCTAGTTTTTTACTGGGTTCACATTTAGATTTATGTTCTCACAGCAGCATGTTACAAGTAGCATTACAGCACTGGTATTCTGAAAAGTGAATGAAGTCGATATATACAGCCAAAATATTCTTTGATTTGAGCATTTGTTTCTGCATTGGAATATGCTGGAATACATTGTTCTTAAAAAGGGTTTTGTTTGTCTCTGCAGAAAAATAGTAAAGAGCCAGATTTTCCCTGGCCCTAGTATGGGTGAGCAGTGTTGGGAGAGGAGGCTTCACAGGGTCTATCCTCTGCACAGATCAAGGAAAATTACTGTCCTCACTCTCGTGAGCTCAGCGAGAGTTCACTTGTGCACTGTCAAAAGTACACATCACCCCCAAAAGTGAGGGGAAACATAGCCATGACCCCGCCCCCCATACCAGCCTTCAAAGCTGGCCAAATGCACCGGGAGGAGAAGGGTCTGGAGTTTGCAGTCTGGGGGGAGAAGAGGGGAGAATTATCTTTTAAAGTGCAATCTCAACCCAAGCTTTCCCTGGGGCATTGTGGCTCTGCACTAGGCCTTCAAGTGATGTGGCTAAATGCTGCAATCTAGCTCCAAAAAACTGTTTAAAACTCTTCCAAACCACTTGTATCAGCTCTGCTTTGACCAAGTAAAGCCATAGGTTTGGCAAAACAAAACTGTTCTCAGTTTTTCTCTGTAAACCAGAGCAACATACTTAATAATCTGTTTCAAATAAAATGTCTTCCTTATGGGTGAAATCCTGGTCCCCAGCCCAAGTCTTGAATAGGGGTTATTGTACAGGGTGTTAAAAGGAGAGTTTCTCCTCATGTCTTGTTACCGAGTTCAGAGCACCTTCCTGGCTCGCTCTAGTTATCCTTTTATTTCTCCTTTTCAATGAGATTATGAATTCTCTTGATCCTTTGGAATACAACAGACTCACGGTCCATGCGTCCACTACGCTCCCATTCTGCCATTGAATAGAACTGCTGCTGCACTGGGACGGTAGAGTCCACTCTGTTGCCTCTTCATATCCTGACTCCACTGCACAGCAGAAGCACAGTGTTTGTGCTACTGCAGGATTTGATCTAATTGCACAGCTAGTGATGCAAACGTAAACTAGTGAAAAACGGAGCAAGAATTTTTTTTTTTTTTTTTTTTTACATCGCACTTGAAACAGCCATTGCTCTACTCTGGGGGTTCCCAGGTTATCCTGAATGGAGTCACTCTACCTCCTTTAGAATGGCCTTATCTTCACTGCAGAGTTAACTCGGGGTATTGTCATCCTGCTTAGCATAGCGCAGGTATGAGCAGTCACGCTGCAAAGCCCACCGCAAAATTACTGCGTCCTCACTGGTGCACCACTCGAGTGTGTCGCTAGGACTTATGGGGCATGTGCTCCAGTAAATGGTGCCGCTCTGATTCTTTCCCAGTGGATTGTGGAAGAACTTGTCTTTCCTTCTGGGTACAGGGGGGCAGGGACATGAACAGGAGAACTATCAGCCCTCAAGTGACTTTTCCTGCATCCTCACTGAAAAGTGGATGAGTTACCAGCCCAAGTGAAAGCAGCCCCTGAGGTCTAACCCACTCTTCCAGCTAAGCCAGAATTTAAGCACTGCAAAACTCAGGTGAAAGGGTTTTTTGTGTGGATGGGCGACAGATTAGGGGCAACACTCAAATAAGACCCCGAGTTAGCTCTGCAACGAAGACAGCATGAGGGAGGACACAATAACACAAATGTTCCTTTGCTGTGGGAACGCTCACACCCAGGCTAGGCTAACCCATGTGCCAACTCTATAATGAAGATATACCCTAAAATGTGAATCCATTTCCGTATGCTTTGCAATGGACCTACTCCTTTATTTAATGTAGTATTAATTGTATTTTTGGATGCCCTTCTTGAGGTAATCATTACTTCCAAAATCTTGCATTGAATTTAAAATAGTATTAAGCTCATTTAAAATGGTATCAAGCTATTAATCCAACATGGGACTCTTACAGGAATCAGGTATAACAGAAGCAATCTTGGATTAGGCAAACAGTGATATTTTTGTGGTTTTGGAAGTATCTCAGGTCTCAGTGAGGTTTGCAAAACAATACAGATTGAGTTTGTATACAAAAATAACAGGGAGATAGAGAGCTGGCCAGGGCGATAAGAGGAACTGATGCTGCCATGGGATAAATGCCCAGGTATTGCAAGCTAAGCATTCATTTTCACACTAATACTATTTGAGTCCACAAATTACTAATGACATTTATAGGCAACCTTTATCTTTGGTGGTGTCGGTGAGCTGGAAACGTTTTTCTTCTTAAAAGTCTCGGAAATGATATGCAAAAACCTATATTTGCTAGGACTGCACATTCAAGCACCCAAAAGCCCAGAAATTCAAAAGTTATGGTTGAATGCTCAACCTAAATTTTACCTTCTTGCATTTATACAGTGATCATGTTATTGAAGGTATATGCTACATCTTTGCCTAAAGTTGTAGAAAAAGCTGCTATAATATATTGGTCAGAAATATTATGCAGCCTCATAAATTTAAAGATAGAATGACCATGCATGCAATGGGATAGAGTTAAGGGGGTGTGTTCAACCTTAACTTTTACTTTGGATGAACTGTTGATGCTTAACTATACACTGTTAATGTTGCATTAATGTTGTATGCTTACATTTAATTGGGAAAAGTTCAGAAATTCTATTTCACTACCTAGATTGCTATCAGAGGAGGTAGTGAAGGCATTCTCTTTGCAGAACAAGTTTAGATAAGACATTAGATGAAGTGATGCAGGCAGTTATCTTGCTAAGGGTCAGACTGGGTGATACAAGTGATCTTTTCTGTGATTCTATGCCATTGCAAATAATGACTGACCTTCTGTAGAGATAAAATTGCTGATTACAAGCTGAAGTCATCCAGACTGAGTTTGACTCACCCAAGCTTCACAGAAGCTGTCCAGATGTACTTTTATGGCAGTAAAAATATTTTAAAGGTAACATGCAAAGCATTTTTTTTTAAACTGGGTTTGTTCACTCGTTTTGTGCTTTTTATGGTTTATAAAGAAGGCCTAAAAGGCAGGAGTTGTTGGATTTTTATTTTGTTTTTATCTTAGAAATATTTGAAATATCAAGTCTGATCTTCATTGACGTCCAAAAGAAATCTTCCAGCAAAACAGAGCATGTGTATTATGAGCTCTTGCATCTTAATGGCAGAACTGAGGCGCTGAATCTTTAATCACGACATTTTCTCCTAAATGTTAATTAGACATTGGTGTGAAATGTTAACAATAACAAACAATTTAAAACAATCTGACTAAAGAATGTTAATATTGTTCCATGTGAATTGTTTGTTGGCTTTTAAAAAATCTGGGAAGTTTAAATACAAAAATTAGATTAAAAGAATGTTAAGGTTGCAAAAGTTAGGAAATGCCAGAATTAAGGTTGTTTGTGTTACCTTAATTTGATTCCCTTGTGCATATTTACTACAAGACCATCAGTCATAACATAATCTCATACTATTTTTCACCACAGGACTTCACCTCATTCAGTGCACAATGAATGAGGCCAGAGGTTTCAAGAAGAAAGAAGATATTTTCTTATTTTAAGGTACTGGGCCAGGAGAGCTGGGTTCTATTCCTAAGCTGCCACAGACTTCCTATGTAGTGTTGAGTACCACTGTCATAATGTGTACGCACAAGGGGGCCAAATTAAGGTTGCACAGGAAACTTTAGTCCTGGCATTTCCTAACTTCTCATTACTTGACTTTGCAATCTTAACATTCTAATTTTGGATTTTTTTCATATGAAATTTTAATTATGAAGTATTTTGAACATCATAAGACTTTCCTCCTGCTTCTTGCACTACCCAATAAGGGGGATCAAAGGAGGTTCCCTGCCACTATCACCAGCAGTGCTGGGTTTACAATGGCGCCAGTGACCCCATGGAGCCGGGCACATGCTCAGAAGGGGCCCTGGCCTGTTCTGCTTGCACTGTGCCCTGAGACCCCGCCAGCCCACTGGCACCCCCCCACACCCTGCCCACCACTTGCTCCTCTCGGCCTGCCCACCGGCCGGCCGAGGGCTCCTCTCCACCCCTTGGCCACACCTGCTGGCTTCTCTCTCTGCCTCCTGGCCAGACCCCAGTGCACCTCCAGCTCCAGGCAGTCTCTGCTTCCCACCACCTGTGGGGCTCCACCTGTCTCCCTGGAGCTGAGCCGCCTGGGACTGATGCAGAAGCTTGGCCAGTATTGGCCGGTTGGGTGGGAGGAACAGTGGGGGGGGGAGAGGGGAACTTGGCTGGGCCCTTCCAGGCAAGTGGGTCCTGAGAGAGCCTGGGTGGGGCAGGGGCAGGTCCGACCTGGCTGATCACACCACTTCCGAAGGTCTGGAGTGATTCCCCACTCCAGGACACTGATTGCCAGGCTGAGCTGCCATAGTCGCCTCCCAGTGGGGCTAGGAGGCAGGGCATGGGGGAGTGGGTCTATGAGGGTCTGGGGGGGGGTGCTGGGCTGTGAGGGGGTGGGGAAGATCTGGGTGCTGGGGAACTAGGGAGTGGGGGTTCTGTGTGGGGTGCTGGGCAGTTGAGGTGTTGTGCAGGGCACTGTGCATTTGTGACAGGGTCTGGGGGGTGCTGGGCATAGTGGGTCCAGGGGGGCTTTGGGCATAGGGAATTGAGGGGAGGGGGTCCAGTGTTGGGTGGAGGGCTGTGTGGCACAACATGGGCCCACCCCCAACAGGAAGGGGCATGCTGGCAGCACAGGGCCGGGTGGGCCATTGTGCATCTGGCAACTGCCGGTTTGTAAATAGTGCCCTCGCAGTGGGCTGGGCAGAGCAGGGCCCGCCCTGCCATGCCATGCCCCATTGCCCCTGGCTGGCCCCTCGCTCTGGGGACTGAACCCCCTGTGCCATGCTCATTGCCTCCATGGGGGCCCACAAATATGTTTGGCGCCAGGCCCACAAAAGTTTAATCCGGCCCTGATTCACCAGCTGAAAATTCTTCCAAGGCAGTTGTAAAACCAACTCTCTCTAGTCTAGACAGCAGTACTTGCTTTTCTCCTGATCTACCTGGGAAGGCAACCAAAGACACCTGTGAGGATATGAGTACTACTGCTTTAGATCTGTAATAATCCAGGGGGAGGTGGGAGGAAGAGGTGCTAGAGAAGACTTTAGGTTTAAGCTCTTCAGTGAAGTACAGGCCGATGATGGACCAAATAGCCGTTATTCTAGTAAAGTTCCTTGTTCAATGTTGAAAGGAAGTGACTGATTCACATGACAGGGTTTGCTACAAGAGGGGTTGTAAGAGACAGTTGATATTTCTTTGGTACTTGGGAAATGCTCAGGGACTATGGTGCTGAGGGCATATAAATATTTTAATTTTAGTTTGGTTATTGGGGTTTTTTTTTTTTTTTTTTCCCAAATGTATATTCTTGCCTTTTTAAAAACATAGTAAGAACAGCCATAATGGGTCAGACCAATGGTCAGTCTAGCTCAGTATCCTGTCTTCCGACAACGGCCAATGCCAGGTGCTTCAGAGGGAATGAACAGAACAGGGCAATTATCAAATGATCCATCCCCTATCGTCCAGTCTCAACTTCTGGCAGTCAGAGGTTTAGGGACACCCAAAGCATGGGGTGGCATCCCTGACCATCTTGGCTAATAGCCACTGATGGACCTATCCTCCATGAACCTATCTAATGCTTTTTTTAACCCAGTTATACTTTTGGCCTTCACAGTATCCCCTGGAAACAAAGTTCCACAGGTTGACTGTGTGTTGTGTGAAGAAGTACTTCCTTATGTTTGTTTTAAAATTGCTGCCTGTTGATTTCATTGCATGACCCCTAGTTCTTGTGTTATGTGAAGGGGTAAATAACACTTTCTCCACATCGTTCATGATTTTATAGACATCTATCATATCCTGCTTAGTCATTTCTTTTCTAAGCTAAACAGTACCAGTCTTTTTAATCTCTCTTTGTATGGAAGCTGTTCCATACTCCTAATCATTTTTATTGCCCTTGTTTATACTTGTTCCAATTCTACTATATCTGTTTTTGAGATTGGGTGAGCAGAACTGCCCGCGGTATTCAAGGTGTGGGCATACCATGGATTCATATAGTGACATGATATTTTCTGTCTTCTCTATCTCTTTCCTAATGGTTCCTAACATTGTGTTCATTTTTTTTTCACTGCTGCTGCACATTGAGTGGATGTTTTCAGAGAACTATCCACAATGACTCCAAGATCTCTTTCTTGAGAGGTAACAGCTAATTTAGACCCCATCATTTTTTATGTGTAGTTGCGATTATGTTTTCCAGTGTGCATTACTCTGCATTTATCAACATTGTATTTCATCTGCCATTTTCTTGCCCAGTCACCCAGTTTTGTGAGATCCCTGTGTAACTCTTTGCAGTCAGCTTTGGACTTAACTATCTTGAGTAATTTTGTTTAATATTTCCCTAAGTAGGATATGTTGATGCATCCTTGAATTGTGTGGCAGCACTATTAGATTTTTCTCACTAAGAAAGAGATTTTTAAATGAAGTAAAAAATAGATACCTTTTTAAATATCCTTGATTATGAAAGAATATTGTACAGGTCACGCATCTAGCTATTTGGATTTTACGAAGACTTTTTAATGTCATTCTTGATTCTGATCCTTGGTAAATCTGACCTTTCTAACTGTATTCAACAAAACATTAAGAAAACATACGGTGCTCAAAAAACAACTATTCTTCTCTCCATCCAAGGGTGTTGGAACAGGGGGAAGGAGGGTGCAGGAGGCCATGTCCCTCCCACTTTTTACTGGCTGTAAGGGTGAACGACGGGGACTGGAGGCAGAGAGGAGCAAGTGGGGGCGGGGTCTCGGGGGAAGAGGCAGCACAGGGGCGGGGCCTCGGGGGAGGGGGCTGTGTGAGGTTGGGGGCTCGGAGAGAAAGGGCAGTGTGGGGGTGCAACGCAGGGGGACGAGCCACAGTTCAGTCGCCTGTAGCATCCCCACTTTTAGGGCACTTCCACTGCTCCTGTCTCCATCTATATGTGTATCTCTCCGTATCGTGTATGGGTCTACTACAAGAGTAGAATCAACCCATTTATATTAACACCTCTTTAAATGCTTTTCATACATCTTTGAATATTTGAGAGAAACCCTCTAAATCTACCATTAACTCAAGTTAACTGCTGTAGCTAAATATGGTTTGATTTAGTTTCCTAAAATGACTTTAATTCCCTTTATTTTCTGGGGTGGACAAACGAAACCTGGAACACAGGCAAAGATTAGACAGAAATAAGTGTCACTTTTTTCCCCCCTGTACTCTTCAAGGTGCACATTCCAAATACGCCAACGTTCTGTTTTCAATTTGGCACACCAGTTATTAAGTAACAGCAGCATGCTCAGACTACCTATTGCCACTGCTTCTAATGATTCATTGACGGTGGTAAGTAGTGTTTGGTATCCGTTTACCATCTTTGTTTTCAGGTAAAGTTGATAGACCCTCTTTGAGGGATTACAGTGTTGAATTTTTCTATAAAATGTCTCCCAACCATAGGACTCTATTTCTGTCTTGTATGACAACTATACATTATTGACATCTTCCTTTTCAGTTTCAGACTATATCTGTACCAGTATAAATCTTCTTAATTTTACAAAACCTGTATGATGGCATTGAACCAACCATGATACTATTGTTCTAAATGTGAATACAAATCTGGCTGGGTTTGATGAGAGAATTAAGATACTGGTTAATGTAATCACAAGGAATTAAAAACAAAAAGCCTAAGAAAACAAAAGCTGCATATATCGGGGGCGGGAGGGGGAAATGCCACCGGATTCTGCCCTTAGTTTTTTTAAATACAGCAGTGCCTAGTCATGGAAGTTGGGGGGGATGGGGGAGGAGAAAGGCATAATATACCCTCAGATAGCTCTGTCTCCATCCTTGGTTATGCTTATCTTTGTGAAGAAAAGTTATCTCTGCTCTTGTGAGCATGCCCCATATAGTAAGAAAGAAGGGCTATTGGTGCAATTTTATATGTACAGATATGTTCAACTATGTTAAGTTCCTTTTGACAGCCCCTACCTTTTGTCTCATTCTTTTTTCCAGCTCTTTTGGCCTTTAGATTGTTTGCTCTTGGCCCTGACACTTATTAAACAATGAGAAAATTGGATGGCCAGAACACAAGTGACATTGAGAGGATAATGTAATTGTTTGTCCTACATGTAAGGCACTTGTATATTCCAGCTTGCAGAGGATTGATGCAAAAGTTTACTACCTTTGATCAGTTTAACTTGGCCGCCTGTTTGCTCATGGCTTTTTGGAATAGGACCCTGGAAGAATAACCACAATTCAAGAGGGTATGATACATTATGACCAAAGACACTTCCTGCAGTTTGGCAACATCTTTCAGTGATGTATGTGTAGATCAGGGGTTCCCAAACTTGGTTCGTGGCTGGTTCAGGATAAGCCCCTGGTGGGCCGTGAGACGCTTTGTTTACCCGAGCGTCGGCAAGTACTGCCGCTCACAGCTCCCAGTGGCCACGGTTCCCCATTCCCAGCCAATGGGAGCTGCGGGAAGCGGCGCAGGCCGGGCCACCACTTCCCGCAGCTCCCATTGGCTGGGAACGGCGAACCACGGCCACTGGGAGCTGCGAGCGGTCGTACCTGCGGATGCTCAGGTAAACAAAGCGTCTCACGGCCCACCAGGGGCTTACTCTGAACAAGCCGCGAATCAAGTTTGGGAACCCCTGGTATAGATATGGAATGGAAAACAATGCTTAAAATATTATATAAATCAGTGGTACTCCCTCACCTGGAGTGCAGTGTTCAATTCTGGTCATCCCACCTAAAAGAGATATAGCAAATATTGGTTTCCTTTTTAAAGGCATACAAAATGAATGATATAGAGAGGCTAGATAGGATGAATAGAAGAGTCCGTTGTCAGAGACTAGACAGAGCACTGGTTTTATGGCAATACTATGTTCCTATATGCATCTTTCCCAGTTGGCAGGATTTGATACACCTTCACTGACATACAGTACATGAGCAATATGCATTTGAGGGGCAGTGCTTTAAAACAAAGTACAGAAGACCCTCGACCCGTCCCTGGAATCTCCAACGCCGCCTCAGTTCACTTGTGCCTAGGGTCCACAGCCACATCAACAAAAGCACAGATTTAATGGTAGAATTGGGTGGTCAATTAAAAAACAAAATTCACTTTAATTTCATTCTAAAAAGTTGCAACATTCTTTGTTAAACAATTATTTGACAGTTATTATTCAACCACCTCTGGCCTACAATATCAAAAGTACTAATGGATCTAAAAAGATCTGCTTAGGAGATGAAAATCAACAAACAGGATAAACCAGTGCAAAACTAGTAGTTTTATTGCAAACAGCCATCTTTTGTCTAATGTTAAGTAATAAAAAAATAAAAATTTATTTTTATTGACTTCAAGACTTCTGTATATCATCTTACCTTGAAACTACTCTAGGGTTCTACGTTGGCAGAAGACTATACGCATTTCCTAATGTTAATGTTGGCATTGAAATAGCCACTGGAATGCCAGGACGCTACTTTTGTGACTTTGCAGGAGTCTTTGAAGGAGACTTTGAAGGAAATTGTGGAGTGGCATGTACTAAATCTGAAACAGTGTTTTCATAATTTTAAATACTTTCAGTAATGCCTTTGCCTAGCAGAAAACATATCCATTGAAATTTAAATCTTTGAATTGTGTTTGAAAAATTCACTGAAAATATGAAAAGAGAATCTGTATGTAGCTGAACAATGTCTAAGGAAAGAAATACGTTTTAGGGCCCAATTCTGCAGACTAAACAAGGATTTAAATATCTCATTCTCTCGCCTCCTCCCACCCACCCACACTTCACATTTGCGGGGAAAGACTGCAACACTCTACAAGTATTGTTACAACTTCCTCCTGTAGTACTGCAAAAGAAAAATCCTAGCATTCTAGCTGTTATTACGTCAGTATTAACATCGTGTGTGTGTGTGTGTGTGTGTGTGTGTGTGTGGAGACTACACACAAACTACATTCAAAGAATGTTAAATTGGCAAAGTCAAACGCTCATAAATTAGGGCAGGGATAGTCAATAGGCGGACCGTGGACCAAATCCAGACCACCAGATGCTTTTGAAGGGACCGTGAAATCTTTTTATTTACCTATAGGGCTGTCGATTAATCGCAGTTAACTCACACTATTAACTCAAAATAAATTAATTACTATTAATCGCACTTTTAAGCACACTGTTAAACAATAGAATACCAGTTGATATTTATTAAATATTTTGGATGTTTTTCTACTTTTTCAAAGACATTGATTTCAATTACAACACAGAATACAAAGTGTACAGTGCTCACTTTATAGTATCATTTTTATTCTAAAAATGATAAAGAAATAGTTTTCAGTTCACCTCCTGCAAGTACCTAAGTGCAATCTCTTTATTGCGAAAGTGAAACTTACAAATGTAGATTTTTTTTGTTTTTGTTTGTTTTGTCCCATAAATGTAAACAAACTTGTTTGTCTGAGCAATTGGCTGAACAAGAAGTAGGACTGAGTCGACTTTTAGGCTCTAAAGTTTTACATTGTTTTATTTTTAAGTGCAGTTATTTTTTGTACATAATTCTACATTTATCATGAAAGTTGAACTTACAAAGAGATTGCACTACATTATTTGTCTTAAGTGAATTGAAAAATATTATTTCTTTTTTACTGTGCAAATATTTGTAATAAAAAATAATATAAAGTGAGCACTGTACACTTTGTATTCTTTGTGGTAATTGAAAGCAATATATTTGAAAATGTAGAATACATCCAAAAATATTTAAATAAATGGTATTCTATTCTTTAACAGTGCGATTAATCGCAATTAATTTTTTAAATCGCACAATTAAACGCAATTAAATTTTTTTTTTTTAATCACTTGACAGCCCTATTTCTTATGTTAACATTGCCTGTTTCTGCTTTTAAATGCCCGAGCTCTCAGCCCTACAGCTGACAACTTGGACTGTCAAAAGCAGCAACAGGCGATGTACAGGCAGGGCTGACCACCGGAGCCCTGGGGCGGCAGGGCTCTGGGCTGCGAGTGCCCCACACTGTCAGTTAAGTTTGTGAGGACACACACCACTGACAGAGGGGGCGTAGTGTGGACATGAAAAACCATAATAATTACTGCAGTGGCTGTATGTCGATCTAACTTAAGTTGACTTTATTTTGTAGTGTAGACTTATTGCAGTGTGAAAAATGTTTCTCTGGAGTCTGGTCCTTGACTATACCTAAGGCTTGACCAAAAAGTTTGGACCCGGACAAAAAATAATTGGCTACCCCTGAGTTAGGAAATGTCAGAATTAAGGTTGTCTGTGCAACCTTAATTTGGCCTCCTTATGTGTATGCATGATTACATTAATGATATATTTCAGAGTAGTAGCTGTGTTAGTCTGTATCAGCAAAAACAAGGAGGAGTCCTTGTGGCACCTTAGAGACTAACAAAGTTATTTGGGCTTAAGATTTGGGGGCTAAAACCCACTTCATCAGATACATGGAGTGAAAAACACAGAAAGCAGTATAAATATTACAGCACATGAAAAGATGGGAGTTGCTTTACCAAGTGGAGGGTCAGTGCTAACGAGGTTAATTCAATTAAGGTGGAAGTGGCCTATTCTCAACAGTTGACAAGAAGGGGTGAATATCAAGAGAGGGGAAAATTACTTTTGTAGTGCTAACGAGGCCAATGCAATCAAGGTGGACGTTGCCCATTTCCAACAGTTGACAAGAAGGTGTGAGTATCGGCAGAGGGGAAAATTACTTTTTGTAGTGACCCATCCACTCCCAGTCTTTATTCAGGCCTAATTTGATGGTTTCCAGTTTGCAAATTAATTCCAGTTCTGCAGTTTCTTGTTGGCGTCTGTTTTTTGAGGGGTTTTTTTGTTGACAAATTGCCACATTCAGGTCTGTTATTGCGTGACCAGGGAGACTGAAGTGTTCTCCCACTGATTTTTGAACGTTACAATTCTTGATGTCTGATTTGTGTCCATTTATTCTTTTGCGTAGAGACTGTCCGGTTTGGCCAATGTACATGGCTGAGGGGCTCTGTTGGCACATGATGGCATATATCACATTGGTAGATGTGCAGGTGAACGAGCCCCTGGTGGCTGATGTGGTTAGGTCCTATGATAGTGTCCCTTGAATAGATATGCAGACAGAGTTGGCAGCGGGGTTTGTTGCAGGGATTGGTTCCTGGGTTAGTGTTTTTTGTTGTGTAGTGTGTAGTTGCTGGTGAGTATTTGCTTCAGGTTGGGGGGGCTGTCTGTAAGCTAGGACTGGCCTGTCTCTCAAGGTCTGTGAGAGTGAGGGATCGTCCTTCAGGACAGGTTATAGATCCTTGATGATGCGTTGGCTTAGACAGCCCCCCAGCCTGAAGCAAATACCAGAAATGGCTCAACCATTTTAGCTCAAATTATCCCAATTATTTCATTTGGTGGCCCCTAGTTCTTATATTATAGGAACAAGTAAATAATTTTTCCTTATTCACTTTCTCCACACCACTCATGATTTCGTATACCTCTATCATATCCCCCCTTATTCTCCTCTTTTCCAAGCTGAAAAGTCCTAGCCTCTTTAATCTCTCCTCATATTGAACCTGTTCCAAACCCCTAATCATTTTAGTTGCCCATCTCTGAACCTTTTCTAATGCCAGAATATCTTTTTTTGAGATGAGGAGACCACATCTATATGCAGTATTCAAGATGTGGGCGTAACATGGATTTATATAAGGGCAATAAGGTATTCTCCATCTTATTCTCTATCCCTTATTGAATGATTCCTAACATCCTGTTTGCTTTTCTGACTGCTGCTGCACACTGCATGGACATCTTCAGAGAACTATCCACGAAGACTCCCAAGATCTCTTTCCTGATTAGTTGTAGCTAAACTAGCCCCATCATATTGTATGTATAATTGGGGTTATTTTTTCCAATGTGCATTACTTTACATTTATCCACATTAAATTTCATTTGCCACTTTGTTGCCCAATCACTTAGTTTTGTGAGATCTTTTTGAAGTTCTTCAGTCTGCTTTGGTCTTAACTATCTTGAGCAGCTTAGTATCGTCTACAAATTTTACCCCTTTCTCCAGATCATTTATGAATACGTTGAATAGGATTGGTCCTAGGACTGACCCTTGGGGAACACCACTAGTTACCCCTCTCCATTCTGAAAATTTACCATGTATTCCTACCCTCTGTTCCCTGTCTTTAACCAGTTCTCAATCCATGAAAGGATCTACCCTCTTATCCCATCACAACTTAATTTACGTAAGAGCCTTTGGTGAGGGACCTTGTCAAAGGCTTTCTGAAAATCTAAGTACACGATGTCCACTGGATCCCCCTGGTCCACAAGTTTGTTTGACCCCTTCAAGGAACTCTAATAGATTAGTAAGACATGATTTGCCTTTACAGAAACCATGTTGGCTTTTGCCCAACAATTTATGTTCTTCTATGTGTCTGACAATTTTATTCTTTACTATCGTTTCAACTAATTTGCCTGGTACTGACGTTAGACTAACCGGTTTGTAATTGCCGGGATCACCTCTAGAGCCCTTTTAAAATATTGTTGTTACATTAGCTATCTTCCAGTCATTGGGTACAGAAGCTGATTTAAAGGACAGGTTACGAACCATAGTTAATAGTTCCGCAATTTCACATTTGAGTTCTCTCAGAAGTCTTGGGTGAATGCTGTCTGGTCCCGGTGACTTGTTACTGTTAAGTTTATCAATTAATTCCAAAACCATCTCTAGTGACACTTCAATCTGTGACAATTCCTCAGATTTATCACCTATAAAGGACGACTCAGGTTTGGGAATCTCCCTAACATCCTCATCCTTGAAGACTGAAGCAAAGAATTCATTTAGTTTCTCTGCAATGACTTTATTGTCTTTAAGTGCTCCTTTTTTATCTCGATTGTCCAGGGGCCCCACTGGTTGTTTAGCAGGCTTCCTGCTTCTGAGGTACTTAAACATTTTGTTGTTACCTTTTGAGTTTTTGGCGAGCTGTTCTTCAAACTCCTTTTGGGGTTTTCTTATTACATTTTTACACTTAATTTGGCAGTGTTTATGCTCCTTTCTATTTATCTCACTAGGATTTGACTTCCACTTTTTAAAAGATGCCTTTTTATCTCTCACTGCTTCTTTACATGGTTGTTAAGCCACGGTGGCTCTTTTTTAGTTTTTAGTTTAGTTCTTTTTAGCCGCGTGCTATACACTCCATAATATTTGTGAAGGGAAGGCTGAAAGCTTCACTCAGTGCTGGACCACTGAGGCTCAGCGCCTGGAGGCTGAATTTGAACAGCCAGAAACCAGGGCTATTAGAGGGGCGCAGCGCAGAGCCATAAGGATCAGGGATGCCTTGAGGCTGCAATTTGAAGCGAAAAGTCACTAATATTTGTTGCTATGCTCGGGAGTGCAGTGCTTGTAATGCTAGGAGATGATTGGTGGAGACCATGGACTATGAAGGTTTAAGACAATTGCCTGTTGCTTTGCAGAGCTCTGTTTCCTTTCAATTAATGGAATAAAGATTGCTTTCAACCCAAAACAACAACCGGAGGCGAGAGGAAAAACAAAAAAACCACATCAGCACTGTGGAGGAAGGGAGGAGGTGGGGTTAAAGATTTGTGTATGTCCAGGTATCATATGCAATCTTGTCCTTTGGAGTACAGTGCAGCAGGTACTGTATTTCAGCAGGGCTAAACTGCAGAGGGATGGGTGTAGAGTGCAGTGGGTACTGGGAGTCTGCAGAGCAGGACTGTGACGGGGCAGGAGTGGAATGCAGCGGGTACAGACTGGAGCCAGGAGGTTGATAAGAGTGTGCTGGCAGTATCTGGGGGGCGTATCGGAAAGAGTTTTGCGACAGCAGCTCCAGAGGAGGGCGGGCGTGGAGCTGCTGGGTTTGCAGTGCTATTAGCACCTGGAGCGTGTCCGCTTGATGCTCCATAACATTTAAGAGCCGCTTCGTTCTGGCACGCCGCATTCTCCTTTCGGTCCCTTTTCTCGCTGTCCTGCCACTCCTTCAATTCTTGTTTTTTCGGCTGCGGAGTGCATCATGACATCACGCAGAAAGTCCTCTTCAGTTCTTCGTGGCCACTTTCTAATTCTGCGCAGCCGTTCAGCCTGCAATAACAAAGATGGAGGCTAGGCTCCAAAGGTCATATCTGTGAAGTTTAAATGCAACATTTTACAGAAGCAGTATTGGTTGCAACACACAGACCACTGATTTAAAACACAGCCACTATTCACATACCTGTCACTAACTGGCTGACCCCAGGCTAACACACATGAGCCAGAAGACCCCCAAGATGGTGAGTAACCGCAGGGGGCAGGGAAATCCATGTTTCAGGACTGTACTGGGCACGTGGCTCTTGGGGACAGCCAGCACTGTAGGGGGGGGGGCCTTATAATCATCACTGTACCCACATTTTCCAGAGGCTGTGTTCATTATTATCTCGCTGCTGAGGGTGAGCAGGGAATCAAGGGAGGGTCTTCTCCAAGACTGCGGCTTCTGCCCTGGCTCTTATGCGGCTTTCCTGTGTGCAGCAATGGTGTTCCCCCCCACACACCCACAGTGATGGCAGAGTAGCGCGGGAAAGTTACCCTTAATGGGACAAGAAACAAAGCAGCTCTGCCAAAGAACCTATGGCAGCGGATTGCCCAGTATCTCCATGAGAGTTTCCTGGAGATCTCTAAGGCAGATTCCTGTGAAGTGAGGGAGTCAATCAACAGCCTGTTCCACTGCTCAGTCTAGGCATGTGGTGGTACGTGCATCATACAGACACAAGCCTGCTTTCTGCCACCCTCCTACCCCCAACAACTCGCTTCAGCTATTTCCAAAATCAAAGCCACTTACCAGGGGCCTCCTCTCCTGTTTGCGCTTCTCCAAGCTCCGACAGCTGTGACTGGCTAGCCTTCTCCAGGGTAAAGAAGAGCTCCTGGCTGCATGTATCTCTGACTTCTGAGTCGTCCTCTGCCTCTGGGTCCCCCTCCCCCTCCATATCCTCGTCCAAGATTTCCTCCTCCTGGCTCAGTCCACTCTCAACTGGCACACGAGCCACTGAAATATCCACAGTGGCCTTCGCAGTGGAGGTGGGGTTGCCGCTGAGTATCGTGTCCAGCTCTCTGTAGAACCAGCAGTTCGTGGGCGCAGCACCGGAGTGGCGGCTTACCTCCCACGCTTTATGGTAGGCGTTCCGCAGCTCCTTCACTTTGACCCTGCATTGCAGTGTGTCCTGGGCATGGCCCCTTTCTGTCATGCATCGTGAAATCTGTCGTAGGTATAATAATTCCTACAGCTGGAGCGCAGCTGGACCTGGACAGCCTCCTCTCCCCAAATGCTGATGAGGTCCATCAGCTCAGCATTGCTCCAAGCAGGGGATCGCCTGGTGCGTGGAGCGGGCATGGTCACCTGGAAAGATGCGCTGAGACCACTGAACATGTCACCAAGCAAACAGGAAGGGGACTTTCAAAATTCCCAAGGAATTTAAGGGGTGGGGCTCACGGTTGGTCACCTGAGGGCAGGGCAGTAGACTTCAAACCGATGACAGGCAAGAACAAGCATTGTGGGATACCTTCCGGAGGCCAATTGCAGTGCTGTAATCGACCAGGGTGTCTACACTGGCACCACAGCGCTGTACCTCCGGCGCGGAAAGCTGTACGCCTTTCGTCAGGGGGTGTGGGTGTAGGTATTTTTATTTATTTATTTATTTTTACAGCGCTGCAACTGCATCGTTTCTGCGCACTAAGTGGGTTGGCAGTGTGTACACCGAGAGTTACACCGCAGAAAGCTGCTTTACTGCGCAGAAATTTGCCAGTGTAGACAAGGCCTGTGTCAGCACAACCCTCCTATAGTAAAGATTAATGTTCTGTGGTCACTGGTGAGATCAAACTCTTTGTTATGGATTTCCTTAAGTTATCACTGTGGGGGCAGCGTTGGTTGTATAAGTACCTTAACTGTGAATTTCCTCCATGCATTCAGATACTTTAGTTTCTTGAAAGTTGAAACTTTGCTCTAGATTTCCAGACCTTTCTAATGGATGGGGTGGGAGGGATGTTGGTCATTGTTGTTTTTTCTTGATGACTGCATTGATTTTTTTGTGTGTGTGTGTGTGTGAGGATTAAAATACTTAAATTACTGATATGTACTCTCCACCGTAAGCTTACCCTAAAAAGGGTTGTTTGTTTTGGTTTTGGTTTTGCCTTAAATTTCCTTTATCCCTGTAAATAGCCTTAACATGGGACTAGGAAGAAAAGTGGACTTGGGTTAGGGAGAGAGCAGGGACACTTGCTTTCTTTCCTGTTGGTTTCCTGTATTCTGCAAGAGGGGAGCACCTTTCATGTAGACATAGGCTGGATGGGGGTTTCCTCCTTTGATCTCAGGAGATCTGTAGGAGGCAGAGGGGTGAATAGAATGATCATAATAGCTGGGAGAGGGAGCAACACATCAGTGACTGTTTCCATCCTTTCTGCCTGCAGACCTCTTGAAGCCCATGTGGTGATTCCGACCTTTGGAAGTGTGCAGGAGTTGAGGCCTCCACATGGGTAAAGTCATAAGCCCTAATTCAGTAGCATCACCCTTAGATCCTTAAGAAGCTCATTGTTTGTCGTACCCCAACCCAAACCTTCCTTTCCTCCCTCATGCATCTTAAGACTCATTGGGGTCCCCTCACAGCTCAGGGCAGCTCATTCTGGCTTCCCTCTAAATGTGTGCAGCCTTATGTTTCCCTTCAGAGCCTGATGAACCTAAATAAGCTTGTCAGCCCCGCCAAGTCTAAACAGACTTCTCAAAGGCTGCTGAATATTGTACGAATGCAAGTTGAGGGCCGCCTCTGTGAGTGAAGGCCCCCAAAGGAGGGGTTGCCCTCAGCGAGCCTCCCCAGGGAAGGAGAGGGGCTGATGAGCCACTCTGAGGTGCACTGGGAATTCTCACTGCAGACAGCAGGATGTCAACAAGAAGGGAGGAAATACTCCCCAATCTTTTCCCACTCAAGCCCCTTGCTCCATGTAGCCACACACTCCTTACACTCATATCTCCTAATGGCTGGGCAGTCAGGGCCACCATCCTGCAGACTTCAAAAGGTGTTCAGCAGCTTGGGGAGAATAGGGGTTCAGCTGGGGGTAGGTATGATCAGAAAGGAACTTGGTGGAAGGCATCAGAGCAGGAGACATTCTCCTCTCTTGTTTCTCTGAAGCTGAAGACTAAAGAGGAAACCACCTCTCCCCTGGTTGCTTGGTTCTGTTGCCTAGCCCCTTTCTCTGTTAGCTGCCAATGAGGCTCTGCAGCTCCTGACAACCTAGTCTTAAGTTTCAGTTTTAAAATAATGACTTCAAAATATATCAGGGACTTAACTGTTCTACTGAAGCTAGAGTTTCTGAGCAAGTTCCTTGAAGGAGAAGTTGTTGGGATTTCCACCACCCGGAAAGGAAGTGGAATGTTAGTTGAGCATCTCACAAAGGCATTTCCTCTCTCAGCTTTGCTGCTGACCTCACCTTATTTTTCTTACTGACCTGGTTAGTTGGTGTATGGTAAATCTTTGAAACACTGGGCATTATAATGTCTTAAAGGGGAGGGGGTAGAGGTAGGGTGGGGAATAGCTCTGCCTAGAATCCCGACGTGTAGTGCAGAAATAACTCACTTATTGAATTACTAACTCTTAATATTAATAGATTATGGGAATGATGATTAAGATGGAATACCATGGACTGCACTTATGTTGCTGGTTAGTTCTGCTGTGCAGTAGCTGAACAGAGACCTTATTCTCCTCAGAGTTATTTATGCACTGTGAAATGTCTTAAGGACAGCTTCCTAAACGTCCTACTTTCCCCAAAACAGTAGAAGTCTGTCTAAATATAAAATATTTAAAACTACAGGATATTCTTTAACATTAGTCATAATATTCATTGTGGAAACAAATTCTGGTACAAATCTTCTGGCTTTTCACATCAGATACTGTTGCTGTTTTGAATTTTGCACTAATTCAGTTCGACAAAAGGCTCAGTTTTCTGATGAGGTTAGAACTAAGCTCTGTCTTGAAACTGCAGGAGCAAAGGAAAGTGCCTGATGACAGGAAGAATAGGGACATTTTTAAAGAGGGTATTATATGTGAGTGACAGTGTAGGTGTTGACCAGATCCAGAGTTTGAAGGTCACAGGTTTTAATTTTGTATAAGACTGAAATTTTGCATAGGATTCTGAAAAAGATTTGGGGGTCGGGGTGGATAATCAGCTGAACATGAGCTTTGTGTGACACTGTGGTCAAAAGGGCTAATGAAATCCTTTGCATAAAGAAGGGACTCTTAAGTAGGAATAGAGAGGCTATTTTACCTCTGTAATTGGCTCTGGTGTAAATATTACTTGAATACAGTGTCCGCAATACAAAAGGGTGCTGATAAACTGGAAAAGGTTCAGAGAAAAGCTACGAGAATGATTTAAAGGATTAAAAACATGTCTTATAGCAGGGGTGGGCAAACTTTTTGGCCCAAGGGCCACATCTGGTGGGGAAATTGCATGCAGGGCCATGAATGTAGGGCTTGGGCAGGGGGTTAGGGTGCGGGAGGGAGTGCAGGGTGTGGGAGGGGGTGCAGTGTGCAGGAAGGAGCTCAGGGCAGGGGGTTGGGGTGCAGCAGGGGGTTGGGGTGCGGGTTGCAGGAGGGATTCGGAGTGTGGGCTCTTGCCTGGCGCTGCTTACCTAGAGCTGCTCCGGGGTGGCAGCGGCATGCACTGGGGCCAGGACAGGCTCCCTGCCTGTTCTGGCCCTGCGCCGCTCCGGGAAGTGGCCGGCACCACGTCCTTGCGGCCCCTGGGGGAGGGAGAGGCAGAGGGCTCCGCGCACTGCCCTCGCCTGCGGGTACCTCCCCCGAAGCTCCCATTAGCCACAGTTCCCCATTCCCGGCCAATGGGAGCTGTGGGGGGGGGGTGCCTGCAGGCGAGGGCAGTGCACAGAGCCCTCTATGCCCTCCCCTCCCCCAGGGGCCACAGGGACGTGGTGCCGGCTGTTTCCGGGAGCGGCACAGAGCCCGCGGCGCCATTGGGGTGGCAATCCAGTGGGTCGGATCCAAAACCCCGATGGGCCGGATCTGACTCACAGGCCGTATTTTGCCCACCCCTGCCTTATGGTGACAGTGTCAAAGAGCTCAATCTATTTAGTTTAGCAAAGAGGAGGTTATGGGGTGATTTGATTACAATCTATAAGTATCTATATGGGGAGCAAATATTTACTAATGGGCTCTTCAGTCTAGTAGAGAAACACAATCCAATGGCTGGAAGTTGAAGCTAGACAAATTCAGACTGGAAATAAAGTGTAAATTTTTTTACAGAGTAATTAACCATTGGAACAACTTCCCAAGGGTTGTGGTTGATTCTTCACCACCAACAATTTTTAAATCAAGATTAGATGTTTCTCTAAAAGATCTGCTGTGGGAATTATTTTGGTCAAGCTCTATGGCCTGTGCTATACAGGAGGTCAGACTGGATGATCACAGTAGTCCCTTCTGGCCTTGGAATCGATGATTCTATAAAATATGCCAAATTTCCCCTCCTTTTTCCTGTAGGACAAACCTGTCTGTATGGATTGTGTCTGTGCTTCTGCTGTTGTCTGTAGCACCCCCTAGTAGGCACATGGTAAACTGATGCATGCTCAGTCAGTCACTGCACTGCTCCTCTTGGGAACACACTTGTAATGTCATTATTCTTGTGGGAGTCAGGAAAAACTCCATCCAAGTCACTAGAGTTAAAATGGTGTAAGAGGACCAGGCCCACTACTTGCAGGAACAGCAGTGATATTAAAATTATTCTTTGCTTTTGCAAGAGTGCACTGGATGATGTGGAGTTACATATAATACATCAACATCTTAAGGGTCCAGCCTGCTTTAATTGGAGTGAAGGGAAAACGAGGCGTGATTTTTGATTTCACTTACACCAATTGTACGTTGATGTAATTCCATTTGTTTCAACAGTTACTTCTAACTGAGTGAGATCAGAAATGGGTCTAAGGACCCCAAAGGAACGACATTGGTCTTTCAAGCTAGCAAAATGAGTTTGGAAAAGTGTCCCTGGGTGTACAGTAGTTGAGAAGCAGCTGCTGACCCTAATATTATTTACACCTAACATTTAATTGTAAAACGTACTAACAAAATACTTAGGGAAACTAGAGCATACAATGTATTTCCTGTTAAGAGACACTTGTTACTTTAGCACTGTGCAATGTACAATATTTAATGTGAACTACGGTGGTTTCAAAATTGATAAAACATTTTTTGTGCCCTGAGACTTTGTATGCCAAGTTTCATCAGGGAGCAAATGATTATTGCTAAGCAATTATGAAATTAGGGACTTATAATGGAAAATCCAACAGCAGTGCTCCAATACGTGGAAAAAACACACAAGAAAGCTTTTCATATCTTCTCCCACATGGGAGAAGTAAATATCCTCAAGTATGAAGGGTATTCCACCAGAATAGTGTTAAGGTTGGTTTAATCAAGAGGTAAAAACACACCAGTCTATAAGTATTACTGAAATAAGAAGTAAAGACACTGGAAGTGCACATGTTGGAAGAGACAAAGTATAGTGCAGATTAAGGGTCTCTCTGGATTTTTGGTATTCTCAATATTTGTATATTGCAAGTTTAGCTTTCATTTTAAAATAAGGTTTTTAGTCTTTCTGTTCGCATAGAAATTTTTCCAGATGTGACCCACTGAAATTCTGACTTCCTGGGTTGATAAACTCACTGAAACAGTAGCTTTGAGAGGTGTGAATTTATGAGGGTTAATTTTGAAATCCAGTGAATGTTGTATAAATGTTAACTGCTGTGCTGCTAATAAAAGCTTTACTTCTAATGTGCTTTATTCAGAGTGTTTTGAATTGTTTGAAAGGGCATTCTACGAGAATACAGCTGCAGGATTTAGAAATGCCTATAATTTAATTTTTTTTTATTAAATATTTAATTTTGTTTGGTCCTCAACGTTGGACTCTGAGGGAAACAGGTGATATGGGAGGATTAGACCGTCTCTATAGAAGGGTGAATGTTGCACTCTCATGTGGGTAGTGAAAAGCTGAAGATTGGAGAATGATTTTCTATTTTTTTAAGGTAAATAAATCAAATTAATTTAAAACTACTCAAAAATACCAAATGAACAGTATTCTTGTATTTTGAGTAAGTTTACATAAAAGTAAATCCCACAGTATTTTCCAAAAATTTCATTGGGTTCTGGAAAAGAAAATTCAACAACTATCCAGAGTCCTTATAGTAACACATAGAAACCATGAGTTTATTAGTATTCTTGTGACAGTCAAACTTGTACAATCAAGTTATCTAGAAAGGTGTTATTAATGTGTGTGTGAGACATACACACATACATTGAAGAATATTATTAATTATCCAATAAATCTAGTTTATATATAATGACATTTTAAAAGGTAGCTTCTGGAAAGATTTTTGTTGACTTTATTAAGTATATTTTTCTGTATGAACAAAGAATCATAGAATGTGTGCGGTGGAGAAGGACATGAAAGAAAAAAATATAATAAATCTGATATCAGAGGGGTTACCTACAGTGGGCTACTGTGTGAGTCTTTCACCTTCAGGTTCAAATTCTGCCTTGGATTAAAAATGAAAATTTATGGTTTTTGGTCTTGTTCTAATTCACAGGGAATATTTGTTCCTCAAGTTATGCGTCTGCCCAACTTGGCATGATTATTCTTGGCAGTTTATGCTTAAAAGAGGCACAAGATTAATATAGTAGGAGTGTTATAGATCAGTTTTAGAAATGTTCTGTCAGAGCAACGTGTGGAAATGTTTACAGTGACTGCTGCAGTATAAATCAAAATCTAAGTGTACTCTGCAGCCGGAAGGTATCTGGTGGATCCAGGGCGACTCCATCCCAGTCACTCCATGGTATTTTTCCCCAGTTGGCCACATGAATTTCTTGCAGCTTGGACCAAAGAAGCAGCACTGAGAGGCTGATATCCTCACAGAAGTTTCTAGAATTTGTGGGACTGTCTCTGAGGCCCCATGTTCCTTCCCATGTGAGAGAGACCTTTGCAGAGTTTTTGGGACCTGTGCCAGAGCACCACCTAAAACCAAGCCTGATTGGCCCAAAAAACTTGTGAAAACCTCAAAAAAAGGGGGGAGGGGGCAGTTTATTTATTTGTTTGGTGGGTTTTTGTTGTTGTTGTTGGTTTTTAAGCTTCCCCACAGGCAAGCAGGAAAAAATGCAGGCCACATGACTGCAAAAAAACAACTGCCCCATGCCACAAAAACAAGCCAAAAGTTACTTTATAATAACCTGATTTGGCAACCTCATGACTTTTCCTGTTAATATAGATGAGACACAACTACTTGCTTTCCTCTTATCACATTCAATCCTATTCTTCAGGAAATGGGTGAGGAGCATGTCATGATTACATTACACTGCTGTTTACCAGACTTTCATCCTCCATCTGTTAATTAATGCAATTTTCCTTAACAATACTTCAAAAGTAAAATCTGGGTATTCATGTGGATATTGGAGCACTTTGAAGTATCAGCTTTTACGAGAGTTTAAGCTTTGTTCTCAGGACAAAACTTCCAGAAGGAGACCCTATAGAATGCAGGCAGAAAGCAAGTAATATGTACAACTCATACTCCTAGAAAGCTCACTCGCTCATAGATAGGTGCTGCTTAGATTCAGTCCTAGACCGCTACCTTAATTCCAGGCTGCCTGCAAAGCTGTCTTGACAGAACTCATGCTGCACATGTGCAAATTCTGATTTATCAAGTTGATCAGAGCCACACTGTGAGATGTAACTTTTACCCTGCATAACTTTTGAAATATTGCTCCCCCAAAGGGACAGTGGTTGATGGACACTAGCTGAGATCAGTCTCAAGCTGGTGTGGTAAGTTTAGGAATGATCAGAGCCATAGTATGTGGGCTCACTTGGAATTCATACACTTTGTTTATATATATAAACAGATTTTTAGGGGGCTGCATCTCAGTAACCAGTTGCTCTAACAACCTCCAATTTGGACCACTGATCCTACATCAGACCCTCAAAATGTACTTCATTTTCCAAGACAGTCTGAGAGAGCCTGTAGATTGTAGAGCTTTAAAAAATCAGCTGTTAATGAGCTAGTTCCAGTCTTAATTATAGTGGTGCTGCTGCCACATTCTAGTATTTCATTCTTTGTACCTTATTGTTCTTGCCAAACACAGAATAAGGTCCTAGCATATTTAACTATTTGAAATTAGGCTGCTTCTGCAAAGCGGTATCTGAAGCATAACTGTTTTTCAAAGCACTACCAGGCACTCAGAGCATAAATATTTAAGTGGTTCTTTCCAGAAAAAGATATACCAGGTACATTATATATCAGACACATAAGTTAATGAGACATGACTCCTATGGAGGACTCTTTACCAAGTCATGTTTACTGTCAGCAAACAGATTCCAAAAGGAAGCAGCAAGAATTGCATTACTCTCTGGCATGGTGCATTCATATCAGCAAAGTCCGAGGCAAGTGATAGGTGACAATGACATGCCCCAGCTAGAAAGGCAGTGTCTGACATGTCTTTCACTTGTATGAGAAATGGACCACCCAACATGCAATAACCCGAGTCCGGTGATGCTAGCACATGTAACTCTCATTGAAATCATGCTTTGGAAACGCAAGATTGAGCCCATTTTTAACACTTCGTTTTCATTTTGTTGGGTTCTCGTCTATATGATGATCTAAAACAAACCCAGTAAGATTTATGTCTACACTGCAGCTGGGAGGTGTGATTCTCAGCACAGGTAAACAGACTCATGCTAAAAATAGCAATGTGGACGGTGCAACATTAGTGAGAGCTTGGACTAGCCACCTGAACTCGAACCCAGGGGGTTGGACTTAGTCGGCTGGCGAGAGCTGTCGAGTGCTAGCGAGTGCCGCAATATCCACACGGCTGTTTTTAGTGTGTTAGCTCAAGCTGAGCTAGCGTGAGTCTGTCTACCCATGCTGGGAATCACACCTCCCAATTGCTGTGTAGACCTATTCATTGAAGTCTGCGGGAGAGCAGAGTTCTTAATTCAGTGCAAGACTTCACCACCTTGCCACCCATGGTGATTTATCTTTTCTACTTTAGTCTTTGGGGAAGGGAAGACCTACAACACCGAGAGGAGGTTCACTCTTACCCATGAATAGGGTCCGTACAAATTGTCTTGTTTTCCATTGCCTTGCACTTTGTTTTGTCACTTATACCTATACAAAGTGTGTACTTGGGCCTTAAAACTTTCTCAACACCCGTGTTTCTAAATCTTTTCAGGTTGCTAATCACTGATTTGAAGTTTTAAAAAAGAAAGACTCGGTCCCCTGACATTTACTATAAAAGTAGGAGTAAAAAATGTCATTGATCTGTGCAAGTGTTCAAGTGTTTTGAGAGAATGATAGAGAATACTGGTGCTTGATAGATAGGGGTGTGCAGGGAGCAAGATTTTTTCTTTGCTTTAGACTGGAATAAAATTTTCAAGATCTCATGACCACCAGGACAGCCGTTCATGTTCCCCAGGGGTCCTGACCCACCAGTTGAGAAACACTGATCTAAAGTAAGGATTTGTTTTTAATTGTCACTGGTTCTGATCCTTCAGCTCCCCAGTGAGAGCAACTTTCGGAGGCCCAAGCATAGATAGCTCTCTGGCTTCAGCAGCCATTTTCAGCAAGTCTAATCAACACAGTGCTGAAAATGGCTGCCACAACACCTGTGTTAGAGCTACTCTAAGGTACTAAGGCCTCATTTGTACACAAAGTTGCACCGGTTTAATTAAAGGTGTAATGTTCCACAGAGTTGCTTGGTGCAACTTTTGTGGAGCAAGCCTAAACCAAGGGAGGCCAGATTTAAACTGATGTGGAGTGTCCCCCCACAAAACTGCATTGGTTTAACTAAATTTGGTGTAACATCACATCTTTAGTTAAACCCACCCAACTTCTGTTTGTAGACAAGACCTAACAGTGCTGGAGCTCAAGCAGTGTCAGCAACAGTAGAACTTCTTTTTGGTAAATATTCCTTAATGAAGACAAAAGCCTAATTCTTTGCTACCTTGCACCTTGTGTAGTCACTTAGGGTTAAAGCAGTACATCCCCTCTGTTGCATAGTGAATTAGGGCACGTCTACACTGGAAAAGTGAGAGCGCCAAAGGAAAACCGCTGTTGTGCGTTCACACTGATAGCTGCCTGCATAATAGTGTGTTCACACTTGTGGCGCTATTCGGAGCGGTGCACTCTGCGCAGCTATCCCTCAGCGCACCTCTTTTGCCGCTAAGACTTGTGGGAAGGCGGAAGGGGTTGCAGGACATCCTGGGTTCTGTCCCCTGTGATGCATTGCTTCACATCCCAGCAATCCCTGTGCTTCTGTCCGCATTTGGCGCCATCTTTCAACGGTTTGTGTACGTTGCACCCTGCCTTGCCTCTTTCTGGCTGCAGGAATGGATCCCAAGCTGTTGACCAGTATGCTGTTTGCACTGACCAACACGTCACGAGTGGCAGTGTAGTTATTCCTTAAACTACAAAGGCAAGAGGAGTGCGACATTGATCTTGCCACACGTAGTAGTTATGACACGAGAACGCTTGTGACATTCACAGAGATGCTGACCACAGTGGAACGCTGCTTTTGGGCTCGGGGAAACAAGCACTGAGTGGTGGGATCACATCGTGATGCACGTCTGGGATGACGAGCAGTGGCTGCAGAACTTCCGGATGAGGAAAGCCACATTAATGGGACTGTGTGATGAGCTCGCCCCAGCCCTGCAGCGCAAGGACATGAAAATGAGAGCTGCCCTGTCGTTGGAAAAGCGCATGGCAATTGCAATGTGGAAGCTGGCTACTCCAGACTGCTACTGATCAGTCGCTAACCAGTTTGGAGGGGAAAGTTGACCATTGGAGTCGTGTTGACGGAAGTGTTCAGGGCCATTAATCGCATCCTGCTTCGAAAGACCATGACTCTGGGCAGCATGTGTGAGATTGTAGATGGCTTTGCACAAATGGGCTTACCTAACTGCGGAGGGGCGATAGATGGCACGCACATTCCAATTCTGGCACCAGACCACCTAGCCACCGAGTACATTAAGCGCAAGGGGTATTTCTCAATGGTTCTCCAGGTGCTTGTGGATCACCGTGGGCATTTCACAGACATTAACACAGGCTGGTCCAGAAAGGTGCATGATGCACGCATCTTTTGGAACACTGGCCTGTTCAAGAAGCTGCAAGCCAGGACCTTCTTCCCGGACCCGAAGATCATCGTAGGGGAAGTCGAAATGCCCATTGTGATCCTGGGAGACCCTGCCTACCCCTTAATGCCGTGGCTTATGAAGCCATACACTGGGCAACTTGACAGCAGCAAGGAACGGTTCAACAACAGGCTGAGCAAGTGCAGAATGACTGTGGAGTGTGCATTTGGCCGTTTAAAAGCCCGCAGGTGATGCCTGTAAGGGAAGCTGGATAATAACCAATGACAATAGTCCTGTGCTTATAGCCGCGTGCTGTACGCTCCATAATATTTGTGAAAGGAAGGGTGAAAGCTTCACTCAGGGCTGGACCACAGAAGCTTGATGCCTGGAGGCTGAGTTTGAACAGCCAGAGACCAGTGCTATTAGAGGGGCACAGCATGGGACCATAAGGATCAGGGATACTTTGAGGCAGCAATTTGAAGCTGAAAGCCAATAATACTTGTTGCTATGCTCAGGATTGCAGTGCTTGTAATGCTAGGAGGTGATTGATGCACATGATGCAAGAAGGGGCCTTAACCTAATTGTATGTTGCTTTGCAGTGCTCTTTTTGCTTTCACTTAATAGAATAAAGACTGCTTTCAAACAAACACAATTCTTTTATTGAAAGACAACCAGAGGAGAGAGTCAAACGAAAAAATTCATCAGCAGGGAGGGAGAGGGGGGAATGGAAGGTCTCAAGAGGAGGAGAGGTCCCAGGACAGCTACAGATGTTTGTATGTCCAGGGATCATATCCACCTTCTCCTTCGGAGTACGATGCAGCAGGTGCTGTACTTCAGCAGAGCCAAACTGCGGAGGGATGGGTGTTGAGTGCAGTGGGTAGTGGGAGTCCACGCTGCTGGACTGTGAGGAGGGAGGAGTGGAATGCTGCGGGTAGAGAGTGGAGCCAGGAGGTTGATAAGAGTGTGTTGGTGGTGTGGAGGGGGCGCATGGGAAAGAGTTTTGCAACAGTGGCTGCAGGGGAGGGCAGGCGTGGAGCTGCTCAGTTTGAAGAGCTAGTATTGCCTGGAGTGTGTCCGCTTGGTGCTCCATAACTGTTAAGAGCCGCTCCGTGGCTTCTTTCTGGTGTGCCGCATTCTCCTTTCGTTCCCTCTTCTTGCTGTCCCGCCACTCCTTCTTCAATTCCTTTTTCTCAGCGGTGGAGTGCATCATAACCTCACGCATAAAATCCTCCTTAGTTCTTCTTGGACACTTCCTAATTCTTCGCAACCGTTCTGCCGCTGATAACAAAGAGGGAGGCTGGGCTCCCAAGGTCATCTCTGTGAAGTTTAAATGCAACATTTTACAGAAGCAGTATTGTTTGCAACACAGACAACACTGTTTCAGTGCTTTAAAACACAGCCAGTATTCACACACCTGTCACTAACTGGCTGACCCAAGCAAGCACACATAAGCTACAAGACCCCCAAAATGGTGAGTAGCCGCAGGGGCAGGGCAAATCATTGTTCCCGGACCCTGCTGTACACTGGGCATGTGGCTCTTGGGCACTTGGGGAGAGCCAGCACTGTAGGGGGGCCTGATAATCATTCCTGTCCCCACACTTTCCACAGGAGGTGAACATTATGGAAGATATCTCGCTGCTGAGGGTTAGCAGGGAATCAAGGGAGGGTCTTCTCCAAGCCTGTGGCTTCCACCCTGGCCCCTATGCGGCTCACCTGTGTGCAGCAATGGTTCTCCTCTTCTCCCGCCGGGCCCCCCCCGGTTACGGCACAGTGGCGCAGGAAAGTTACCGTTAATGGGGAAGAAACAAAGCAGCTTTGCCGAGGCATGTGTGGGAGCGGATTGCCCAGTGTCTCCACATTTTCCTGGAGATCTGAGGGAGATTCCCGCGAAGTGAGGGAGTGTATTAACAGCCTGTTCCGCCGCTCAAACTAGGCATGAAGTGGGAGACAAGCCTGCTTTCTGCAACCCTCCTGCCCCCAACAACTCGCTTCAGCAATTCCCAAAATCAGATCCACTTACCAGGGGCCTCCTCTCCTGTTTGCGCTTTGTCAAGATCCAACTGCTGTGACTGGCGAGGCTCCTCCGAGGTAGAAAAGAGCTCCTGACTGCATGCGTCTCTGGTCTCCGAGTCATCCTCTGCCTCTGGTTCCCCCTCCCTCTCTTCATCCTCCTCCTCCTCCTGGCTCGATCCACTCTCGACTGGCACATGAGCCAACGAAGTATCCACAGGGGACTTTGCAGTGGAGGTGGGGTTACCACCGAGTACTGTGTCCAGCTCTTTGTAGAACCAGCAGCTCGTGGGCGCAGTACCGGAGCAGCGGTTTGCTTCCCGCGCCTTGTGGTAGGCATTCCGCAGCTCCTTCACTTTGACCCTGCACTGCAATGTGTCCCGGTCGTGGCCCTTTCCTATCATGCATCTAGAAATCTGTCCGGAGGTATCATAATTCTGACGGCTGGAGCGCAGCTGTGACTGCACTGCCTCCACTCCCCAAATGCCGATGAGGTCCAGCAGCTCGGCATTGTTCCAAGCGGGGGATTGTGTGGAGCAGGCATGGCCACCTGGAAAGATGCGCTGAGACCACTGCACGCATCACCAAGCAAACAGGAAGGGGACTTTCAAATTTGCAAAGGAATGTATGGGGTGGGGCTGACGGTTGGTCACCTGAGAGCAGGGCAGTAGAGTTCAAACCAATGGCCAGAGAGGTGAGAACAGGCATTGTGGGACACCCTTCTGATTTCAGAGATATCCTTTCAAGTGTTAATAAGTGCAAGGCTGTTTTAAGATTGCTGATTGAAAGACTAAAATAATACCTCCTAGATGTGTGAATTACCCCATTCATTTCAGTGGGGTGGGTAACTGAAATTTTAGTATGACCATTGTAATGGCAACTTTATCTTATTGTTGTGCATTTTAGTAGAAGCAACTAAGGTGCTAAGGTTTGATTTGTGTGAGGCGGTTTTCCATGGGGGAAAGGCTGCAAGATTTAAAGATGCAAATAGCTGAATGATTTTTCCAAAAGTTTGATATTTATTTTCATCTTCAACATAAGAGGGGACTCTGTGGGGAGAGCAGACATAGGAGGAATGGAGATATCTAGAGGCAGGGGCTCTAAGTTCCATCTGTCCTAGCCTATCCTTGCAGTTCAACTGTCTTCACCACCTGTCTAAACATTGCTGGCATACTTTTCGTCTAATGTTTCATTAAATTGAGGGAATCTAACTAGAGGAAATGAAAACATTTAGGGATAGAATCCATATAAGAAGTGTTTCACACCTTTGGGAAGGGAAGTGGAGAGGAAAGTGTTCCTGAAAATGAACCAGTTCCTTTTATTCTCCCTTCAGCTCACTATGACATCAAATATTTGAAGCTTTCCATGCATTCCCTGTCACTGACAAATATGTCCAGTGGGGAGCAGGAGGTGTGATTTTTCTTATGTGTTTATGTGGGGTTTTTTTCTTCTTTTTTTACAGTTTCTTTTGAGTTAAACTGGGACAGAATGGGTAAATTTAATCTAAAAGGGCTGGGTTGAGCAGTGTTAGGGTAAATCACTTGAACTGAACTGGTGTGTGAATTGGCCTGAATCTTTAATGGAGTAATTAAATTTGTGGCCTGAATCAAAAGGATGCAAACTCCTTTAGCAGGGAGCAACAAAAGAGCTAAACAGTACCAACTGATTTGGTTGGAGCTACTCAGAAGGGATTTGGAGCTATATAAACACAGAAGTTAAGGGATCTTTTCCAGGAAACAGACATATATGTCCTTCTCTCATATTTTCCAGGGCCTGCTACAAATACAGAAATCTAGATGGAATTTCAAAGATAAGAGATGGTAAGTTCTTAATTAAGTATATCAGTACTGCTTATATTATAACTAAGGGCTTGTCTACACTGTACTAACTAGTTTGCCCTGACTTCAGCCATCATTGGCCAGCCATGGGTTGTAGCTGCACCAGAGCCTCTGATCTGGTTTGAGTAATGCATTTTCTGTAGAACCCGTTTCTGTCTTGCATGATGACTCTATTGGCCTTTGGCTTTGTAAGCAGCATAAAATATATTCTGTATGTATTTTGAGTGTCCAGCTTTTCAAGGGAGTTTGCCATTGTGCTAATTGAGGACCCTATCAATGCATATTCTTGTTAGTGTTGACAAACAGGAGAGTATCTGAATAGCAGTCTAGTACTTAATGCATCTCCTTGTTTTTTAAATTCAAAACAAAGAGTGTCTTGTCAGGACTTGAAAAATACATTCATCTGGTGACTAAGTGACAAATCTACAAGGCAAGTACAGAGATTGTCCTGTTAAGTTCTGCAGAGTTGAAGATTATTTTGTATGTTTCTAACTCCAATGTAAATTAAGAGAACCTCCGAAATGTAAACTGATGCAGGCTCAATGCAGTGTCATTTTGTTGAGTTGGCAGATGCACAGATTCGTTGCTTCTAGCTTTGCCAAGCAGCATCAGAGTCAAGTTAACATGGTTCTGGTCACTTTTGACTGCTGCTATTCAGAACCCTGTGAGCAGCAACTGAAGATGTCAAATGTATATTGCTTCTGCTTGGGAAAGCTCTGAGCAGCAACAGAGGCATGCACTGGAGTTAATCAGAGGAGAGAAGGCTCCAAGGGTAGGGGCAAAATAGTGGAGATCCTCTCCCTTTTAGGAGGCATCTCCTTCCTCCCAACAGTTTGGGGGTGAGACTTCAGATTTAAGGCTTGGTCTGAACCCAAAAGTTGCACTGGTGGAACTAAAGGTGTGGTGATGTGCCGATCTTGTTAAACTGGTGCAACTTTGTATGTAGAACAGCGCTAAGACACCTATTAACCAGAGATAGATATGAAAGATGGAGCCCCCAAAAGAGATCACTCTAATAAAAGTTTGAAAACCACTGTTTCATTTGCGGACCCCTTTGGAAATCTTAGATATAGTCTGTGGACCCCAGGTTGAAAGCCACTGCTCTAATAGAAATCCCATCATCACCATCCCAAAAGATGGGATGGGTGTGGGGGCTGGGTTTCTCACCAGGAAATTGCCTCTGGCCTTGCTGGGGATGGTGATGGGAATCTGCCTTTACCTTATGTATTTACCTCTGCCTAGTAGCCCTAGTCCTCAAAAACTAGCTTGTAACTCTTTGTGCAGTGCTGGCTGGGGTATAAACTGAGGCATCCATTGAAAATTTTAGGCTGCATGAGGGAGGCTTATGCTGACTGTGTACTGGGTTGATGAGACTGCTGAAAGGAGTCTGAGACAGCATTATAAATGTTTGCTTGGTACCAAAGAACAGAAGGTAAAACTGCTTGAGTGAAAACAGGGTTATAACTGAAGCAAATACTGAAAATGGGTCATTGAGGCTGAAATGTCTCAGGCCTCGTCTCTATTCAAAGTATGTGGGGGGGGGGGATTTTTGTTGTTTTATTTTTAATTTGAAGGTGATCCTTTTCACCTTTTTTTTATTAAGTTTATTTGTGCCCTTTTTATCTGTTTATTTTACCATCGTGCCTAGGAGCCTTAGTGATGGAGCAGGACCATATTGTGCTATGTATAGCCTTGGCAGAATCTGGGACTTGTATCTCAACTATTAATATTGTATTTTTCACTTTTAAGAATTTTTTTAACTATTTTTAGTTTTACAGTTGCTGTAAAAATTTTTTTTGGGGGGGGGGGCACGGTATGGATAGGGCAACACCAACAGCAGGGCTGCAGGGGGCTACCAGTGCCAACAGCAGGGGCCCAAGACACTGAGGCATAAGATGCAGGGCAGTATGTGGTCATGGCCTGGCAGAGCAGAGACACCCCCCCCCCCCCCCCAGTCAGGACTGCCAGAAGGGAGGATGAGCGCGTGGCCATGGGGTGTTCCTGAACAGTTCCTGCCTGTGGACTGAGCCATTCAGCCACTGCACTGGGTGGTCTCCACCATGGCCGGAGGGAGGTTCATTACTGTTGTCCTCCTCTTCCTCACAGCCCTGGCCATGGGTCTCTGGTCTGCTTCGCTAGGACTGGAATCTTCCTTTCCCTCACCCCTACCTTGTGTCTGCAGGCAGTGGCGGATTAGCCATGGGCCAATGGGGCCCATGCCCAAGAGCACCAGCAAAATGGGTGCCCCCGCGTTGGCTTGCCCTCCTCTGTCCACCCGGCGCTCCTGCCGGGGAGTGGGGGAAGCCCCCATTGCCCAACCCCACTCCTCCCCTGCAGGAGCGCCGGGGGGAATGCAGGGGGAAGGGGTAGGGAAGGGGCCCCACTTGCTCTGGCCCAGGGACCCACAAACCCCTACTTCACCTCTGCCTGCAGGGATCCATTGTCCCGGGCCCTGCCGCAGTTCCAGGAGTTCTCTGCAGCTCTACTATCACAGATCCACTCCCTTACTCTTGTTACAGCAGGGCTGCAGAGGCTGGCATCATGGGCCAATCATCCTGAATGAGAGATGAGGAAGGGTCTTAAAGTTCCTTGGAAGTGAGGACACATAGCTGACGGTTTATATGATGGAGAAAGGGAAGCCAAGGGAGGGATATGAAGGTCACTTTCCAGTGCATGTAGAAGTCACTGGCTATAAGAGTTTTTAACTAGGCACTTAGTTCCTAAAAGTGCACACTAGGAAACTGAATAGCAAGAAGTCAAAAGGGTAAATCTTGCAGAGGGCTGACTTTCAAGCTGGGCCAGTCTTGCTTGTGTTGTTTGGCACCAACAGTGAATTACTCCCACAATTTTGCTCCTTCCTGAATGAATACTAGGCACAGTTAATTGTGGATGTAAAATTTTGCCTGTAAAAACTGGAGGACTGGCTTGAAAATCACACCCAGAAAACCAAGAAATAAAAAAAATTAAAGTGAACTTGACCACCTTGCACATAAATGATGTTTTCTGTTCTTAACCATATAGCTTTATTTCTCATTTTAGTAAATAAATCTAATTGACCACAGATAGCATGCAGCCTGCCTGAATTAATGTTGCTGTTAGAACCTGTAGCCTAATTCCATTGACTTCAGTAGACTTTAACCTGGGATATGGTTTTTAACACTTTCTGCACTTCCTTATGTCCTGTGATTTGTTTCAAATGGGCAATTTTTTGAACTTAATTATAATTGAAGTGCTAATGACAACTGTAGTTAAGGCTGAAGTGGGAGTTTCCATTCTAATATCTTTTCAGGGGGGAGGGATAGCTCAGTGGTTTGAGCATTGGCCTGCTAAACCCAGGGTTGTGAGTTCAACCCTTGAGGGGGCCATTTAGGGATCTGGGGCAAAATCTGTTTGGGGATTGGACCTGCTTTGAGCAGGGGGTTGGACTAGATGACCTCCTGAGGTCCCTTCCAACCCTGATATTCTATGATAACTTTCTAAAATTTTGACCTTTTGGGGAAGCAAAAGAGGGCCTACAGTTAGGCTTCTAAATAAATGATCTGATGCTTTCATTTTCTTGGGGGGAGGCAATGAGAGGTGGTGGGTGCTTAATGCTCTTGAAAATCAGGTATCTTATTTAGATGCTTCAGTATGGGGGTAGGAACCTAAATCTAGGCTCCATGGCTACACTACATCTTAAGCTGTCATAGTTATGTCACTCATGGGTGTGAATTAGCCACCCTCCTGAGCAACGTAACTTATGCCAACTTAAGTGTTGGTATGGTCAACGCTATGTCGGTGGGAGAGCTTCTCACGCCGACATAGCTACTGCCGCTTGCTCGGGCTGGAGTAGTTAAGCCGACAGGAGACCTCTCTCCCGTCGACTTAGCGCGGCTACACTAGAGAGCTTACAGTGGTGCAGCTGTGCCGCTCGCTGTAAGCCATAGCCTTTTACACCATTTTTTGAAAATCTTGGCTATACAAGTCTAACTTTAAACTTTCTCAGACCTATCTAAATCGTAATGTGTATAGGCCTCTGTGTTAAAGTGTGTGGGTTTTTGTTTAAAAAGTTTGAGGGGTTTTTTCTTTTAAATGTCAATGTAGAAACCTTTGAATATCATTGCTGCCTCTCCAGATTGAAGATGACTGACAGAGTGAGAGAGAAACTGAGATAGTGAGTTTACCAAGTGAACTGTGCTCAGCAACCGTGTCTAAGGAACTCTGACTTCAAAAAACTATGAAGTCAGGAAGAGGTTAGCTAGCCTTGTTAGACTAAAGCCTTTTATCCTGCTTAATGAAGGGAAGCAACATCATAAAGCTAATCTGTAGGCTGGAACTGTCAGTACCATTACTAATTTTTTTTGTAAAAGCAAGGCTGAGTGAACCATGAAGAGTAAGCTAATAACCTGCTTTGTTTCCCATACAGGTTTTCTCAGGTTTTGGAAGTAATAGAGTACTTGGTCACTAACTCCTCACCTGAAGGACGGTCGTATGCTTAAACTTGGAAAGCTCTACATTGAGGTTCTTCAGCTCTCTTAATTCCCAGATTCTCTTTCCCAGAAGAAATGGACCCTGATTGTGAGAGGCATCCAAGTCAATAATGTGACAACGATAACATTGAAAGTCTGCTGGAGAAGAATCGCTAATTCTTATAAGAAGTGTTTTGGTTTTTTTTTTTTTCATCCCTTATAAAACAGACCAGACCACCTCAAAATCTGCAAACAAAATGCCAGCTAAGACACCCATCTACCTGAAAGCTGCCAATAATAAGAAAGGGAAGAAATTCAAATTAAGGGATATTTTGTCTCCTGATATGATCAGTCCACCACTTGGTGACTTTCGCCACACCATACACATTGGGAAAGAGGGACAACATGATGTTTTTGGGGACATCTCATTTCTGCAAGGAAATTATGAGCTGTTGCCTGGGAATGAGGGAACACCAAGAGTTGGTCAGTTTGGTGGACATAATGAGTTCTTAAGGGCAAACAGCACCTGTGACTCCATGTTTACAGAAACTCCTTCACCCGTGCTCAAAAATGCCATCTCGCTTCCTGCCATTGGTGGTTCTCAAGCCCTTGTGTTGCCCTTATTGTCACCAGTGACATTTAATTCAAAGCGGGACTCCTTTGGGCCATCAAAGAATGCAAGGCTTAGTTGTGAGCCCGTAATGGAAGAAAAATTGCAGGAGAAAAGCAAACAGTTGGAGAATGGGGAAATGTACAAAGATGACATCCTATGGGAGCCGAATGGTTCTGGGTCGCATTATATTAATGGCAGAGAGAGTCATTCATCCAGCCTTTCTGAACAATGCACTGATTGGCAAACAGTTGACTTACTTGATGACAGTCATCTCTCATGTGAACTAACCAAGGCAGAGACTAAGTCAGAAGAATCCCTTTCAGATCTTGCAGGCTCGCTTCTTTCATTGCAGCTTGACCTGGGACCCTCACTTCTGGATGAGGTCCTCAATGTAATGGACAAAAATAAATCCTAGGACTGTTGTACTTTTTTGCCTCTTTGTAAATGATACATTAAAAAAAAACCTGAAGAATATATATATTAAAAGAGCAGCTGTATTTGCAGTTGTTTGGGTTTTCTAAAAATCTTTAAAAATATTTTTTTATGTTTTTCATGGGGTTTTTTTTTTTTAGTATGGTAAACATCTCGTAGCAAGAGGATACATTTTAATAAAAGTTTTCAGCAACCATACAAATGTCTTTCAAATACCAGTATTAGTTATCAAAAAATTAAGAAATGTTGTTTGGGGATAATAATACTACTTGTGACCATTAGCTTAACTGACCTTCAGTGGCTTTTGAGTAATCAATCTGTAAGCATCAGACTAGAGACTTATGAGGTGAAGAATAAATATTAATTATTTCAACATTGCTTTACATCTAAGATTCTTTCTAGAATCTTAAATTGTTTAAATTAGTACTATTTCTTTTAGCTGCACTGTAGCTAGTTTTTCAGTGTTGAACAATTGTTCTGTGTTCAAATATGAACAACTTGGGGTTATTCAATTTAAATATGGGTCAGAGCCTCAGGTGCTAAGGATCTGGCCCTATATCTATAGATCAGATCATAGACCATACGTTGTAAACACAGGTAACATAAGCAAAATATTACTGTATTTAAATTATTTTAAAAGTTAAAATATATATTTTTGTGCTTATTTAGCTTTTTTTTTTTTTTTTTTTTTTTACTGCAGAGTCTACATTTACAGATAGAGTATCATCAAAGTAGTTGCTTGACTTCATTGGCGGTCCTCTGTAAACTGCATTTTTGAGTGTTTGAAAAAATATGTATTGATAACTTAGCTTTTTCCTTCATTTACTACCAGAAATGCTTAAACTTGCAGCTGATTGTCACCTTTTAAAGAAGGCACTGATTACTCACCGTGTGTAAAGAGACTGTGCTGCAATGTGATGTTTTGGGAAATGTGGATCCTTAACTACACTACATACATAAATTGCATAGATACTCTGAGCAATACAATAAAGAATAAATGTTTGAATTCCCCTGTCTCTGTGATTAAATACATAGCTCTCACATGAAATATTGGGTCTGATTTAGGCTTGTCAGTTTTGGATGGGTGTATTCCTGGAGATTTCATCACATGACGTCTCTAATTAAAGATTAATCTTTAATTCCTGGAGACTCCAGGACAATCCTGGAGGATTGGCAACCTGAGGGCTGATTGTCCACTTCATGGAGCAACATTAGTGGAAAATGAGTCATGCAGGAGACAGAGTCAGCCCCATTATCTTAATTAAACGTTAGTCTCTCCAAAGTTAAAAGTAGATAGAAGTTTTACTAAAAGGTCAAGTCTTTCTAAGCTAATTAAAAGAAAACTAATGCAGATGAAAAGAGTTTTTAATTGCAGCTGAGGGGTGAGGTTCTATCCTCCACCCAGCTCCCTTTGTGCTGGATAAAAGGGCCAGAGAAGTATAAAGGCGCCTTAAACACCCATATTCAGATGGGGAGAATTCCTCCAGTACAGACACAGCCATAAAGTTTCCTTTTGAGGACTTCATTGCAAGCTCCAGCCCCCCTGTAGGGGTTTGAGTTTGGGGGAGGAAGGGTATGTCAGGTGGGGTTGAAGTGTATGGTGCTGCACGGATTCTGGTTGCTGTAAGAGTGTGTGTGTGAGAGAGAGAGAGAGAGAGAGAGAATTGTGGCAGGGAGAAAGCACAGAAACCAAAATTTTGCAAATGAAACTTGATAATTTTGGATAAACAAATGGTTCCTCTTCAAAACCTACAGAACCAAAATAACTTTCTGGGGTTTTTTTGTGGGTGGGTGTTGGTGGCTTAAACTAGTTCTAATTACTACTGCGTAGAATCAAACCCTTTTGCCTAGACCAATTGCTGGACTTCAATTAGGCCCTACCCAACTCCCAGTTGGATAAAGGACTCCATGAGCCTATTCAGGGCCCATTATGGAGAGGCATTCTTCCCTGAGCTGACTGAGGGAAAATCTTCAAAAGGACTACAGTTAAAGAATGAGATTGGGCTATTCTCTTCCCTATTGGACTGTTTCTGAAAATTAGCCTGAGGAGCCATTGAGGCTGGTCTTTTGCTTTTGGCTCCCTTAACACTGATGATGGACTGAATTCTGAGGATTTTCTTTTAAACCCATGTTTTTCCTTTTGTGCAAACTTTGAGATTCAACAGAGTTGCCCCGCGAGGACTGAGTAAAATGGAGAGTCTGATCATCTCCTGCAGAACAAACTGGGAACAGGAGCTCTGCGGCTGTATTACATTTGTATGGGGAACTTTGTGGGACTAGTTGGGGAGAATGCATGTACCACCACCCATACTTTGGAGGCTTACAGAGATTCCTGGTGGAGTTGGGATTATGATGAGGTCCTTACCCCAGGCAGCCTGAGTAGAGGGAAAGAGCCAATTAACCCTGTGATAGGCTCCATGTGGGAGAGAGTCAAGGCTAATGTGCTTTTAATTGATGATGAAGCACAGCTGGATGAGGGGAAGGCTTGCAGTCACTCTGAGTTTAGAGAAGAAAAAGAAGAAACCAGGGGGAGCATAGAGGCTCTGGGATCCTGGCCATAGGTGCTGACTCCATGGGTGCTCCAGGGCTCAGCCGATTAGCTCCTTCCCCTCCCTCCCAGTGCCTCCTGCCCACCACACTCAGCTGTTCAGGGGCATGCAGGAGATGCTGTGGGGAGGGTGCAAAGTGAGAGCAGCGTAGAACGAGGTGGGGTGGGGCTTTGGGGAAGGGATGGAGTGGGGGTGGGGGTTGAGCACCCCCCAGGAAATGACAAAAGTCAGCGTCTGTGATCCTGGCTCTGAGGTAAGGGCATACATCTCGAGGAGGATGGAGAAGGATTCCAATCAAGACAAAGTAGGAAGTAGCCCAGAGAAACTGCAGCAAGGTTTGAGAAAGTGCAGATCTTTGCTGCTTCCTGTATGATCCCTGGGCTGGAACATGGGTTCCCCTACCCGCCAGTGGGGAAATGGCACAGGCTGGGTAGTGGAACAGAAGATTGGCTGAGACAGATGGCCTAGTGGGACTTCGATACCCCAGAAGCAGAGGACTGTAGTGACCTGGCTGGAGGGCTAAGCCACAAAGAGCACCCTGACTCATGCAGAGAGAGAAAGAGGCTGTGGTTCACATGAATGAGTGACAGAAGAAGGGATTAGACCTGGAAGGAGCTAGTTCCCAGAGGCAGTTAGAAGGCGGTGTCCCAGGGAGGAGTGACTCCCATCACAGGAAGGATGGGGGGGAAATATGCAGCCAATGGTTCGGTAGTAGGTGAGAGCCCCACATGAAGGAAGGGAGGGTCTGCTGGCATGATCACACTGAGGAAAAACCTTTCCTCTAATGGGCATAAAGGCTAAAATCCTGACCCCATTGAAGAGTCGATGCGAGTTTTACCATAGGTGTCAATGAGGCCAGGTATCAGAGGGGTAGCCGTGTTAGTCTGAATCTGTAAAAAGCAACAGAGGGTCCTGTGGCACCTTTAAGACTAACAGAAGTATTGGGAGCATAAGCTTTCGTGGGTAAGAACCTCACTTCTTCAGATGTCTTGCATCTGAAGAAGTGAGGTTCTTACCCACGAAAGCTTATGTTCCCAATACTTCTGTTAGTCTTAAAGGTGCCACAGGACCCTCTTTTGCTTTTTAATGAGGCCAGGATTTCACATAAACACTGTTGTTATAAGATGCTTCTCTAGAACTGACCTCAGGAATATATATTGTATCTGTCTTCCAGGAAATAGTGATAGAGCCCATGGATGATCCAAATATTTTATCACCCTCAAAAAGTCCATTAAGGATCTCTACTAATTCCAGCCATGCTACAAGTTTAGTTTTAAAAACAGTTCTTTCCTAGTTTCAGAGTGGTAGCCGTGTTAGTCTGTATCAGCAAAAACAACGGGGAGTCCTTGTGGCACTTTAGAGACAAACAAATGTATTTGGGCATAAGCTTTTGTGGGCTAAAACCCACTTCATCAGATGCATGCTTTTCTTTCCTACACTCCCACCCCCTAAATCTGCTACTGAATCTGCCTGTGCTCCTTTAGCTACGGTACTTAAATGCGCCCTTTACTGTAGTAGTTGAGCACCTGATAATCTTTGATGTACTTCTGACAGCACCTGTGTGAAATGAGGCAGTGCTATTATCCCCGTTTGTACAGAGAGAGAACTGAGGCCCAGAGAGGCTACGTGACTTGCCCAAGGTCACACAGGAAGTCTGTTGGAGCAAGGACTTGGTCCCTGAGCTCTCAAGTCCTAGGCTAGTGCCCTAACCACAGGCCATCTTTCTTACCCCATCATGGCTATTCTGGAAAGTTCTTCCAGGCTACATACTGAGAGTCTCCCATTTGTAGCCTGGCAGTGTGGGAAGGGGAAAAGCCAGTTTATTATACAGAGAAGAGAGACCACAACATCGTGGAACCTCTCATGAACTCAGTAGTTCTAATCTTTCCACCTACCAGTTGACTCAGCACTAGTGTGTTTGAAAGTTATGGGGAATATGGAAGAAGGATTTTGAGTTTCTATAACAGACTTGCTCTTTCTCTGTGTAGGGCAGCTTCACACAAAACCAGGATTTGCAACCTTTCCAGAGCTTGCATTTGATCAGAAGTGTGATTTCTTTGTATAAATAAAAATTGCGAGGCAGTTGGATCACGCTCTTTAAGAAAAATCAGCCTCTTATGCTGCTTTTAAGGTAATGTGGTTTTTAGAAAGTTGTTTTTCACTCCAGGTTAAGCTTTCAACTAGTCTTACTACTGACTTAGCCTTTTATGTTTCATGTTCTTTTAATAAATCCCTTGCCCATTTTGCTGAACACTCAACGCATTTTGTTTAAACAGCTATGTACAGTGCTTAATTTGTGCCAGGGCTGAATCTCAGCACCTCTAGGCTTGGCAGTTCATAGCCCCGGCACCTCTGGCTGTGTCAGTTATGAAAGTAAAAAATATTACTTGAGCCCTGGCACCTCTTTCATTACAAATTAGGCACATAGCCAGTGCCCAATCTTAACCATCAGTTCTTTTTATTTGATCTCGTAATTAGACTGCTGAATGAGTGATATGGCCTAGAGACACTGTCGTGGAGTAGACTGATCTAAAGCCGCAATCTTGATTGCAGGCAGAAAGGATGGTGAGGATGGAAATCTCTTCAAATGCACATTTGCAACTGAAGCAGAAGGTAAAGGAAGTTAATGGCAAAATAAGTTGCATCATGTATAAATGTTGCTTTTTTCCAAGTTCCCCCAGCATGAAAGTTTCCCTAATAGCACATGCTGGATCTGTGAATAAGCTTAGGTTTGCCAAGCATACATGTAAGATTTACAGCACATTTAAAAATCGGACTGGATTCAGATCGAACGTAATTTTTAAAATGCACACTTCTGTAAAACACCTCTGTTTTACCCAGCTCTCTCTAGCCTCATCTGACATTGTAGCTGTCACAATATGCATTGTCATAGAATCATAGAATATCAGGGTCATCTAGTCAAACCCCCTGCTCAAAGCAGGACCAATCCCCAACTAAATCATTCCAGCCAGGGCTTTGTCAAGCCTGACCTTAAAAACCTCTAAGGCCTGGTCTACACTAACCCCCCAAGTCGAACTAAGGTACGCAACTTCAGCTACGTGAATAACGTAGCTGAAGTCGACATACCTTAGTTCGAACTTACCGCGGTTCAGACGCGGTCCACACGCGGCAGGCGGGCTCCCCGTCGACTCCGCGGTACTCCTCTCGCCGAGCTGGAGTACTGCAGTCGACGGCGAGCACTTCCTGGTTCGACTTATCGCGTCCAGACCAGACGCGATAAGTCGAACCCAGAACTTCGATCCCCAGCCGCCGAACTAGCGGCTGGGTGTAGACCAGCCCTAAGAAAGGAGATTCCACCACCTCCCTAGGTAACCCATTCCAATGCTTCACCACCCTCCTAGTGAAAAAGTTTTTCCTAATATCCAACCTAAACTCCCCCCACTGCAACTTGAGACCATTACTCCTTGTTCTGTCATCTGCTACCACTGAGAACAGTCTAGATCCATCCTCTTTGGAACCCCCCTTCAGGTAGTTGAAAGCAGCTATTAAATCCCCCCTCATTCTTCTCTTCTGCAGACTAAACAATCCCAGTTCCCTCAGCCTCTCCTCATAAGTCATGTGCTCCAGCCCCCTAATCATTTTTGTTGCCCTCCGCTGGACGCTTTCCAATTTTTCCACATCCTTCTTGCCATGTGGGGCCCAAAACTGGACACAGTACTCCAGATGAGGCCTCACCGATGTTGAATAGAGAGGAATGATCACGTTCCTCAATCTGCTGGCAATGTCCCTACTTATACAGTCCAAAATGCCATTAGCCTTCTTGGGAACAAGGGCACACTGTTGACTCATATCCAGCTTCTCGTCCACTGTAACCCTTAGGTCCTTTTCTGCAGAACTGCTGCCTAGCCATTTGGTCCCTAGTCTGTAACAGTGAATGGGATTCTTCCGTCCTAAGTGCAGGACTCTGCACTTGTCCTTATTGAACCTCATCAGATTTCTTTTGGCCCAATCCTCTAATTTGTCTAGGTCCCTCTGTATCCTATCTCTAGCCTCCAGCGTATCTACCACTCCTCCCAGTTTAGTGTCATCTGCAAACTTGCTGAGAGTGCAGTTTACACCATCCTCCAGATAATTAATGAAGATACTGAACAAAACCGACCCCAGGACCGACCCTTGGGGCACTCCGCTTGATAGTGATTGTCAGTGATGTTTGAACTCGTACTGCTCCATTTTAATGTTTGGTACATAGAGGGCCTGATTTTCCATTGCTCGGCTCTGCCCCTTGTGTAGCCACTGATACCGGTACAAAATGGATGTTGAGAACTACCATTTTTTATTTAGTAAGTGACTGGCAAAAAAAGACATTTAACAGAATAGGGTAATGCAGAACTGGGCCCAGAGTATCTAGAAAACTATTACTGCAGTGATGGATGACTCAAGATACGCGTCACACTAGATCTGAGCAGAGAATTAGCTTCATAGTCTTTCTACTATTTGCATTGGTAGGTGTCAGTAAAGTAGTTTGGCTGCAGGGGTTAGGACTGGGAAGATTTACTCTAGCATGTGCTGGAAGCTATCACTAGGTGAGAAGAATGGGATGCAACATTTAGGTTTTAAATCCAGCTGCTAACACGAGTTAAAAGCAGAGCTGCTGTGTCTTCACTGATATTGTAACCTGGTTTGGCTAACCTGAGTTTAAAACACCTCCCTTCCCCCCTCCCCTGGTTTTTTTTTGGGAGGGGGGGGGCAGTGTAGACGTAGCCAAAGAAATACAACACACTTTGGCAGCTGGGATGTGAGTTGGTTCAAGGGCATATGTCACTGCTGGAGTATGTGAGGTAGGATAGTAAGGCTTTGTCTACACTGGCAAGTTTCTGCGCAGTAAAGCAGCTTTGAGCGGTGTAACTCCTGAGGTGTACACACCACCAAGCCACTTAGTGCGCAGAAACTGCACAGTTGCAGTGCTGTAAAAAAACAAAAAACAAAAAAAACCACCCCAAGAGGCGTACAGCTTTCTGCGCCGGGGCTACAGCGCTGTGGTGCCAGTGTAGACATCCCACAATGGCTGTTCTCGCCTCTCTGGTCATCGGTTTGAACTCTACTGCCCTGCCATCAGGTGACCAACCATGAGCCCCACCCCTTAAATTCCTTGGGAATTCGGAAAATCCCCTTCCCGTTTCCTCAGTGACGTGTGGAGTGGTCTCAGCGCATTTTTCCAGGTGGCCATGCCTGCTCCATGCACCAGGCAATCCCCCACTTGGAGCAATGCCGAGCTGCTGGACCTCATCAGCATTTGGGGAGAGGAGGCTGTCCAGGCCCAGCTGCGCTCCAGCCATAGGAATTATGATACCTATGGACAGATTTCACGATGCATGACAGAAAGGGGCCATGACCGGGACACACTGCAGTGCAGGGTCAAAGTGAAGGAGCTGTGGAATGCCTACCACAAGGCACGGGAGGCAAAACGCTGCTCTGATGCTGTGCCCGCGAGCTGTCAGTTCTACAAAGAGCTGGACATGATACTCGGTGGCGACCACACCTCCACTGCGAAGGCCACTGTGGATATTTCAGTGGCTCGCGTGCCAGTCGAGAGTGGACCGAGCCAGGAGGAGGAAATCTTGGATGAGGATGGGGAAGGGGACACAGAGGCAGAGCACGACTGAGAGGTCAGAGATACATGCAGCCAGGAGCTCTTCTCTACCCCGGAGAAGGCTACCCAGTCACAGCTGTCGTAGCTTGGCAAAGTGCAAACAGGAGAGGAGGCCCCTGTTAAGTGGCTTTGATTTTGGGAATCGCTGAATTGAATTGTTAGGGACAGAAGGGTTGCAGAAATCAGGCTTGTGTCTGTATGATGCACGTACCACCACATGCCTAGACTGAGTGGCGGAACTGGGTGTTGATTGACTCCCTCACTTCACGGGAATCTGCCTCAGAAATCTCCACAAAACTCTCATGGAGATACTGGGCAATCCATTGCCGCCGGCTCTTTGGCAGAGCTGCTTTGTTTCTTGCCCCATTAAGTGTAACTTTTCTGCACCACTCTGCCATCACTGGAGAGGGGACCATTGCTGCACACAGGTGAGCCGCATAAGGGCCAGGGTGGAAGCCACAGTCTAGGAGAAGATCCTCCCTTGATTCCCTGCTCACCCTCAGCAGCGAGATATCTTCCATAATGAACACAGCCTGTTGAAAATGTGGGGACAGGAATGATTATAAGTTCTCCCCCCACCCCGTGCTAGCTCTCCCCAAGAGCCACTTGCCCAGTGGACAGTATGGTCCTGGAACACTGATTTCCCCTGCCCCTGCAGTTACTCACCATTTTGGGGATCTTGTGGCTCATGTGTACTTGCCTGGGGTCAGTCAGTTAGTGACAGGTATGTGAAAAGTGGCTGTGTTTTAAATCAGTGGGCAAACAATACTGCTTCTGTAAAATGTTGCATTTTGGCTTCACAGATATGACCTTGGGAGCCCAGCCTCCCTCTTTGTTATCGCAGGCTGAACAGTTGCACAGACTTAGAAAGCAGCCACGAAGCACTAAAGAGGACTTTCTGCTTGAGGTTTTTCGGCTGTGGAGTGCATCATGACAAGAATTGAAGGAGTGGCGGGACAGCAAGAACAGGGACCGAAAGGAGAACGTGGTGTGCCAGAACGAAGCCACGTAGTGGCTTTTAAACATTATGGAGTGCCACATGGACACACTCCAGGCTCTACTAGCACTGCAAACCGAGCAGCTCCATGCCTCTGTTGGAAAACTCTTTCCCATGCACCCCCCAGATACTGCCAACATACTTTTATCAACCTCCTGGCTCCAGTCTGTACCCGCTGCATTCCACTCCTGTCCCATCACAGTCCAGCTCTGCGGACTCCCAGTACCCACTGCACTCTACACCCATCCCTCTGCAATTTAACCCTGCTGAAGTACAGTACCCACTGCACTGTACTCCAAAGGACAAGGTTGCATATGATATCTGGACATATACAAATCTTTGACTGTCCCGGGACCCCACCTCCTCCTGGGACTCTCCCTTCATCCACCCCCCACAGTGCTGATGTGGTTTTTTTGTTTGTCTCTCTCCTCCAGTTGTTGTTTTTCAATAAAAGAATTGTTTTGCTTTGAAAGCAATCTTTATTCCTGTGGCGGGGCGAGACTCACCAGTGCAGCGCCTCCTGCTGGTTGTTGAGGGACTTAGCTTTTTTCCAGCTCTGGAGCGCCCTCTGCCGACTGATGTCTCACCTGCCACTGGCCCCCGTGTCCCTCCCAGACCCTGGTGCCCCTCTATGTCAGGGTCCTGCCCCCAGCAGTAACCCACAATTTGGGTCTCCCCACCCCAGGGAACCCCCAACCTACTATCCCCACCCTGCCTCAGTGGCTACTGCCAGTCATCATCTAGACCCCACTCCCTGGGGCAGACTGCAGTCTACAAACCACTCATCAGTGGCAAGGGGTGTTGGACCAGCTGCCTCTGCCTATATCTGGGCTGCCCCTCTGCAGCCCCAGTACCTTTGTGGGCCCTTACCTCAGCCTGCGGCTTTGCTAGGCTGGAGCTCCCCAGCTCCCTCTGCCCTTCCCCAACACTGCTTCACGTCAGGTATCCTGCTCTGCTCCCAGACAGCCAGGGCCTTCTCTCTCAAGGAAGCTAGAGAGAATGTCTGTCTCAGTCTCTGGCCCTCAGCCCTCTTATAGGCCCAGCTGTGGTCTGATTGGGGCGTGGCCCCACCTGTGGCTGCTTCCCCCAATCAGCCCAGCTTTTCCCCTGCCACAGCCCTCTCCCAGGGCTGTTTTAAGCCCTTCAGGGCAGGACCACCCTGCTACAATTCTATTAATTGAAAGTAAACAGAGCCCCACAAAGCAACAGGCAATTGTCCTAAGCCTTCATAGTGCATCATCTCCACCAATCACAATCACCTCCTACCATTACAAGCATTGCACTCCTGAGCATAGCAACAAATATTAGTGACTTTTAGCTTCAAATTGCTGCCTCGAGGTATCCCTGATCCTTATGGCCCCCTGCTGTGCCCCTCTAATAGCCCTGGTCTCTGGCTGTTTAAATTCAGTCTCCAGGCACTAAGCCTCAGCAGTCCAGCCCTGAGTGAAGCTTTCATCCTTCCCTTCACAAATATTATGCAGTGTATAGCACACAGCTATAAGCATAGGAATATTATCACCGGCCAGGTCCAGCCTCCCATATAAGCAGCACCAGCGGGTCTTTAAACGGCCAAAAGCACACTCCACAGTCATTCTGCACTTGCTCAGCCTGTTGTTGAACCGCTCCTTGCTGCTGTCAAGTTGCCCCGTGTATGGCTTCATAAGCCATGGCATTAAGGGGTAGACAGGGTCTCCCAGGATCACAATGGGCATTTCGACTTCCCCTACAGTGATCTTTGGGTCCGGGAAGAAAGTCCCTGCTTGCAGCTTCCTGAACAGGCCAATGTTCCGAAAGATGCGTGCGCCACACACCTTTCTGGACCAGCCTATGTCAATGTCTGTGAAACGCCCACAGTGAGCCACAGGCGCCTGGAGAACCATAGAGAAATACCCCTTTTGATTAATGTACTCCGTGGTTAGATGCTCTGGTGCTAGAATTGGAATATGGGTGCCATCTATTGCCCCTCCGCAGTTAGGGAAGCCCATTTGTGCAAAGCCATCCACAATGTCACACACGTTGCCCAGAGTCACGGTCTTTCAGAGCATGATTCGATTAACGGCCTTGCACACTTTCATCAACACGAGTCCAACAGTTGACTTTCCCACTCCGAACTGGTTAGCGACTGATTGGTAGCAGTCTGGAGTAGCCAGTTTCCGCAGTGCAATCACCATGCGCTTTTCCAACGACAGGGCAGCTCTCATTCTCGTGCCCTTGTGCCGCAGGGCTGGGGCGAGCTCATCACACAGTCCCATGAATGTGGCTTTCCTCATCCGAAAGTTCTGCAGCCACTGCTTGTCATCCCAGACATGCATCACGATATGATCCCACCACTCAGTGCTTGTTTCCTGAGCCCAAAAGCGGTGTTACACTGTGGTCAGCACCTCCATGAATGCCACAAGCAATCTTGTGCTGTAGCTACTACACATGGTGAGATCAATGTTGAACTCCTCTTGCCTTTGTAGTTTAAGGTATAACTCCTCTGCCACTCATGACTTGTTAGTGAGAGCGAGCAGCATATTGGTCAACAGTGCGGGATCCATTCCTGCAGACCGAAGAGGCAGAGCGCGCAGTACACAAACCATTGAAAGATGGCACCAAATGTGGACGGAAGCACAGGGATTGCTGGGATGCAAAGCAATGCATCACGAGGCATTGGAACAGGACCCAGGATGCCCTGCGACCCCCTCCGCCTTCCCACAACTCTTAGCTGCAGAAGCGGAAGAGATGCTCTGTGGGATAGCTGCCCAGAGTGCACCGCTCCGAATACCGCTGAAAGTGCCGCAAGTGTGAACACACTATTGTGCAGGCAGCTGACAGTGTGAACACACAACAGCGATTTTCCTTCAGCACTCTCTGAGCGGTGCTGTAACTGCCAGTGGTATAACTCTGCCCGAGTAGACATACCCTAAATGTTACCAGGGGGAGGTCTTAGCTGGACTATTTTTTTGAGAAGGTAGAAAACCATCTGTCAGGGAATTAGTCCTTTGACATTGCAAATATAAATAATCCTGCTGTAAGCATAACAAACTGTTGGTCTATGTATCACAAAGCCAAATAAAACTAAGATGATGCGAAGGATGGCAGAGTTGGATGCACACTAGACTTTCAGAACTGGGTCCAAAGAAAGCAATTAGCAGTCTTTTGTAAGCAAATTAATTGAATAGCTGTGACCTAACTTGCTTTGTCTGCTTCCATTTACTTTTCATATGAACATTAGATATGTTAGTACATCTGTTTCCTATAAGTGTTTTTTCATTTTATACTTTTTTTTTTTAAGGAGAGGAGGACTTCCTGAGTCCAAAATCAAGGCTCTATCACTCACTCATCGCTTCTCTCTAGTTGCAATTTTAAAAGTGCCAGAAATCTTAATGTGACCCAGGTGCCCCATGTTGGCAGCAGATACAAGTCTATATCCCAGGGCCTGGCTAGACGTGCCCAAATGGGAATGTTTCCCCTGTGATCACCATCTTTGTGATATTTCACCGAAGGGGGCCCTGTGTGGTCTCTGCCGAAAGCTAAGAACTTACTGGCTGTCATGGTTATTGTGGGATATAAGTATGGAAAATATTTTAAGAGTTATGTACCATGTAGAGTATTGTGTTCCAAAACTGCTGGATGCGAAACTGGTCACCTGGGGCCGGATGGCTCTTAGAGCTGACTTAATCAAGAGTGAGAACAATTGACATCTTTTAACCCAGCCCAACCAAGTGTTTACAGTCTAGACAAGGTGCAGGCTAGGGCCTTTATAAATGAGCCCAAGACCATGAATAGGGCAGTCAACGGAGCAAACAAAACGCCCTGGTTTTGAAAAGAGACAAAAGATATGGAACTGTACAAAAGGAGAAAGAAAGGCACAAGATGGTATCCAGTACGGAGGTGACACTCTGCCAGCATGAGTGTCTCAAGAAAAGTGGATCCTTTCCAGCTCTTTCGACTAGACAATACCTGTGTGGACTGACCATTGGGTGATAAATTTGACAGGAAAGGAATTTGTTATTAAGTTTGGCTTTAAATTGCATTTTATGTTTTTCATCTGTAACAGTATGTTTCCAATCCTTATACTTGCCTCTATTTGAATCTTTATCTTATGCATTGTCAAATAACCTTGTATAGCAGGGGTCTCAAACTCAGTTTACCTTAGGGCCAGTGCCAGTCCTCAAATCCTCCCAGTGGGCCAATAATGTCACTCATGCCGCCCAGAATCTGCCCCCCAACTCCCCCCCCCACCTGCCTAAGGCTCTGGGAGGGAGTTTGGGTGGGGGAGGAGGTCTGGGGTAGGGGATTGGGGTGCAGGGTGCAGGCTCTGGGAGGGAGTTTGGGTGCAGAAGGGGTGAGAGATTGGGCTCTGGGAGGGAGTTTGGGTGGGGAGGGGTTATGTGATGCAGGCTCTGCAATGGAGTTTGGTTGCTGGGTGCAGGTTCTGGGCTGGGGCAGGGGGTGGGGGTGCAGGATGGATGCAGGCTCTGGGAGGGAGTTTGGGGATGGGAGGGGGTGTGTGGGAAAGGGGAGGGGGTGCAGGCTCTGGGAGGGAGTTTGGGGGCGGGGGGGGTATGTGGAAGGGTGCAGGCTCTGGGAGGGAGTTTGGGGGTGGGAGGGGATGCAGGCTCTGGGAGGGGGTCGGGGGGTGCGGCGCTTACCTGGGGCTCCAAGGCGGAGCAGGCCTGGGGGTCTCCGCATGCTGCTGCCCCCAGGCACCACCTGCAGGCACTGCCCCCGCAGCTTCCCATTGGCTGCAGGGGCACTCGGGGCTGGGGCAGCACACGGAGGCACAGCCCCGCCCCGGGGCCGCAGGGAGGGGCCAGCAGCCACGTGGAGTGAGCGCAGGAAGCCGCTCAGCTCCGCTATGCTGCCAGTGGTGGGCGGGGCCCAGGCCATTTTAAATCGTCCGTGGGATGTGGGCGGGGGGGAGCGCCCGGGGCGGCAGGCGGGACCAAGGGAGAGACCCGGCCCCAAAATTGCTGGAGCCCTGCAGGCCACATTGGGGAAGTTCTTGGGCCACAGATGTCCCGCAGGCCAGGACTTTGAGACCCCTGTTCTATAGGGTTTTACTATAGATACAAGCACATGCTATGTGCTAAGATGAGTGTTGAACTGAGGTGAAGCTAGTAACTTGGGGTGCAGCAGTGCCGGAAGCTCCCTAGAAGTGGGGTGGCCACTGGCAGCCGAACCGTGGCCCTGCTCTCCCACACCGCCTCTTTCCCCCCAAAGCCCACCCTCGCACTGCCTCTTCCCCCTAAGACCCCGTCCCTGTTTGCTCCTCTCCGCCCCCTCCCACTCCCATCGCTCGCCTTTAAGGCAGGTAAAAAGTGATGGGACCATGGCCCTCTGACCCCCCTGTTCTGGTGCCCTGGTGTACAGATAGGTTGGAGGGACCTGTGCCTGGAGGCGGGAGCAGAACTCTGGAGGCTCTCTCTCTCCATAGAGTTAGGCCCAAGTTACCTCTGTTCCACTTCAAGGCAGAGCCTAAGGGCTGGGGGGGTGCAAATTGCTAGCCTGCAGAGGGAAAGAGCATGGCTTGCGGAGCCAGAAGTGGGGTGTTTATGTTGCCAGCAGCCGACGGTGTTGGGTGAGTTCCCCCAAAGGGCACAGACAAGGCTCCCTTGCACTATAGCACTAAGCAGCTGGTAGCAATTCACCCTGTACCTCTTGGGTAACTCTAAATGTATTACACTTAAGTAGTACTTAATGTTTCCTATTTACTTTTTTAGATACAATAGATTATTTTCATCTCTAAAATTAAGGGGGGAAAATGGGCTGGATCATCGGCTGGTGTAAATCAGCATAACTCCATGGAAATCAATGAATACTGATTTACGCCATCTGAGGATCTGGTGCACTGTCTTTTTATAAGACTGTTGATGTGTACCGCCATTAATAGTCTCTACTTGATTTTTTTTTTCTGTCTGTCTCAAAGAAAATGGTAAAAATCTATTTTAATTTGCAGTTCTTGAGACTCAAAAACTTCAGGAATCATAGAATTGTAGGACTGGAAGGGACCTTGAGAGGTCTGTACAATCTGGGGTGTACAAGTTATATGTGATTTATTTATTTCATATATTCTCCTCTGCTTCATGAATCTTATCCCAGCTCCCAAGAAATGGACTGTACTTGAGTACAGACTCTGGTAGATTTTTGTGAATAAGACTTTTCATTGTGAAAGAACACCGAGCCAACTTCTGCCTTCAATTACTTAGAAATGAATTCCATTGAAGCCAGTGGGAATTGCATGTGAGTATCTGACAGAATCTGGCTGACTGACAAACGATGAAAACCTTGGGACAAATCCTACTTGCTTTATTCATGCATCCATGAGTACCATACACCCCGTGGGTACGTTCACATTCTTGGAATCATTACATCTAATTACAAAGAGAAATCAAACACTAAAAGGGCTCCTTGTCTTTTCTCTGCAGACAAGGGGGATGACCATGGAGTGTCACCGCTGCAGCATTATTGCCTTCCTCCAGACCCTCCAAAAGCCCATCCACAAGGAACTGAATCTGTGATTGGAGTGGGGTCCTCTCCATGAGTTGTCCCTCCATCAACCCCAAAGGCATTCTTCCCGCCACTAATATTTATTATTAATCGATATTCATTTTCTGTGGACTATTTGCATGCTGTTGAACCTTTCCCCACTCCGTCCCCAGGGGGACCGCTCTGGCATATTGGCTCTTGAGTAGTTATAAATTGGGCTTCTGCAGAGATGTTCTGCCGAGGGGCTGCAGACAGCACCAGCTTTTTCATTTCATGTTTGCACAGCACCCAGCACAGTGGGGCTCCTCAGTGCTACAGGAATACAAATAATGGAGTACAGAGACACGAGAGTTGATTCTCAGGTACAACTGAGCTCCATTTGGCACAGGTCCTAAGTGGGGAGGGCACAGGTGACTGCGCCAACTTTGTGCCTTCCCTATTCTGAGACTGGACTTGCAACCAGCAGCCTGTGGCTCCCAGGGGCTGTTGCAGCAGCTGGGAATAGAAGGAGTGCAGCTGTGCTACAGCCATGCCCCTTTCCCCTCCACCACTTGGCCCTTATGCTAACAGCTGTGAGAAGGGTGGAATAGGGTCACTACCCCCAGCCCACCACACAGAGAGCCCATTACACCAGGTGAATTCCCTAATGACCAGCTCTATCTTCAGGAAGATTATTTTCAATTGCAATATATTTTTGTTTTCTTTTGACTTGATTTATCTGGTGCCTGTATAATCTTTAGGCTGACTGTTTCACCACCTGTTAACTGTGCGTTGACACCCTACAGTTGTCACATGGGACTTTTGGACTGTGGACACACGGAAACAGTGAAGGGAGGAAGGGCAGAAAGAATTCAGGAATAGTGTTACATTAATTTGATTTACAAAGATCCAATCCTATGAAAATCACCCTTTCCATAAAATCCACTTTTAAGGGCAAGATGGCATCTGGCTGAAACTCTTACCTTAAGATCTAACCAGGACTAAGGACTAAGCCCTAAGCAGAAAGTTCCTGAACACTAGCTTTTTAATTCCTTTTGATTGCATACACTCATCACTATCCACCTCCCCATGATGTTGAAAATTTCCCCTCCCACCTTCTCTCTCTTATTTGTGTATGAGTTTTCCACTTTCCACCTTACTTTCCTCTGGCAAGGGGGAAGTTTAGGGGTCACCACTGACAAACCACCCATCTAAATGAACCAACCAGAATTAAAACAAACCAGCCAATGAGGTTGCCTTCCTGGCAATACTGCATTCCGAAAAACAAATGGTCCTGGGGAACAGCATAAAAATACAGCACATGCGAGACTCCTCTTATGTGACCCAAAATGGAGTCTCACAGCCACCAGTTAATACTGCAGCTTCTTCCGGTTCCAGGGAAACCCTGCCAAAATTATTGCCCTAAGGTAAGAATTCCCAACTCTCTCCTTTTTGAAATATGGACAACTGGAAAAAGGAAGACACCAACTCTGCAGAATGCACCCTGCAATTGGGTACTCCTTCTCTCACTTCCCCTTGAGATACTGCATATAAGTCACTATGAGCTTTAAATGCAAGTAACAGACCGTTTTAGCTATTATTCATTAATTAATCCTTCAACAGCTCTACCTCTTGAGTTACTATGCTCTCTATAGTAGCTTGCTCCATCACAGAGATAATGCTACTTATCTGCTTAACATCTAAGTTCATGAATATTTATGAAGCACTCTGAGCCCCTTGGAAAGACTATGCTATGAAGTGCAAAGTATTAATAATATTGTCTCTCTCTGAGAATTCTGTTTTGTTTCAATGATCCCAGAGATAGAGAGGGTCATGCCCACTTGTATTGAACTTAGGGTAGTTGGTATTAGATTTAATACACGATAGGCAGGTCAGAGACCACTGCCTATCATGCTGACCAATATTATCTAATTATACTCTCCCATCTGTCTATTCATCAGTTGTCTCTTGTCTTATACTTAGATTGTAAGCTCCGGGGGCAGGGACAATCCTTTTGTTCTGTGTCTGTACAGTGCCTAGCACAATGGGGTCCCCAGGCACTATGATAATACAAATAATGGTGATCGTAATAATACAGTATGGCAATTCCTATGTTCTTCATATATGGCCAGTGATTGGGCAACTGAAGGAGACAGTTGCTTCACTGAAAGCATTTGCACATTTACTCCATCCATTAAACTGCTCATTATCAATTAATCTAATGCCAGGTGGGAGATGTCAGGCTCACAAATAACCTTTTTAACCACTAACAGTTAAATAGCTACTGCCCTCCTAGTCTTTTTTTAATAATTTAAGGCTACATCTACAGCTACAATCTATGTCTGCAAAACTTATGTCTCTCAGGTGTGTAAATATTCCACACACACCCCCAGAGCGACATAAGTTAGATGACATAGGCATTTGCGTGCACAGCGCTATGTCAGCAGGAGAGCTTCTCCCGCTGACATAGCTTATGCCGCTCGCAGAGGTGGGTTTTTTTTATGCCAACCAGAATGCTCTCTCCTGTCGTCAGAGAGCATCTTCACCAGACGTGCTGCGCCGCTACAGTGCAGTACGTATAGACAGGGCCGGCGCAAGCCATTAGGCGACCTAGGCGGTTGCCTAGGGCACTACAATTTGGGGGGCGGCGACCGCGGCGGTATTTCGGCAGCAGAACCTTCCGCTGCCTCTGTGGGGGGCAGCATTTTGGGGCGGGACCTTCCACCGTCTAGGGCGGCAGAAAAGCTGGCGGCGCTCCTGTGTATAGACATACATACCCTAACATTTTTATTGTTTTTGTTCTATTTTTTCTAACCTTAGAGATCCTTAGTCCCTTTAAAGGCTACTTAGAGGTGCAGTAAGTGGCTCTGGGTGGGATTCACAAAAGTATTTAGGCACCTATCTCTTTGTGAATCTCATCTTCTGTTGCTAACTGATCCAACTTGACATTCTCTTTATCACTCAGAGAAATGTCTCTCTTTTCTTCCCTAAGAAGGCAGGCTGCTTCAGGAATGCAGGGGTGGGAAAACCTTGCAAAAACAGACTTTTTTTTTCTCCCCATGATTTCCAGTATGTGATGGTATCTGCTGGGTTGGAAATACCACGAGAATAGCCTTATTCTTGGTATTTCCTGTCCTGGCTAATATCCATAAACATCTACACTTGATGGTTTATATATTTGTTTAATCACCAAACTTTTTCTAAATACAGAAAAGCTTCCAGTCAATTGTTATTTTATCTGAATTGCTGTAGCCTAGAAAAATTCAGATGGAGACAAAATGACACAAAAAGTAGAATTTAAATGCTGATCTTCAACTTCCTCAGTGCTACAAGAAGTTTTTATTGCTTTTGATTTATGAAATTATTTTGTTCATTCAAGCTCAAACTACAACTAGGTGAAATGTTAAACGGCCTGCTTAAATGACCCCTGTCTCCTCCAGCCGTGTTTGGGAAATCTCCCACCATTGACTCTATCCCTGCTAGAAATACTAATGTTGATCAACCAGCAGCAAGAAGGGATGGCCATGGTTGGGGAAATCTCAGCTGTTTATAAGGCATGTACCTTGTAACATTTTGCCCATCTGTCTATTACTGTGTGTCTTTTTTCAAAGGTATGCTATTGGGGACAGGGATTGTGTCATTGTATGTGTTTGGAATGCCGTTAGCATGCCCTGGGTGCTCCTGCAATCCAAATAATAATAAAATAAATGCCCAATATTGGTCTTTTCAACACAGTAACAGTGTGATACTCCCTGTGCTCTGACATGCAAACACAGATGTCAGGGAAAGGTCAAATTTAGGCCGATTCAATTAAGTGTGAACAGGTGCCTCCAGACCACCATGAAATAGCTGTCTGGGTAAGCCACTCTAATAGGGTTTGTGGGATTCTCTCCGATCATTGTGTGTAACTTTAAACCATCCTGTGACAACAGAGATTTTAATGAACCAGACTGCTTGACACAGACACCCTTACAATTACCATTCAGTCATAAAAATGAATCTGTAAAAAAAACCATTTTATTCTGACAGTAGTCCAGATTGCCCCTGCTGTTGAAGTACTCTTGGGAGGGACCATGGTGAAGGGAGTAAAACTTCTGCTATGGAGTTTCTGGGTGGGGCGGAACTAGAACCTTTCCCCCCAAATCATTTCAGTAGCAAGGGGTGGGGTTTATTTGACTCCATGTGGAACAAGCAGTGGTTCAGACACCCAAATTCTGTAGCTCTCCCAGAATCTGCAGGAGGCTGGGATCTTCCACGCTAGAGAGGGAGGGTGTGTGTGTGTGTGTGTACACACTGTACTAATCTATACCCCACACTGAAGTTGTGTGGAGTGTAAAGAAATCCAGAGTTTGGCCCAGCACATTGAGATTAAAATGTATGCTACCTAATGCTAATAACTGCTCAATTTTGGAATGTTTGTTCACATTTCTTAAGGATTCTTTCAATCCACTGTGGGCAGTTCTGTCACTTCCTTTTTAGGAAATGTCTTTAATTTAAACTGACTCGACAAATATTCTTCATTGTCAAGCAGTGATGTGTACAATTGTGCTTGTACATGGCTATTTCTATAAACAGTTTCCTTTTAGGGGAAAAAATCAATTTACAATGCAGAATACCATTAGTCTTCATTCATGGGAGGTGGATGTGTGACGGTTGCTGTATACTCTACCTGCTAGCTGAAATTCAATATACTTTGCGAGCTCTGCCACAAAGAAGTTTATAATAAAATTATCACCTGCCATATCCCAGCTTTCCAGCTCAACCAAATCTTTACACTTGTATAAGCAAAAAGTCTGCAGATGATAGATTTGATGTAGGGCAGCCACACATTAATCTATAATCTTCAATTTTAACTTTCCCCTTCAGTGACTCACTGAGTAATCCACTTGAGGAGATTTTCTATACTGAAATCTTCTTTTCCATTGAACTAATCTCCCCAGTCCTGTTAAGTGCTTTCTGTAATTAGGGGTATGTATATGATAGAAGAAAGTTAAAAAAAAAATTGTTGGGTAGGTGGGGGTTATCCCAAAAAGAAAATTGTACTATAAGGAAAATATTACCAAAGATGCTGGACATTCAGAAACTGGACAAAGTAGGAATTAATCACTGCTCCTACAGAAGAATGTTTTAGAAAATAAACTATGACAACTGTGATGTTTCTTTTTTCTCATTATATTAGTGTTTGTATATTTCCTTAAAATTAAATCAAATGTCTGAATTATTAAAAGAAAAGGAAAAAAAGAAAGCGGGTCAGATCCTCAGTTGGTGTAAATTGTCACAGGTCCATCAATGGACCTGTGACAATTTATACAAGTGAGGATCTGCCTCAGTATCAGGTAGACTCCACTAATTTAGGCCCAGATTGTCTCCTAAACTGTAAAGCTCTGTAATAGACTGGAAATTCTCGACCTGATCCAAAGCTCTTTGAAGTGAATGGCCCTCTGTGAAGTTTTCCTTGTATAGTATCCTTGCAATCTTTTCCCCACTGGGGTAAGGTTTGGCCCTTGTGGAATGCACAGGGAAGTTTCATCCCAAAATGTGGGGGTGGTTCAGATCTCAGTGGACCCATCAGAAATCAGGTCTCTCCACAAAGAAGTGCTCTGTGAGGACTGGGTATGTCTATACTGCAAATGGGTCTCGGGCTAAGGGGCAGTTTAATTGCAGTATAGATGTTCAGGCTTGGGCTGGAGCCTGAGCTCTAAGGGCTGGTCCACACTGGGGCGGGGGATCGATATAGGAAACGCAACTTCAGCTACGAGAATAGCGTAGCTGAAGTCGACGTTTCCTAGATCGAACTAAATTTACCTACTTCGGGTCCACGCGGCGCAGGCAGGCTCCCCCGTCGACAGCGCTTCCTCCTCTCGGCGAGCAGGAGTTCCGCAGTCGACGGGGGAGTGCTTCTGGGATCGATCTATCGCATCCAGATGAGACGCGATAAATCGATCCCAGAAGATCGATCTCTACCCGCCGAATTGGGCGGGTAGTGTGGACCAGCCCTTAGAGTCCCAGAGGCCAATCTCCAGCCCAAGGCCAAATGTCTGCCCCACAAGCCCAAGTCAGCTGGCATGGGCCAGCTGCAGATGTCTAATTACAGTGCAGACGTACCCTGTGAGTTTCTATATTGTCTCAGAGGTTGTTGGCTGATCTCTAAGCTCCATGGCAACACAATTGCAGGAGAGCGCTGCTGCAAAGGCCATCCCTAGCCACTGCCCCAGGAGCTTTCCACAGCACTGAGGAGTGCTCTGCAGAGAAAAGTTAATACTGTATCAGAGTGCCAACTATGCACTCATCAATAGTATTTCTAGTCATATATAAGTGTCCCTCGGAGTTCTCCCAGCCATGTACTGCCTCAGCCCAGCCCAGTGTGATTGCTGATCTGAAATCCAGCCCTGACAGGATTCTAGTACGGGATGGATGCCTCTTGAACTCATATATACCTGGCATTGCAATTGTTTTCTCTGGTAATTTATTCCTGATGTTTATGTTGGGGGAATTTCATAAATCTTTAATTCTTAATTTATAAGATCATTCCCGCCTCCCCCTCCCCCTCCTGTCTGCAGAGCTAGAGCCAATGGGCCTCAAGTCCTCCCTGACATCAGTGGAATTACACCAGGGATGAATTTGGCCCACTATATTTTATAAATAACAGCTAAGCTGTGTGTATAAAATTACTGACTAGCTAAGTATACTGAAGGAGAGTGTAAAACATTCTTTTAGAGACTGCGTGTGTGAGGACTTACTCCAATAGCTGAGCAAAATATAAGAATTTTCAAAAAGAAAAACGGAACCTGATCTTAAATGATATTGGTTCTAAGGTACTGTTTTTCATTATCTATTTAAGAGTAGTGCAGAGGTCTCATTCCTTACAGGCCAAACCAGCCATAAACACAAGTGGGGCCTCTGCATTTGATCGAAGCTCTGCAATCCATGGGGTATCCCTGTGTCCCTTTTAGGACTGGATGGGAAGGAAACAACATACCTACTTTAGAGATTCCCTTCGCCTCCTCCAGCAATAGAACTGGAAGAGAAGGCCACTAGTGACCTGATTTCCCCTTTCTAGCAGCTTAGGGCCCCATCCATCCTTGGAACCTCATGAATTATAGCCAGCCTCATGAATTATAAGGCCAGCCCTGTTTATTTGCTTTACTGCAGCTCAGTTTAGGGTTTTTTAGCTTAATTTTTTTGTTGCGGTTAAAAAAAGCCAAGAAGAATCATTTCAGAAAACCTAAACTAAGTGACTCTAAATTGCTTCCAAGAACTCAGTGTCAACAGAATGACAAGACAAAGAACAAAGTACAAGTAATTATAGCTAATGGCCAGTTCTAGAGTCAGTCACTTGTGTGCCTATTAATTCTTATATGTGGATTTTGTAAAGCCCCTTTTTATTAAGTCATCTATTAATACAATGGTGCAAAATTTAAAATATCTCTAAAATGATTTTTTTCTAGTTCCTGAGTCATATCAGTGGCATCTTGCATCTGGCGCCAAAGAACACACATCACAGGAGTAATCTCCCTATAAAAACAGCTAATACTCCTTGTATAAAATAAGATCCATGTGGTAAATGGATTAAAATAAAATGAATAAATATGTGTATTTAATTATAGCACTGGATTCTGAAATCAGAGGCAAAGAGAAAGTTACTGTGGGGTTTCAAAAGATAACAAAGGTCCATGCACTAAAACATCTGCTCATCTCTGAAATATCTGTAGTGATTCTATCTATCTTGGTATTTACAGTATGTCTGCCATCACAATAATATCAGAACATTTCCCAAGTGTTCAGAAAATCACAAAAACTCCCTCTGTGTTTTGTCCCCATTTATAGAACTAACAATTTGAATAAATAATTGAATTTGCGTGTGTGTGTATATAGAGCTTATTGAGGGAATTCAAGGACATGAATTTTGCATTTATAGTTTTGAATGCACTGAGATCTATGGTTCATTCTTATTTCTGAAAGTAGAATGTTCTACTGATAGTAAGGTTGAGACTATTGCGTTGCTCGTGAGAGAGCCTTTACTGGTTTCGTTGTTCCAGTGGAGCATAGCTGTTGTGGAAGGTCATGATCACAGTTGGAGAGGTGATGGAGCTAGTTATTTCAGTGCATGTTTGTATGTAGACAAGCCCCTAGATAGCTAGCTCCACTCCCATGGGCATCTTTGACTTTCAGTACTAATACTTTGTATATCTTGCATTTGGTATTGAACAGGGAGCCACTATAGAAAGTGGAGCATTTAGGTGATGTGCTCTTGGTGACCTTTGTTGCTAAGCAGATAGGCTGCTGTACCAAATGGCGCTTTTTCCAGGTACGTGGCTTCCTTTCTAGAGAAGAGTTGCAGTAATTGAACCTTGAGTTCCCAAATGCATGTCTAGGGCTTAGTCTACACTATGAAGTTTTGCTGGCATAGCTATGTCAGGTAGGAGTATGAAAAAATCAGAACACCTAGCCAGCGTAGCTATGTTGGCAAAACCCCTGGTGCAGATGCAACTATGCTGACAGGAGAGTGCTTCAGTGGGTTTAGCTAACGTTGTTTAGGGCACACCAGAGCTGGGCACAGTGTTCCAGCTGCGGTCACACCAGTGCCAAATACAGATGTAAATTAACCTCTTTACTCCTACTCAAGATTCCCCTTTTACTCATCCTAGAACTGCATTAGCTCTTTTGGCCACAGCATTAAACTGGGACCTCATGTTCTGCTGATTATCAGTGTCAGGTTTACAATGGCTTCATGGAGCTGAGCTTGCTCTGCTTGCACTGCACCCTGAGACCCTGCCAGCCCGCTGGTTCTCCCTCGCCATCACTTGCTCCTCTCCGCCCCCGGCCTAGAGTGACCAGACAGCAAGTGTGAAAAATCGGGACAGGGGGCGGGGAGTAATAGGAGCCAATATAAGAAAAAGACCCAAAAATTGGTAACCCTACCTGGCCCCATCCGCCAGCTCCACTCTGCCCCTTGGTCGGACCCCAGTGCATCTCTGGCTCTGGGCAGTCTCTGCTTCCCATCCCCACCTGAGCCTGGCCAGTCTCGTCCAGTTGGGGGCGAGGGTGCGGGGGGCTTGGCTGGGCCCCTCCAGGTAAGTGAGTCCTGAGGGAGCCCAGTTAGGGCAGGCCCTGGCCTGGCTGATTGTGCCACTTCCAAGGAGCCAGAGCGATTCCTGGTCCTGGGACCAGCCCTGGCTGTGCTGCTGGCTCAGATCGGCAGACACAGTCGACTCTCAGCAGGGCCGGTGAGTGCGGCCAGGAGGCAGGGTGTGGGGGAGTGGGTCTCTGGGGAGTCTGGGGAGGTGCTGGGCTGTGAGGGGGCGGGGAAGATGTGTGTGTGTTGGGGCACTAGGGAGTGGGGGTTCTGTGGGGGGTGCTGGGCAGTTGTGGTGGGGCTGTGGGCATGGGGGTGCTGGGCAGGGGTGGTGGTGTGCAGGGCACTGTGCATTTGTGTCAGGGTCTGGGAGCGGGCACTGGGCATAGTGGGTTCAGGGGGACTCTGGCCATAGGGAATCGGGGATTTTCTGGTGTTGGGGGGGGAGGAGCTGTGTGGTGTGGCATGGGCCTACCCCCGATGGGAAGGGGCATGCTGGCAGCACAGGGCCGGGTGGGCCAGTGTGTGTCTGGCAACTGCCGGTTTGTAAATAGTGGCCTTGCACTGGGCTGGGCGGAGCGGGACCGCCCCTGCCATGCTATGCCCCATTGCCTCTGGCTGGCCCCTCGCTCTGGGGACTGACCTCCCCGCACCATGTTCCATTGCCTCCCTGGGGCCCACAAATATGTTTGGCGCCAGGCCCACAAAAGGTTAATCCAGCCCTGCTGATTATCCACCACAACCCATAAATCTTTTTCATTGTCACTGCTTCTCAAGACAGAGATCCCCATCCTGTAAATATGGCTTGCATTTTTTGTTCCTAGATATGTACATTTAGCCCTCTTAAAATACATAGAGTTTGCTTGCATCCAGATTACCAAACAATCCAGATTGCTCTGAATCAGTGACTTGCCCTCTTTATTATTTACCACTCCCCTAAGTTTTGTATCATCGGCAAACTTTGTCAGTGATGATTTTGTTTTCTTCAATTGATAAAGATGTTAAACAGTGTAGGGCCAAGAACCAATCCCTGCAAGATCCCACTGGAAACAAACCTGCTCAATGATGATTCCCTGTTACATTTTGAACCTTTTTTTTCAGTTAGCCAGTTTTCAATCCATTTAATGTGTGCCATGTTATTTTTATATTGTTCTAGTTTTTTAATCGACACGTCATGCGGCACCAAGTCAAGTGCCTTACGGAAGTCTAAGTATATGATGTAAGCACTATTCCCTTTATCAACCAAACTTGTAATCTCATCAAAGAAAGATATCAAGTTAGTTTGAAAGGATTTATTTTCCATAAAACCATGTTGATTTGTATTAATTACTTTACTCTTCTTTAGTTCATTATTAATCGAGTCCTGGTGGAACTGGGCAATATTTGCAGCTATTTGGGTATCCAGTATTATTGAGGAGTCTGAAAGGACCTTAATGCTATGAAAGGCCCTTAATGCTATGAAATAGTCTGTGGGTAGATGTTTGGTAGGGAGGTGAGTTTTTTCAAAGCATTTCCCCTTTTTTGCCAACAAGATTGCTTTTGTGCCTGAGTTCATCTTCCGTCAGGTGCTGATCTTGCTTCAGCACTGAGAAGATTGAAGATGTTGCTGCTTACATTTGATAGGTTAGGGGGTCTATTACAGGAGTGGGTGGGTGAGGTTTTGTGGCCTGCAATGTGCAGGAGATCAGACTAGATGATCATGATGGTGCCTTCTGATCATAAAGTCTATGATATAGAGCAGTGGCTCTCAACCTTTCCAGACTACTGTACTCCTTTCAGGAGTCTGATTTGTCTTGAGTACCCCTAAGTTTCACCTCACTTAAAAAATTACTTGCTTACAAAATCAGACATAAAAATATAAAAGTGTCACAGCACACTATTACTGAAAAATTGCTTACTTTCTCATTTTTAACCATACAATTATAAAATAAATCAATTGGAATATAAATATTGTACTTACATTTCAGTGTATAGTATATAGAGAAGTATAAACAAGTCATTATCTATATGAAATTTTAATTTGTACTGACTTCCTAGTGCTTGCTATGTAGCCTGTTGTAAAACTAGACAAATATTTAGATGAGTTGATGAACCTCTTGGAAGACCTCTGCGTACCCCCAGGGGTACACGTACCCGTGGTTGAGAACCACTGATATAGAGAACCTATATAAATGCATGTATGCACATACTGTGTGTACATCCCAAGCTGTCTAGTCCGCTCCCCCAATGGCCTCATGTAGATAGTGAAAAAGATAGGGGACAGGATCATGGTCCATGCTCCTCTAAGTGTGAATGCTCTACATAGGGGATTTTCTAGGGCCTGGAACCACAAAGTGTTGAAGTGTTGCAATTCTGTTTGTCTTAAAGCCTAACCTGTAGGTGCCTAGAAAATCACTGGAATACAAAACGCTGAGTTAGGCTGCTAGGCTCCCTATACAATCAACAGAGCATAGGCAACCCATGGGGTGGCATGCAAGGTCAAGTGCCCCCCCAGATTTCTGCTTGGCCTTCTGGGGGGGGGGGGGAGGAGAGGGGCTCCCTTCTCCTGCACCTTGGCATGCTCAGGCCCTGTCTCTGGCAGCTGGACCTGGGTGGGGAGTGGGCCACCGCTGCCTTCCTACCTGGGCTCTCTCTCAGGCAGCGACCCAGAGCAGCCAGCTTCTGAGAAGGGGCTCCCTCCCCTCCCGCTCCCCGCCTGGGCCCGGTTGTCAGGGAGAGCAGCCAAACGTGTTGGGGGGGCAGGTGCAGCGGGAGAAGGACAGAGCACCACCCCACCCCCACAGGTAACTCTGGTGGGGTGGGAACAGCGCAGCAGCCCCGGGCTGGGTATCACTGGGGAATGCGCTGGAAGCAGGTTCCCTGGCCTCTGCTCAGCCAGAGGTAGGGGCATTGCCTATGCCCTGTGTCTCCCTTGATGAGGTGTCTGCGAGCTCTGGGGAGACACTGGTGCTGTGAGTCTCCTCAGGCCGGGACTGGCCCCAGCGAGGCCCGGAGGCACCTGCTTCCCGCTCCTGTGGCCCAGCCCCCCAGAAGCCAGTGGGATTGGCCGCCCTGGCCCAAGGAGGTGGAGCTGGAAGTTCCTCACAGAGGAGACATGGGGCGATCAGGTGTCCTTCCCTTTACATTGTGTCCCCTCCCTTCCCCCCTTTCAGGAGGCATGAGTTGTCTATGGAACAGCGAGAGATGGGCACTTAAGAATGGGATCTACAAAAGACAGCACACTAAACTGAGAGCTGCCTAAGCTAGCCAGTGACAGATGGTGAGAAGAAGGGTGTGTTCTCACAGAGTTCGGCACCGAAAGCTGCAGGTAGGCACTGATCTCTGCTAGTGATCCACATGCAGTACCTAAAACATTCTTGTAACTCCACAACGAATTGCTGGGGAGAGGCAGGGGCCTCCTTTATAATCTTTATTCCAGTGGCTCAATTCTTCCCTTTGTCTGATGAGGAGAAGGGATTTGAACAGGGGACTCCCATCTCTGAATGGGGTGCCCTAGCCAGGGGACTATAGAGTTAATCTCACTGTGTTTTAGGCCTAATTAATACTTAATTATTCAATTAATGTGGAATGGCTTCAACAGGAGAGATTGACAGAGCCCCACATCAGGAAGTTCCATAGCTCAATGGTTAAGGCGCTCACATGAGCGGTGGGAAATCTCTGTTCAAATTCTATCTCCTTGTCAGTCAGAGGGAGGAACTGAAGTGGGGTCTCCCACCTCCTGGGCGAGTGCTCTAACTATTGTGCTACAGCAGGCTATAAGGGACAGTGTCTCTTCATTTTGTATGGAGATAAATGTACTCAGGCCCCACAGGAGAAAGGCAGAGGAATGCCTATCTTCCCCTCCTTTGAGGATTGTGGTATGGTTTAGGCATGAGATAAGCATCCAGACACCTGCCTGAGGAAGCAGTGAGCATGCCCAGAGGTAAAAATGTAGGCTCCTAGGGAACTTTTACAGTGAAAATTTAGGCACAGAGTGTGTTTAGGTGTCTAAAAGGGTAGACGGCAGCTGAGCCAGGGGTTTTGTGATCACATTAGTGCCTAAAACTGGGACTCAGGTGCCTTTGTGATTCTCTTTGTCCCTCGATTTTTTACCTGGCTCCCCAAGGCCCCTTGTCAACATAACTGCTTCAAGAGTCAGGCTAACGCTTCCAAGAAGACCCCCCCACACACACACACTTTCCCTAGCCAACCACTGCTCCTGGAATCCTACTCCCCCCCCAGGGGGGGCCTTCATAGCATGGAGAGGGAAGCAATGTAAGTTTTACTTATGCTACCACTCCAGAGGCTTGGCGAGTGTAGAAATCTGGTAGACCTGGACCATCACTAGGTGTTTCCTCAGGATTGGGAAAGAGTGGAGCGTGCCACAGCTGCAGCACTCCTTCTTTTCAGGAGTGTTTTGTTTCTTTGCATGTTTTGTGTGGATACGGCCATTTGTGCTAATTCTCATTTTCCTTGAATTTATTTTTCCTTATAAACAGAGAAAAATCAATGCTGAGTCTACTTAGATGGATCCAATTTCAAAATCCTGGGCCCACTTAAAACATTGGCAAAACTCCCATTGAATTCAGTGGGGCCACCATTTCACCCCTAGAGTATAATGCTGCAGCTGCCGTTTGTTATCCTCTTTGGCAAAACAACAAACCTTGCGTGTGGTTTATTTCCATGGCCAGTTTTCATATTGGTAACAGAAGGTGCATTAGAGAGAGCGGTGACAACAAAAGGGCAGATCCTCAGCTAGTGTAAATTGTCAGAGCTTCTTGAAACCAACTTACACCAGCTGAGGATCTGCCCCAGAGATTTAAAATGGAGGAACAGCCCATGTTTTAGGAAATCTAAATGTGTGAGAAATGATTTAATAGTTGATTTAGTTTTAAAGTCCGGCAACCACTAACTGCTTCATTTTTTGTTGTGGAAGTTCTGTTTCCCTCTTCTCCCCTGCAACATTCAGGACTATACTCAAGGAACTGAATAAAGTATATTGTAAAGCATATCAGAGTTTGCATGAAATGAAGCTATTGTTGTATGTTATTGGTTATAAATATAGACCCACAAGCAAGGGAGTAATGTGGAAAAACTGATGGAAACTTGTATTAAAATATGATACCTTGCAAATCAATGTCTACAGGCTGCAAGAACTAATGCATTGTGAGCAAAACAGTGCTTTCACTATAAATCTTTTAAAAGAAAAAAACGGGTTCAGAGGAAAATGTCCACAGTGAAATCGCTGATGGCTTTGGCCTTTACCATGTTAGGTATTACTAATTAAAGAGCTGAAGAGTTTTAGATTAATAACTTCATGGTAAGTCATTTTGAAGCAGCTTGGGGTTTTTTTTCTGATGTTTTTAATTTATTCTGGTTGCACTACAATGTGATCGTTTTATTTAAGTGGGGGGAAAAATAAACTGAGGTTGTTTTGGTTTTTTAGGATATAAATAGTTCAATGTGATATGAATAATGAAGTGAGAAGCAACCAGAGGTGGCTGGTGTTAGAGCTTAGTGACATTAAAATGGAATTTCACTCTTTCCTCCATAGCTCAGCACCTGAAAGGTGATGATTTTATGGAAAAAAGCTGCATAAAAATACCACTTTTTGCAGAACATAATTTATACCTCTTACTATAATAAATAAAAGCCACATAAGTTTAGCAACAAAGTTTAAAGTTATTTTAAGAAGTGAAAGGGATTCCCTTCAAAGTGTTAAGGAATGTCACAGGAGACAATGAAATAGCCAATGCATAGTGTTTACACTGCAATTAATAATACTGTACTTCTGTTTCTTTTAATAAAACTAGCAACTGTATTTTAAATTTGTTTTATTTAAAAGGGTATAAAATATTATTTTGTCCTTATTCAAGGAAGTATGAATAAATAATTGATTTAAATATGGAGGTGCAGACATGTTAACTTGCTGTCTTCAGTTTTTACTTTCACTTCCCTCTCAATTGAGTCTTAAAGAATAATTGAGTAGCAAAGGGTGTCTTGATTGAAATAACAGAACATTGCAATAACATTCTCTCAAACTCCTCTCCTGTCATTTAACACTTTATCACACTTAATTTGTATTTTCCATAACAGTAAAAGATGTGACAACTTGAAATAAATATAAAAAGTTTTATATCATTGATGGAGATCCTTTCTTTTTAAGTTAAAAACCAGAGAGTCAGTACCAACTTTAAAAAGTAGGTGACAAACGACATTTAGCAGCGCATTCATTGTCTTTGACAGAGTCCCTTTTGTAAGAGAATAAAGGTCATTGATGGTAGCTGCATTTAAATGGCTTTCCTTCAAATTGTATTGCACAATAATCGAGGCCTTGGCTACACTTGGGGATTCACAGCGCTGCCGTGGCAGCGCTGTGAAGCGCGAGTGTAGTCGCAGCGCTGCAAGTACTCCACCTCTCCGAGGGGAATAGCTTGCAGCGCTGCGAGCGAGCGTGCAGCGCTCCAGGCGCTGATTACACTGGCGCTTTACAGCGCTGCGCTCGGGGGGGGGGTGTTTTCACACCCCTGAGCGCAGCAAGTTGCAGCGCTGTACAGTGCCAGTGTAGCCAAGGCCTCTGACAAGAAGGTTTGGGGAATAACAGGGGAAGGGACCACTGTTTTATTATTTTTTTTATTCTTGGATGTGCCACAGATTTGCTTAGGCTTTGTCTATAATAGAAGCTTTTGCTGATTTAACTGTAGTGGTGTAATTAGAGCTGCAAACCCCACTTCATGTGGATGCGGTTATATTAATATGAAAGTGCTTATACTGGTATTGCTTATTCTGGTTTGGGAAGTATATGTTATCTTTATATACTGGTATAACTATGTCTACACTAGGGGCTTTACCAGTATAACTATTTTGGTTAAAAGTCTCACCCCTAACCAGAATAGTTATATCAGAACAACCTTTACACCAGACCTTCGAGCTAGATGCACAATACCTAACCCCTAGGTGGCCTGCTGGCCAAGTGAATTCTCAGCTCTGAGTTAGGCATCCAGGGCATGACTGTCTACACAGCCCATACAAGTGAGCCTTCCTTCTCAGCTGTAAACCCTCTCCTGGAGTTAGGTACCTAAGTCAGGGCAGCTGCTTAGATAGCCCATGTCCTAGCAGCTGAAACACAGACTTTCTTGCAGGGGGAGAAAGCGAGGGACATGCTCACCCTAGTATAGCCAATAATCCAGTGGTTAGGGCACTCACCTGGGAGATGAGAGACCTGGGTTCAGGTCCCTGCTCTGCCTGATTGGGAGCAGGCATTTAAATCCACCTGTGTTCTAGGTGAATCCCCTAAGCACCAGGCTGTTGGCTATTCTGAGGCATGTCTTTCTCAATTTCTCCTTTGGAAGCTGTTCCCCTTCATATAAGTAGTGGACCAGTGACTGGAGCTCCCACATTTTAGGTGAGTGACCTACCCACTAGGAGATATGCATGCACATAAACAACCTACTACCCTGCCTGTCTTTTGTGACAGTTATCAGGTCCTAGGTATGCTCTGAGAAAGTCTACAGAATCAGGCCCCACTGGTGAGAGCGGCAGGGGAACACCTAGTTGGAGAATTCCACTTCAGGGCTTCAGCTTGAGGTAGAGCTCTGAGCAGCTCATAAGTGCTGATGCCACCCCACAACTAAAGTAGTTTTGTGAATGCCTATTGTGGAAAGCTAGGTGCCTGCGGTGTTAGGTGGCAGCTGAGCAGTGGTTTTGAGAATGTCGGTGGTACCTAAATGTTGAACTTTGCCACCTAAAGAGGCAGTTAGGCACCTAAGTCCCTTTGTGGATCTGTCCCTTAGAGACTTGTCAAATCTCTTAACTTCTCTAAAAAAGTGAGATCTTGTCTCCTCTTGGAAATCACTCTGATTCACCAAGTCATGTAGCTCCACTAGTGCTGATTCTTAGACAATGGCAAGATGATTTGAGCTAATCAAGTTTTATGTGACAAGATATTGTTCCAGAGGCTATTCGTATGAGTTGAGCCTCAGGGCTCATGACACAGGAAATGCCTCTACAGATGGACCACAGACTCTGAGTGAAGACTGCAGCCACAATATTACTATATATTCCTGACATCTTCCCTCTTTATTAGGTATCTATTCATGGTATTATAATCCTATAGGTGTTGGCTAATAATATTTAGCATTTACATAACACTGTCCAACTTCAAAGCATTGGGTCAACATTACCTAACTAATCTACCTATCAAGGGTCCTGTGTACATTAATGTTGCTATCCCCATTTTTTTAGGTGGGGAAACTAAGACAAAGAAGTTGTGACTAGTCCAAGTCGACAGCATTTCAGTGTTTGAGTTAGCATTCGAATTTAGAAGATCCTGGCTCTCAGTCTTATGCTTAGACAACACCTGTTCTCTGGTGTTGCCACTATCTGTAAGGAGAAGGGCAGACACTGTCTGATGTCTACACTGCAATTAAACACACACAGCTGGCCTGTGTCAGCTGATGCAGGCTCAGTCTAAGAGGTTGTAAAATTGCAGCCCAAGCCTGGATATCTACACCACAATTTTCCAGCCCTACAGCCTGAGCCCTGTGAGCCCAAGTCAATTGACATACCCATAGAGAACTGGGTCAGCTCCACTGATCTTTATGCTGCCGGTAGAGGCAAAAGGGAATGATCATACACAGACAGTTTAAGATTTAGAAGGATCAGTTGTTGAAGGTTCAGTGCAAGGATTGTGCCTTAGTTAGGGACACTACTGCATTCTTCTGTCATGCTGCATGATCCTTAGACTTTTACTGGCATAGGTGGAATCGACTGCAAGGAAAGGAGTAGTGGGGCTGCCAATTCCATGCCAGGGGCAAAAGCAAGTTCAATAGATGAAAAATGCCTGATACTTGGGGTTTTGTGCTTCTGTTCTGGTGGAGGCTCTAGGGTTGGTGCTTCTCTACCTTTCTTAGGGGGCAGTAGCTTGAACCTGTGCATGCAGGTCAGCTGGTCCCTCCCACAACAGGAGACAGGAGAGCCCACTCTAGCAACAGCCTGGAAGGGGAAAAGCAGAGATGAAGTTCTCTTGCCTCTGTGGCAAAGTCCCAGTATAGCAGCTGGAGCCCTGCCTGTCAGCAGCTGCTGCTGTCTTCTGCCCCCAGCTTAAACAAAAACATCTTAGCTTTGATCCATGTTTAGTTATATTGGCGCATAGAGCAATAATGAAAATTCAGCCTTACAACCTACAGACTGCGTCCGTGCTAGCAGGTAGCAACAGAGCGTAAATCCTATTGATGTCAATAGGAATTTCACCCTGAGAGCAAAATTGGTGCAGGTACCCACTGATCAATATATTTTGAAAGATAAGCTGTCATATGAATGACTTAATATGTTAACCTCAGTGGGGAACTGTCTATTTAAATGCTGCCTAAACATTACTCTCTGATGTGTCAAACAGAATGGTCTCAGGTAATATTCATAGATTCATAGATTCTAGGACTGGAAGGGACCTCGAGAGGTCATCGAGTCCAGCCCCCTGCCCGCATGGCAGGACCAAATACTGTCTAAACCATCCCTGATAGACATTTATCTAACCTACTCTTAAATATCTCCAGAGATGGAGATTCCACAACCTCCCTAGGCAATTTATTCCAGTGTTTAACCACCCTGACAGTTAGGAACTTTTTCCTAATGTCCAATCTAGACCTCCCTTGCTGCAGTTTAAGCCCATTGCTTCTTGTTCTATCCTTAGAAGCTAAGGTGAACAAGTTTTCTCCCTCCTCCTTATGACACCCTTTTAGATACCTGAAAACTGCTATCATGTCCCCTCTCAGTCTTCTCTTTTCCAAACTAAACAAACCCAATTCTTTCAGCCTTGCTTCATAGGTCATGTTCTCAAGACCTTTAATCATTCTTGTTGCTCTTCTCTGGACCCTCTCCAATTTCTCCACATCTTTCTTGAAATGCGGTGCCCAGAACTGGACACAATACTCCAGCTGAGGCCTAACCAGAGCAGAGTAGAGCGGAAGAATGACTTCTCGTGTCTTGCTTACAACACACCTGTTAATACATCCCAGAATCATGTTTGCTTTTTTTGCAACAGCATCACACTGTTGACTCATATTTAGCTTGTGATCCACTATAACCCCTAGATCCCTTTCTGCCATACTCCTTCCTAGACAGTCTCTTCCCATTCTGTATGTGTGAAACTGATTTTTTCTTCCTAAGTGGAGCACTTTGCACTTGTCTTTGTTAAACTTCATCCTGTTTAACTCAGACCATTTCTCCAATTTGTCCAGATCATTTTGAATTATGACCCTGTCCTCCAAAGCAGTTGCAATCCCTCCCAGTTTGGTATCATCCGCAAACTTAATAAGCGTACTTTCTATGCCAATATCTAAGTCGTTAATGAAGATATTGAACAGAGCCGGTCCCAAAACGGACCCCTGCAGAACCCCACTTGTTATGCCTTTCCAGCAGGATTGGGAACCATTAATAACAACTCTCTGAGTACAGTTATCCAGCCAGTTATGCACCCACCTTATAGTAGCCCCATCTAAATTGTATTTGCCTAGTTTATCGATAAGAATATCATGCGAGACCGTATCAAATGCCTTACTAAAGTCTAGGTATACCACATCCACAGCTTCTCCCTTATCCACAAGACTCGTTATCCTATCGAAGAAAGCTATCATATTGGTTTGACACGATTTGTTCTTTAGAAATCCATGCTGGCTGTTCCCTATCACCTTACCACCTTCCAAGTGTTTGCAGATGATTTCCTTAATTACTTGCTCCATTATCTTCCCTGGCACAGAAGTTAAACTAACTGGTCTGTAGTTTCCTGGGTTGTTTTTCTTTCCCTTTTTATAGATGGGCACTATATTTGCCCTTTTCCAGTCTTCTGGAATCTCTCCCGTCTCCCATGATTTTCCAAAGATAATAGCTAGAGGCTCAGATACCTCCTCTATTAGCTCCTTGAGTATTCTAGGATGCATTTCATCAGGCCCTGGTGACTTGCAGGCATCTAACTTTTCTAAGTGATTTTTAACTTGTTCTTTTTTTATTTTATCTGCTAAACCTACCCCCTTCCCATTAGCATTCACTAGGTTAGGCATTCCTTCAGACTTCTCGGTGAAGACCAAAACAAATAAGTCATTAAGCATCTCTGCCATTTCCAAGTTTCCTGTTACTGTTTCTCCCTCTTCACTGAGCAGTGGGCCTACCCTGTCTTTGGTCTTCCTCTTGCTTCTAATGTATTGATAAAAAGTCTTCTTGTTTCCCTTTATTCCTGTAGCTAGTTTGAGCTCATTTTGTGCCTTTGCCTTTCTAATCTTGCCCCTGCATTCCTGTGTTGTTTGCCTATATTCATCCTTTGTAATCTGTCCTAGTTTCCATTTTTTATATGACTCCTTTTTATTTTTTAGATCATGCAAGATCTCGTGGTTAAGCCAAGGTAGTCTTTTGCCACATTTTCTATCCTTCCTAACCAGCGGAGGATATAGATAAATATAGCTAAATGCCTAAAATAGCCTCTCTCTCTCTGTTTTCAGTAGTTCCTGCATTGTGCTAGGCACTGTACAAACAAATAGGATGACACGCACACACTCAGGGCTATCTCTGTCCCCTCCTCCTTACGTCCTGTGCAGAGCATAGCTCAGTTGGACCTCATTTTGGCACCAGACATTTTTACATGTACTTAATTTTAAGTAGGTGAGTAACTGGTTGAAGTTAAATCAAGTCAAGCATATGGGTAAGTCTTTGCAAGATCAGGCCTTTTACTGTTACACCAATGCAACCCTGTTAAAATACAGGGGGCTGTCCTGATGTAAATATGACAAAAATACTGGCCCAGTCTTCTCTTGTGAGTGTTTTATAGGAGAAGAAAATACATTGGCAACTAGTAGGGGCTGAATCCCATGGCTTTGCCACAAGAGCTGAGAAAGCAAGGAGCAGCATGTTGTTGCACTGTCCCTAGAGCAGCCTGGGAGGGAGATTAGGGTTGGATGTGACCTTTTTTGGGAGCTGGGTAGGGCCATAACTGTAACTATTCAGCTGCCTTCTAATTGATGAGATAATAAACCAGGAGGCAGCTCAGTTAAGCGGGAGGCTCCTTCAAGAGACCCTGGATCAGGGAAAGGAGCTGGAGGGCTTGCCACATATGCTGGATGAAAAGCCTGGTTGGGGATACCTGCTGTGTAGGCAGCTGCAAAAGACCTCTGAAGCAAAGGTCTGCGGAAGGGTCAGGTGGTAGGACCTGCTTTACCTGCCTTGACTGATGTTGAACTGTTTGTGTTTGAACAATAATGCATCTCTTGGAAAAGGAAATGAAATACTGATCCTGGTGGTAGCCTCATTGATGCACTGGCTAATTAGTTGGCCTGCTTGCTTACATGACAGTAAGGAAACTGAGGCAGAGACAGGGTCTGATGCCAGGTTTAAGGCGACCCTGTTACACATGCATTCTGGCTTCTGATTCTCTGGCTGCTACAGGGAGGAAATACATTGTGCCAGGTATAGACCCAACAATTTATGTTCCCTGGTATGCTGGCACAGCTATGCTGACTAGCACACTGGGGCGGGGGACGACAGAATGAAGATTCTTGCCCAATTCCATCTCTCTCCACCCACCTGCATGGGATAGGAGAACATAGCAGCTTTGCAAAGCTGCCATTTCCTCTCCTGTGCTACTGCCCATGATGCAGGTAGTGGGTACAGGGGCCTAAGAGGCGTTATCTGACACTACTGTGCCACGGTGCTAGCTGGGCCACAATTGGCCCTAAAATGTAATAATAAAAATTAACTTGTGGACAAATATATTGAAGAATCACTACTGAGGCAGAATAACCATATTTTATGGAATGGTTTTATTATGAATGCAAGCAAGATAATATCAGTTAACAAAAATCTTCAGCTGTCACTTTATTAGTAAATAAAAAAAAAATATGCTGCTGGTTTTGCAAGCGAGTTTCAGAGCCAAGCAATTTCAGAGGGTGATTATGTAGCAGAGTTCTGGAAACCTTCTGTCCGTTGCAGCTCCCAGATATTAACACTAGCTGCAGACTAAACATTTGTACCCTGCTTGTGCTGCCAGCTGACAAATGAAGGTAATTAATGAGTAGTTATAAGGTGGAAGAGTCTGGAAAATTGCAAGCTTTGTCATCTGAAATGCCCAGCACTGACGCCAGCATATTGGTTCAATTGCATTAGTTTTTCAAAGTAATCTGGTATGGTTGTCTGTTGTATATTGAGTCTTACAGATTTTTTTTCTTTCCTATTTCCTTTATATAAAATTCTCCTACCCGTACATTTATTGCTGGCAGGGTAGTAGGTGAAAGAAATATCACATGCACTGATTCCAGCCATACGAGTCAGCTGGTGACAGGATTAGACACTATTCAGTTTTTATGAAGTTGGGTGTCAGCTCTCCATTTTTTTGAAAAGACATTTGTAATGGATGGTTACAATGGAAGCTCTCAGTGAAGATAAAATCAGTAGCATCTGCTTCAGTGCCTCACAGTTCCTGTTGGGAAATTGCCACTGCTGGTTTAATATGCTTTCCAAACTTTCTCTTGTAAGGGTTTATGATACTAACTCTAACAAAAGAAGCAAAAACGTTGGGCTAAATCCTGCTTGCCTTAGTCATTTGCATAATACCACTAAAGCCCATAGAAATATTAACACAAAGAAAGCAAGATGCATTTGACCATAAACTTAATTGTAGAACATCTTATGAATTCTTACTCTTCTCCCTGGGTTTCCCTTCCATTTTGGAGCCAGGAGAAGTACCTCAACTTCAGTCTGCAATTTAAGGTGTTGGTTGAGGATTATTTTTGGAGAGTACCAGCATTTGGCCTCATGGATCACGGATGAGTCATAGATTTATTTATTTATTTATTTTTTAAGGGAAGAAGGGATCATCTGTTCTGACCTCTTGCGCAATACAGGCCAAAGAATTTCACCCAGTAATTCCTGCACTGAGCCCAACAGCTCATGATTGACCTAGAGTATATCTTTTAAAAAGATATCCTGTTACATTCTAAGGACTATAAGTGATACAGAATTTACCACATCCCTTTACAAACTGTTCCCAGGGTTAATTACTCAAACCATTAAAAATATGCATCTTGTTTGAACTTTGCTGACTTCAACTTCGAGCCACTGGATCTTATGACTTTATCTGTTAGATTAAAGAGCATTCTAGCATCCAATATCTTCTGCCCAATGAGAGCCGGTGGTGTGGGGGGTGGGAGGGAAAGAAGGAGATAAAGCCGTAGCCTAAGGAGCAAAGACCTAGCAATCTAACAGACTTTTCCAAAGGGCAGTAGTGTACAAATAAACAGATTTTGCGTATTTTACCATGTTTTGGAAGACCTTTCTGGGATTAAACCAACATGAATGTGCTATACAGATCGATTCATACTTTCTAACATTTTCCCCTTTGTAGAGCGTTCTTCTCTTGAATCACACTATGGTTTTAAGAAAAATTTCTAAGACCCCAATTCAGAAAAGCACATAAGCAGATGTTTGACTCCCATGCTTGAAGCTAAGCACTTGCTTAAGTGCTATTCTGAATAGGGATGTGTTCCTGAATTGGGGCCTAAATGTATTAATAAGGATTATGGCAGAGTCCATTTTCTTTCATGAAGAAACTGCAGCATGATAGTAAAATCAACTTCTCTGTTACCAGCAAAAGCTGATTTCTACCTGAAATCCATGATTGTGCAAATGATGAGACTTCTACATTTGTGGAAACATACACTTGTGTACTGCAGATCAGTAAATGAGCACTTGAATTTAGAAGTGAGCCCTTTGAGTTCAAACGTCGTAAGTATTAAGTAACTTGTGACAGCTGCAATGTCAGTTGAGCTCACAGGTGCTAGATACAATATGTCTGTGTATTTGGATTATAGAAGACTACACCTTAATAAATGTTATTGGATTCTGATTTTTACCACCACTTTACATATTAGAAATCTTAAATTTGGACTGCATGTAGGCTTTGAAAATGTAAATTGTTCCTGGAATCATCCTATAGAGCGTACATTAAAAAGAGAGTGTCACACTGACCAGAGAAAATTGAAACTAGAAAATATTTATTTAAATTGCAATATACTTTGCCGGTAGTTGTCTGTGTCCTACTACTTCTATTGCAGTTGCATGTTTGAATGGAAGCTTCATCTTACCCAGCCAATTTTAGTTTCTTCCTGGTGTGCCATCATATTTTTGGTACCTTTTTGGTTTATTTGTCTTGTTGTTGTTTTTTTTTAATTATCATTAAACTGTTGCTTCCATTCATGTACTATTTTTTTGAAGATTTTCATTCACTGTTAAAAAATTCACTCACTACAGCCTTTTATGTAGCCATAATTCCACAGAAGGCTCAATTAATCTGAGGCATTATTTTTCTCTTGCAGAATGTAACAGTGCAAGCCAAGATCTGATTTCATGGGAAGGTGTCTGTGAGGTGCTGTGGTGTTGCAGCAGTGGACAGATCCTAGTCATAATGTCCTTCAGAAGTAGTTTAGCACACCACAATAGCCTTAAATTATATATAGAATATAATATGGCTGCCATTCAATTGTGTGGTTCTGGTGGTGATAAACCTCGAGACTAAAGTTGACTAAAACAGAAATGAGATGCAATTACAGTCTTTTATGCTCCGTTATAGATGATCCTTTTTTATATAAGAATAATAAAAGTGGGGTTTTTTTTTTTTTTGTTTGCTACTCTTTAAAACTTATTTCCTGGCTCACTCTGTGTCCTTTCTGCCTGACAACTGCTGTCACTGACAGTTGTGAGTTTCAGTAGTCTTTACAAGCAGCTTTTAAAGTTTATTTTCTGTGCAAAAATACTGCATCAGGACATTTTTAAACCCCAAAATGTAGCTCTTTTAAATAGAAAAAAACCATAGGAAGTCCAGGAGCTGCAGGGGAGTGGAACCTGTGACTAGCTAACATTTATTTTAAACCTGTTTTAAAGCACTGACCATTCTTCAGTAAAGACATCAATACTAAATTGCACTATAATTATACAATAACTTGAGAACACTTCCTATTTACACAATAATAACTGTGTCCTAGGCTGAAGAAGCACTAAGATCGAGGTCTTCAATGAAAATAGTCCTCTCCACTATAATATGCTAATTTTACTTTTGCTTTTCTCCCTTCTCTCCCTACCCCTTATTTTTAATAAGTCTCTTCTGGCAGTACATTTGATCCAGCCAGTTTAACCATGAAAGGGACAGTACTGAAAATCCCAAGTGTTCAAAAATTCTGAGTCAGGTCCCAATAAAATGATGCAAATGGCTTAGAAACTGAGATTTTAAAAAGTGTGTGGGGGCGTAAGGAGGTGTGTTGACTTCCAGGGTCATGTTTTCAAACTTTTCTGTGCAGCGATGAAGGCTGGAAACTTACTATTTTAAATGGAAGCATTGCATAACTCCAGGAGTTAGGGCTTTAAGATAGACCAAATACTGCAAGAATTTAAATTAAAACTATGAGAGTTGGCAACAGGTCATGGGGAGTCTCCATGCTGCCCCTACTCATGCATCTCAGCCTACTCTGTGTGCTGTTGGGTCCTGCCCATTTCCCTCCCCTGGGCTGATATGCACTTAATCCCCAGGGCACACAGCGTAGTCCCTGTGCTCCCCCACACAGAAAAGCTATGGTGGTCTCCAGCCCTTGAATGGGGTAGGCAAACGAGTGAAGGTTCATCGAGCCCTGTCCCCTTCCACACATATCTACACAAGGCCAAAGGGCAGTCTGGCCCTCCATAAGCTTGACATTTAACAGTACCAAAATGAGACCCTGAGTGGCCAGTTATTGATAAGGGACGCTGAAATAGTTAAAGTGCAACTTTACTTCTTTTAAGACAAGCTGTTTCTTAAGAACTTATCTGTTTGCTCACCTCCACTGGATCTTAAACAGAGACATTGTGGTTGCTATGGAGAACTGTGAGCAAGCAGTGACAAATGTTCCCTCACATAAAGCCAAAGCGCCCTGTTAACCATCAGCCATTCAGATATGACTGACAGAGTGGAAAGGAAAATCTGTGGGAAAAATATGAAACCAGTCCCAGCTTTCATTTTCTTAATATGTAAAGATGACCTCATGTTCTTTCAGCACAGCATGGTGGCACTCATATGATCTTGTGGTAGAGCATGATTTGCTGGTAGCTATTTCATTATTCAGGCATACCCATCACTGTGATAGACATCATTCTGAAACGGGAGACATTGAAAAGCCAGGCCTGAGTTTAATTTCACACACCCACATTTCACACCAAGCTAAAAGAATAAGGAGATTGTTTTTTCTCTGGCTTTCTAAAAGTCACAAAAATTTTCTTCACAGTATATTTGTGAGACTATAACATCCCAGATCCTGTCAGTCCTTTCCTTTCCTCCAGACACTGAAGGCATTTGAGTAACATAAACTGTAAAATCTGGCATTACCGTTGATCTTTGCTTTCCACCTAAGATGCTTTCCAGGGCCAGCCTTGAAATTCAACACAACACCATTTTGTTGGAAGGAAGCTAAAGTCATAACAGTATAGCTATTTTCTTTCACAAAATATGAATATTATAGCTTTCATTTATTAAAAATGATTTTGGTCACATAGGGCTTAATATGTTTATTTTAAAACGATTGATCTTTTCATTCTAAATACTCACTTTTTCTGTCTAGCTCCTGGTTCTTTAATGTTTTTGACCCAGAGCAAAAAAGATTAAAATAAAAGTTAATATTTGTATACAGTGTACTGTAGATGAAATTGTAGACCCTGAAGGCTTGTTATAAAAAGGCCTCTTGGGATGTGACAATCTAGGAATGCTTCCTAGCTATGTTATTAATGAAGACCAACAAAACTAGATGAGATTCTATAGTCCTTACTCCGGCAAAACTCCCAATGAAATTTTGTCTAAGTTCATACTGGAAGCATGTAGAAGAGCCAGGGATGGAATACAGGTCCTTTTTTCCCGAGTGTACCTTAAGAACCTTACATCATCCTTCTTCTCAATTACATCTGGTAAGTAAGCTTTGATTCTAAGCTGTATTCATTAAAGTGTAAAAACATGGCTGAAAGGACTCTTAACTAAGCCCTAAATAAAATTCCATTCATCAATGAACTGAAATCTAGTAAGAGTAGTAGGAAACACTACTGGTAGCCACAGTTGAATTGATTGGTGGAACAATAAACAGTTGAATACAGGACCGGCTCCAGGGTTTTTGCCGCCTCAAGCGGCGGAAAAAAAAAAAAGCCACGCTCGCAATTGCGATCGGCGGCACTCCGGCGGCAGCTCCACCGCGCCGCTTTCTTCTTTGGTGGGAATTCGGCGGCAGGTGTTTCCCTCCCAGAGGGACCCGCCTCCGAATTGCCACCGAACAGCCTGACGTGCCGCCCTTTCCCCTTGGCCGCCCCTGCTTGCTGGGCTGGTGCCTGGAGCCGGCCCTGGTTGAATAGAACTTTGAAAAATTACTATCTGGGTAAGTGAAAGAATGCATCAACTCTGTCTGCAACAGTTGCAGTATATCCGTCTCACCAGCGTCAGCAACACATCTGTGTGGCAGAACAAGTAAATCATAAATTGGACTTTACAGCTCTGAACAGATGCCTAAGTCAGAAACACTACAGTCTTTAGGTATGAGTGACATCATCCTTAGTCTATTTCCAGTTCTAAAGATACTAATCTGGATTAATACTTAACTTTACTAATTTACCTCTTCTCCAAAACATTATCCGTATAGGGTATCCCTTATTTTTTTAAAGGGAACAGAGTGCCTACATTCCTTTTTCAGTAACATATCCCCATTTTTAATACATGTTTGAAGTAATTTAATTTGCTACGGAAAGCTCAGGTTGGTGTTCAGCAATGCCCAACTTTTGACCTAAATTTCTAGCTGCAGTGCGTGATGCAACAGGAGGTCCAAAAATATGAATAATTCTTGGCTCCCATCTTTTGCTCAGTATTAGTCATGATGACACTGTCCCCAAACAAAACTGTTTTTCCTTAAGTGCTTTATATTGAGTCCAACTTTATGACTTGATCCCTTTACTCCAAACTTCTGTACCAGAAAAATATATTTGTCCTCATATCAATCAGGGAGGTGTCATGTGCCTCTGATATAGCAATGAAGGCTTGTAGAACAGGTACCAGCACAAAGAGTCCTGGACGTCAAAAACGTGCAGTAATATTTCACTTCTTTGTGGGTATTGAATGAAAGGGTGTCTCAGCTATGCCAGTTCAAACCACATCACAGCTGCAGTGTCCAAAGAGACTCTAAAGTTTCAGACTCAGCCACTGCTATGTAAAATAATGCCACAGAAACATTCCCATGTCAAAAACACAACTTTTTATAGTACATTAACTAGCTCTCTCAAGCACTAAGGGAGCACATCAAATAGATATCCTATTCCAAGTAAGACAGAGATCCACTATGTATCTCTTCAGGAAGAGCATGCAGTCTAAACTCTCATCTCTGCAAAGTGAGGTAATTTTGAAAATCCATCTACACTTCAAAAAGCTCAATTTTCAGTTTGTTAAAATAGTAACTAGAGTAGACTCTTCTTAACTGAGGTAGCTCTTCCACCAATTATGCTGCTGTCACAATTAAACAAAGGAGCCATTTTTAACAAAATAATTTTTAGAGCCTGAAAAGAATTTAAGGCCCAGTTTGTCCTATTGGTGAGCTAAGGCGAGGTCTGCAGGTCCAGCTTGGGGAAGTACAGAAGTTGGGAGAGTATGTTTCCCCTTCTCACCTGAGAAGCCCTTCTGTGGGTTCACCAGGGATTTGTATGGGTTCCAGATTGGGATGGGGTGGGCCAAGGAAGAAGCACTGTCCCCTTCTAAGCCTGAGCCAGTCAGGTACAAATGGATACAGATCCAGTCTGTATTAACTTGCACTGTGTTGCCAGAAGGAGAAGAAGAGGTTCTAAGTCTGTGCAGGAAGGCTGGTAGCTGCTTGTGAGTTAGGGCTCTGCCTTCCAACTCCTTGAGTTCAGATACTAGCAGGCTAGGAAAGCATTCATACCCAGAGTGCCTGCTTGCAAAGAGCAGGAGGTCTCCTCTTCCCAACACCCTTCCTAGACAGCACAACTGGAGTGGCAGCAATAAACAGAGACCAGAGAAGAGTCAAAGTCTGAAAGGGGGCCAAATGGAGGTTGGAAGTACAGTACCAAAAGAGGAAAATCAGAAAGGAGAACATAGAAAAAGGGCAAAACGGGGGGGAGGAGGGGGACACACAAAAGGCACAGATAGAGAGGAACACAATTAGGAGCGCGCACACACACTCTCTCTCTCTCTCTCCTATTCACAGAAGGGTGACAAAAATGAGAGGAGAAAAACTGGATTTCAGTAGTGGAAAAAGGGGGTATATCAAGGCAAGAAGGAAAAAACGGGGACTCCCCCGGTATGAGAGGGGTTATGCTTTCCCCAAGGAGGAGCAGGAAGAGGGGGGGAAGCCCAGTTTCCAACTCTTGTGCTATGAATCACATCTTGCATTATCAGGTGCTTTTTTTTAAAAAGTTCCTTCTCACTCTCTATATTGAGCTCTAAGGGCCATTGAATTCAGTGTCTATGTGCTTCTGAAAATCCCCCTAGGTGCCCCCTTGGGCCACTTAGGGATCTGGGGCAAAATCAGTACTTGGTCCTGCTAGTGAAGGCAGGGGGCTGGACTCGATGACCTTTCAAGGTCCCTTCCAGTTCTAGGAGATGGGATATCTCCATTAATTAATAAAAAATCTGCATCTTGAGGCACCTAAATACCTTTACAAATCTGTCTCAGAGTGGTGTGAGCAGACGCCAGACTACGGGCTTTAGCAGAGAGCTAGAGAATAATCTCCTACCAGGAATCCCTCACTTAATAAAGTTCCTCCAGCACCGTATGCCAGTCCTCTCTGGCCACTGTGGGTATGTCTACACTACACTGGGTAGCGAGTCTCTCAGCACGGGCCCACAGATTTGGCCTAGTGGGGTTTGTACTAGAAATAGATGAGTAGACATTGCGGCTGGGGCTGGAGCCAGGTGGGGTGAGGTGGACTTAAGTGCCTGAGCTCCAGCCTGAGTCACAATGTCAAGGCACAATCTACACAGCTATTTTTAAAGAGCTAGCATAAGCCCTTCTAGCATAAGTCTGTGGACATGGGCTCGCTCCCAGAGGTAGGGAAGACAAGGCCTGGAAGACCAAGAAATCTACGAGTGTAACTTTTTGCCACATTTTACCTCCATCCATTTTAGGCCTGTCTACACAGGACAGTTTTAGCAGTTTTACCAATACACCGATACAACCCCCCCATGCAAATACTCTTGTTCTGGAATACTCAGTTTAGCTTCCCAAGTGACATACGGAAAAAAGAAAAAAATCACTCCTATAGTGGAATAAGCATGTCTAGAGGGCCCGGGGTTATACTAGCATAACTATATCAATTTAAAGTCACACCTTAAGGTTTTTCAGTATAACCTTATTGTGCACGCCCAGTCTTTGAGTTTTGCACTGATACCCATTACCATCATAACTAAGCAGCACAAAACAATGTGCTTTATTTTTTTAAATCTCATGATTTTTAAGCCAACCTCACAATTTTGGGGGAACTGACTAATGGTATTTGAAGACTTGGCACTGTGATGACGGAAGATTCCTATTCCCTCATGGGAAAGTCCATATGAGAAGGGAAACACTTCAGGTGAGGGAACAGGCTTGCCCTTAGAGTACTCATGGGGGCATGGACCTGCTGTCTGTCCCCTGAACACATCTGAAGGTGTACCCGTCCCCTCCCTCCCCTTGAGGAGACATTCAAAGGGAAAGTCATTTGAGTAGGGCTTCCATTGTTTTGGATAAATATCCAAACTTCTGGCGTTTCTTCTGGACCCCAAACATTTTGAGGCCTTTAATTAGGTTATTTAAATTAATCTAAAATTTACATGCACCCTTCCAGCATCTGGAAGCCTCCCAGCTCCTTAACTTATTTGGATAATTGTCCCTGACAACATGTATACAATGTCCAAAATTCTGTCCATAAATGAAAACCTGTAGCCTTTCCCAGACCCTACTTGGAAATACCCCTCAAAAGAGAGCAGCAGACCGGGAATGAAGTAAAATTCTGTAATGCATAAAAGTAATAATCACTGCATTACATCTACATTTCTTCTTTTAAATTGTTATTTGGCAACTTTTCTATCAAAAGATTGAAGCTTAGAATTTCACACACCTTTAACACCTGGGTAAAATACACCTTCATTAAAATTTGCTACCACTGTCCTAATTAAGCAGCAGTCATTATCATTACTGTCATAGATTGGTTCCCTGGGAGCTGTTTCAACAAAGTGTCTGTCCCGATTAAATATGTCCAAGTTAAGTGGAACGTATTTTACTGAAATAACTACCTCCATCTGGGGCTCTTTCTATCATTTTGAAAAAATGTTTCTAATAATGCCCCTTACAACACACCAGAGTACAAATGTTTTTACAGAGTTAAAAAAATATATATATTGATGCTGTAACAGAGATAACACTTCTTGACACCTGCCACACTTGAGCCCTGTGTCTGTCATTTCCCTTGTTCTTTTGACTTGTCCCATGTGCCAGCTGATTATAGCCAGCATCTTGGCAGCACTCTGGCTTCATGTTTTTTACAGAGTGCTTTAGGCCAAGTGCCTTTTACCGCCCCAGCTCTCGCCAGACGTCAGAAGTTTACTTTACATCTCTTTGGAACAGCCTGCCGTGGTTACCTCAGTAACAAGAATGTGAAACAAAATGATCTGAAAGAAAGCAATGTCTATTATATTAGAAACTAAACAGAAAATAAAAGTTAAACAGAATAAACGTGGCTGTGCTAGTACATACACAAGGCCTAGCTCAACAGGTTACAGCTAGGGCTGTCAAGCGATTAAAAAAATTAATCGTGATTAATCACGCAATTAAAAAAATTAATCGTGATTAATCATGCTATATTAATTGCACTGTTAAACAATAATAGAATACCATTTATTTAAATATTTTTGAATGTATTTTCAAATATATTGATTTCAATTACAACACAGAATACAAAGCGTACAGTGCTTACTTTATATTTGTTTTGGATTACAAATGTTTGCATTGTAAAAAACAGAAGAAACAGTATTTTTCAATTCCCCCATTACAAGTACTGTAGTGCAATCTCTTTATCATGAAAGTTGAACTTACAAATGTAGAATTATGTACAAAAAAACCTGCATTCAAAAACAAAACAATGTAAAACTTTAGAGCCTACACGTCCACTCAGTCCTACTTCTTGTTCAGCCAATTGCTCAGACAAACAAGTTTGTTTACATTTGCGGGAGATCATGCTGCCCGCTTCTTGTTTACAATGTCACCTGAAAGTGAGAACAGGCGTTTGCATGGCACTGTTGTATCCGGCATCGCAAGATATTTACATGCCAGATGCGCTAAAGATTCACATGTCCCTTTGTGCTTCAACCACCATTCCAGAGGACATGCGTCCATGCTGACGGGTTCTGCTCAGTAATGATCCAAAAGACTGCAGACTGACGCATGTTCATTTTCATCATCTGAGTCAGATGCCACCAGCAGAAGGTTGATTTTCTTTTTTGGTGGTTCGGGTTCTGTAGTTTCCGCATCGGAGTGCTGCCCTTTTAAGACTTCTGAAAGCATGCTTCACACCTCATCCCTCTCAGATTTTGGAAGGCACTTTAGATTCTTATGCCTTGGGTTGAGTGCTGCATCTATCTTTGGAAATCTCATACTGGTACCTTCTTTGCATTTTGTCAAATCTGCAGTGAAAGTGTTCTTAAAACGATATGTGCTGAGTCATCATCCAAGACTGCTATAACATAAAATATACGGCAGAATGCAGGTAAAACAGAACAGGAGACATACAATTCTCCCCCAAGGAGTTAATTAAATTTGTGACTGAACGCATTATTTTTTAAACGAGCATCATCAGCATGGAAGCATGTCCTCTGGAATGGTGGCCGAAGCATGAAGGGGCATACAAATGTTTAGCGTAACTGGTACGTAAATACCTTGCCATGCCAGCTACAAAACTGCTATGTGAATGCCTGTTCTCACTTTCAGGTGACATTGTAAATAAGAAGTGGGCAGCATTATCACCCATAAATGTAAACAAACTTGTTTGTCTTAATGATTGGCTGAATACGAAGTAGGACTGAGTGGACTCATAGGCTCTAAAGTTTTACATTGTTTGGTTTTTGAGTGCAGTTACGTAACAAAAAAAAATCTACGTTGTAAATTGCACTTTCACGATAAAGAGATTGCATTACAGTACTTGTATGAGGTGAACTGAAAAATACTATTTCTTTTGTTTATCATTTTTACAGTGCAAATATTTGTAATAAAAATAATAATATAAAGTGAGCACTGTACACTTTGTATTCTGTGTTGTAACTGAAATCAATATATTTAAAAATAATAATAATAATATATGGAGATATACCTATCTCATAGAATTGAAAAGGACCCTGAAAGGTCATCAAGTCTATCCCCCCTGCCTTCACTAGCAGGACCATGTACTGATTTTGCCCCAGATCCCTAAGTGGCCCCCTCAAGGATTAAACTCACAACCCTGGGTTTAGCAGGCCAATGCTCAAACCATTAACAAGTAAACTATTAAAGGACCATTGAAAGAAAAAAAAATTCTAAATGGAAGGTGACTGTATTAATTATAAATTGGTCCAACAATATAGGGTCAAAACCTGCTCACCGAAAGCCAATGGGATCACTTAGTGAGTAACAACTTAACGTTATTTTTTGTATTTATATAAACATCTCTTATTATTATTCATCCTTTCTAGAGTCAATACATTTTTTTCCCCCATCAAACTACCAAGTATACCACAAAATTGCCCCTTCAGTGAGCAAAGCCTGGATTTGATTATCTAGGTATTAAAATAACCCCAAATATCACTGATATGAAGCATGCTAACTTCAAAATAATTGGAAAGAAGATTACAGGCAATGGAACAAACTCCCTCTCTCGTGGATGGGGAGGGCAGCTGTCATTATGATCACAGTCATGCCAAGGATATTTTATGTTCTACAGATGGTTCCCTTCCTCTTCAACTCTAAAGATAGAGATGTGCTGAACAAGCATTTTGTAAAATTCCTATTGAAAGGAAAAAAGCCAAAGATCAAATTAGAGCAAAGAAAATGGTGGGATACCGTTCCCAAATTTAAAGATCTATCTGCCTTTTAACAACAACAAAAGGTGGATATTTCCTAAACAAGGACTTGATTGATTTGACTTGGAAAGGATAATGTTTTAAAATATAAAACTGAGGTGGACTTTATATCATTGCTGATTATAGTGGATCCTTGGCTGCTCCAGTTATACTTGGCCTCTGTCTGAAGATAAATATTTCATATATGTACCAGGAGGAGAGAAAATTGGAGCAAATCCTTTCAGACATCTTTTAATTCAAGATGGTTTTTCCATACAAAACATAATCCTCGTGAAGGAACAGCACCTTTACTTAGTTTGAAAAACTAATTAACAAAATTGTGAGCATTGAAAATTACATCTGATCCTGTGTAGTAGAAAATTTCTGTCAAATCATTACGTGCACCATGAGTATGAGTGCACGCTTCATTGTATGTACATGTTCCATCTAGACTCAGGGGCATACCATAGAGTTGTGTTCTCCATGCAACTGAGCCCTCACAGTGCTTGTATAGGAGTAATTAAAAGGCAGGAGTAGGAGTTGGGCAGATAGGAGAAGTCAGCATGAACGTGGTCCTCAAGGAAGAGTGCATGATTTGCTACATGTAAGGGGTGGGGGAAAAGAATAGTGTTAAAGAGCTAAATAGGGACTCTGATAATGCTGGACTAAGCATATGTAATAAACATTCCTTTTAAGGTAGCTATACACATAAAGGCAAGTGTGAATTAATGATAGAGCTGGACAAATAATGTAAAATATTTTTCACAATTTTATTTTTCATTTTTCAAACAGAATTTTTAGTTGTAACAAATATTGTCCAGCTAGCTGGAAAGTGCAGCTAGCTCACAGTGTGGCTAAATGCCACAGACTCCTTGCAGCAATTTTTTTCTCCAGTCTCCATAGCAGCAGACAAAGGAGGGGACACTCCTTCACTGGGGAAATGGAAACAGCCAACACTTGGAGTCTAAATGAGAGCTTAAAAGCTCACTTCTCTGTGGCTTTCAATGGCTATCCACTGACAGATGGCATCACTATTACAAATCTTGAAAGATATCTGTTTCTGCTCCACCAATGAGACACACCCAGTAGAATGAGGAACACCATACCAGCCTCTCCCAGTAGTAAAGAGAAAGGGCTCTTTCCCTTTCAACAGGAGCCAGCTAGTAGTTTATTTGGTGCTCTGCTCAGCACTATAATCACTGTTGGTATTCCACAAACAATACATAACTGTAATGATATACACTGAACAGGGGGGGTGGCAGAATGGAGCCTCACAGAACCCTATCTTCTTGGGGTAGATGAACAGTTACCTAGTACTACTCTCTGAAATCCCTCAAAGAAATGAATGCAGCCATTAAAGAAAGAATCACCGCTAAGAAATCCTGCTATAAGCACTTAACCTTGTAAACTTATTCTGTGGGTATTCAGACATTTTGTGCGCTGAAGACTGTAGAACATGAGACTTGGGTCAATTGGACTCTCTATACATTAAGTAAGTGATAGTGTGTTGATGTGATTCAAGTTCTTTTTTGCTGAGGTACAGCCAGTTTCTGGCTTAGTTATCTTTTATCGGGTATCCATTTTCTATTCAATATCTCCCCAACATTGTTTCTGATCAGTCTGCTGCCTCTCTGACATAGATTTGCCTTCATGATGCAAGGAATGTCACAGGAATGCCAAAAATACTCAGCTTTTTATTTGAAACATTATGACCCTGAGGTGCTTTCAGTGCTAGTTAATTGTTGCTGAGAAACCCACAGTTGGATAACCAGCAGTATTCTGAAGCAGCAACTGGAATTTGGCAAAGACTGAGGCCATTCATATTAGTTCTAGGAGAAATTTAGCTTCATGATCATTTGACTCTGTGGTATTTGAGGGTGGTTGTCAAAAATTCAGTGTTTTTCTTTAAAAGATCCCTCTTTCGGACTGAAAAGTGACTTTTGATACTTATATTGGTTTGCCTGAAGAGTTATCTTTCCCCCCATTATTCAAACAAAAATACAGTCATCTTGTGCTCTCTCTCTCTCTGCATACACATACTGCCAGAACTGATCTTTTCCTTCATTATTTCTAAGATATTATATTACCTTATTGGCTGGACTCCCCAAAACAGCCTTGCTACCAGTCTGCATTACAAACAAAATTGTACATATAAACTCAGTCTCACTAAAACCTTGTTTCAAATTAATCTGAAATAAAGTTGTGGAGTTTTAATATGGCCTTGCTTTAGTTTTTGCTTTTTAAGATTTTGATACTTATGATTTAACTAAACTCATTGGGCCAGACCCTGCGCCCATGCATATAGTGGAAATTTTGCCATTGGCTTTAAGGGAAGCAGGCTCTGGCCCTATAAATATTTCATTTGTAGCTGTATTAACTGCCACACAAATTCTCTATCTGCCAGTGGATACCTGTTCTTAGTTAAGAAAGGTGCTCCAATTATTTAATTTGGAAGTATGGAGGGAAAAATCCTACCTTATGCTGTATGCTTGTAGTAATGGGGGAAGAACATGTAAAGACCTCCCCACACCCTCTTCTCCCATGCAGTAGCATCATGTTGCATCCAAGCTCTCAAGAGCAGTAGGATACTGTATCTGCTGGCAGCCCAGATAAAGCCACAGGGATGATCTGTTATCTTGTGTGTGGCTAGGCATCCCAGCTCTTGCACATATGCTACAGCTTGTAGGACATAGTATGGCAGGAGCATACTGTGCCCCTTTTCAAGGTCCAGATCCAACTTCTGTTGGCATCGGTTATAGTCAGGCCCTTAATTGTCCGTGTACAAAGTGATATCTATTACTCTAATAGTCCCATTTCCCTGGGACTGGAGGAGGCAGGAATTGAGTTTAATTCTGTTTCTTTGTGAAAATATTTTGGTTCAAATTATCCTGATGGATTTTTCTAATGATAGTTTTGTGCATACCTGGTTTGTTATATGCGTGTAATCAGATATTTCAGTCAGTTTAATAAAATAACTGGAAATGACATGCCATGGTTAGAGTAAAGATGCTCACTCTCTAACATGGGAACACTTTGTTAAATGGAGAGATCGGATGATTGAATTACCGTATAATGTTTCTCTAAACAAAAGCTCACTGTTGTAATTATTATTGTAATGTCTCTGATATTTACATGGCAAGGATTTGTTAACCTTTTAAAACTTCCTTAATAAAAAGATGTGGCCAGTGTCACAGCTTTCATGGGTTCCCAGTGTTTCACTTTTAGGCAATGCACAACATTCACTGTTTATTTTTTTCCAGAAGTATAGAAACAGCAATAGAGAAAGCAACACTGGGGACTTGTTCCAGATTTACACCCATGTTTCCAAGATCAGAATCTGGCCAGGGCCGGCTTTAGCAAGTGCGGGGCCCGATTCCTGGGGCGGCACTTCAGATTACTGGCTGGGGGAGGGGGGACCGCGGGGTTTGCTGCGCTCCGGCCGGAGCTCCAGCCGGGAGAGCGGGGCCCCCGAAGACGACCGCCGCCGGGGTGAGTGCGCGGGGCCCTCTTAGGCGTGGGGCCCGATTCCGGGGAATCGGGCGAATCGGCCTAAAGCCGGCCCTGAATCTGGCCCATTGTTTTATTTTGTTCTGAGTTCCCCCCTATTTATGAGACAGCACAGAAGCTTTTTCCTTTGTATTTGCACACTTTCTTTACGATAACTGCGGGGATGACTCACTTTTCATATTTGTAATGTATATTCAAGACTCCACCTGGTCAAATCCCACCTTCATGATGTTATGCCAATAAATGCTTCCAGTACTTAGAGTGTGGAATGCTGGGTAGAGCACACACCAAGTCAGTTATCTATAGAGATGCTTCACAATCACTAAAAATCAGAATAAAGCCCCAGCGGTGTGAATCTGCACCAATTTAGATTTATATTTCATATTAAGCAATACATTCTTGTTCTATTTTAGCTTTCAGAATACCAAAGAACATGGTCGGAACATGATTTATTCTGAAACCCAGAGAAAATTCCTCATTTTCCTATCCTATAAACCTTCTAATCATTTGTAGATAAGATTGCTAAAGTACACGCAAGTTAGAGTGTAGAATCTAAATTTTTCTGTCATCAGTTGACCATTTATGAAAATGTTTTTAAAAGTCCTTCAATAAATAACATTTATCAATTCTAGGAATGTGTTCTTGGTTTTTTTTGTTTTGTTTTTAGCCAGGGAAGAGAGAGCTTAACTCAAAACCTATTACTTAAGTTATAAAACTACTTTCCAAAAGTGATATATTGTACAAGATATATTCCAGAAAGCTTATCTTTGTTTAACCATGTAAAAATCTACTTGTTCAGAGCCTGCATCCAATTATCTTCCCCTGTCTAGAGAACAACAAAAGTGATTAAGGGGCTGAAGGGGACTGTGTTATGAAAGGAGATTAAAAAAACAAAATATATATAGCTTGGCCAAATTACCACTAAAGAAAAATATGACAAATATGTATATGTATTTGAAAGGCATAAATACTAAGAAGAAAGAGGAAATGTGTAGCATGGACCAAGGAAATAGAGCTCAGGAAAAAATCCTACCAGTGAGGACTATAAATATATGGAGTAGTCTCAGAATAGTGGTGATGAAAACACGGAGCCAGATCTTCTGGTGCAGTGCAGCCACTTATTGCTGCATCACTAACAGCACCTCATGCTTCCAAACCATGACATATAAGGCCAGGTCTATATTCAAAAGTTAAGTTGACCCACCTACATCGCTCAAGGGTGTGAAAAATCCACACCCTTGAGCAAGGCAATTAATTCAAATTAATTCTACCCAGTGTAGACAGCATGAGGTTGATGGAAGAATTCTTCCATTGACCTAGCTACTGCCTCTCAGGGAGGTGGGTTAACTATGCCAACAGGAGAACCCCTGCTGTCGCTGTAGCGAGAGCCTATGCTGAAGTGCTACAGTGGCGCAGCCACAGTGATGCACCTGTGCCGCTGTAGCATTTCAAGTGTAGACGAGACCTAAGGAGGTATGGACCCACCACTGCTCAGTTCCTTCTCAACAACCTGCGACTCAAGATGAAGCAATTGCATGTCCACTGTTCTGAGCTTGCTGCCTTTCTTAACATAGACACTTTATTCTTATTTTTTTATTTAGTTTGTTGAGTTATTTTATTTCTCTTTTTCCTCAAACCTCCTTCACCTCTCTGTGGCAATGCCTCTCCTCCAGAAGGATCTCCCGTCACTGAATTCTGGAATCCTGATCCTTCCCAACCTCTCTTCCTTGAACCTCAGAGCATGGTTCCTAGATGGTTCTCAAGTATGGAGCCAACCTGTTTGGATAGCATTCAGTCAGTTCTTCTATCTAGTAGGAAACCTAGTACTTGCAAAACTTACCTTCAGAAGTGGAAATGCTTCCATTCCTGGTGTTCTCTTCACTGTTCTCAAGAAGTCCTGCTCTCCAAAATCCTAAACTACCTTTAAAGACACAAGGTCTATCAATGAGCTCAGTCAGAGTACATTTGGCTGCTATCATAGCTTTCCACTTGCCCACCAAGGACTTCCCTAGTATGCCCAGATTCTTCACAGACTTACACAACTTGTTTCCCCTTGTATGGAACCCGGCCCCACAGTGGGACCTTAATTTGGTTCTCAATGTCCTGAGGAAACCCCCTTTGAACTGATGGCAACATGTTCTTTCCTCCATCTCTCCCTCAGGACTTCATTCCTTATAGCCATCACTTTGGCTAGACTAATGGGAGAGCCCAGTGCTCTCATAGTGAGCCCACATTTACTATCTTCTACACAGATAAAGTTACACTGCGTCCCCATCCTCGATTCCTTCTTAAGGTCTCTTCGGAATACCATATTAATCAGAGGTCTGCCTACCAGTGTTCTACCCCAGAGAGGAAACCAGCTTATGTACACTGGATGTCAGGAGGCCCTCGCCTTCTTTCTCAGCAGGACTAAGACATTCAGGGTCTTTCCCAGATTTGTTTCTTTTTTGCAGAGAGGATAAAGGGACAACCTATTTCCATTCAAAGACTGTTGAAGTGGGTTTTGGGTTGCATTTTAACTAATTATGAGTCTGCTGGTTTCAGAGTAGCAGCCGTGTTAGTCTGTATCCGCAAAAAGAACAGGAGTACTTGTGGCACCTTAGAGACTAACAAATTTATTAGAGCATAAGCTTTCGTGGGCTACAACCCACTTCTTCGGATGCATCCGAAGAAGTGGGTTGTAGCCCACG
>NW_020664436.1:9168363-9190700 GCF_002925995.2 Terrapene triunguis | reverse complement strand
GCTACAACCCACTTCTTCGGATGCATCCGAAGAAGTGGGTTGTAGCCCACGAAAGCTTATGCTCTAATAAATTTGTTAGTCTCTAAGGTGCCACAAGTACTCCTGTTCTTTTTATGAGTCTGCTGGGAAGCAGTCCCCTCACAGAGCGACAGCACAGTCCACTAGGACTCAGTCCACATCTATGGCTCTACTAAAAGATATTCCCATAGCAGAAAGCTATAGGACTGCAACTTGGTCTTTCTTTAACACTTTGGCCAAGAATTATGCCATCTGACCTGCTTCCAGGGATGGTACTAACTTTGGTGACACAGTCCTCTGCACTGTTGCCTCCTCAATACTCACCTCCTTGTTGATTTACTGCTTGTGAGCCTCCTATGGTGGAGCACTTTTAGGGACAAAATATCTCTAAGAATTCAAGTCACTGCAAGGTAAGTAACCTCTCCCATACCCAGCCCCAAGCAGATCACCCAACTGTAAGGGTGATTCTCCACTGGCACAGAGCCAATGTAGGGACTCTTCCACTACCTTCCCACCCTGTGTAGGATGTATGACTGGTGACACAAAGTATGCCCAGGACATACCTACACTGCACTGATCCTTAGCTGTAGTTTGGACCCCACTGTTAGCCAGGAGAAGTCAAAGCAGGCTCTAGGCTGCTCTAACTCATGCTGAAGACCTGACTTGCACAGAGCCACCTCGGGATCAGGAGAGTGCAAATGAGTTTTTTTGCTCCCATCATTAGTGATCTGTGCTGTGTGCAGGTCAGTCAGACCTCAGAATCTGGCTCACCAACGATAGCCTATGATTTAATAGGTCTTTCCATTTCTAATTTCTGTGCTTTAAGATTAAAGAGAAGGATTATGGAAATGATTCTAACAAACTAACTAACATTCTTATCTGGGAAATCCACAAAGCCCTGTGGACTTGTTGACCAGTACATGGAGTCTTTAAAGTAATTCATTCTGTATTTTTCCACTTTCCTGATTAATTTTTGTGTGTGTGTGTGTAAAAATATGTGTCTTCAGCCATGCCTGTTTATGGTGAATGTCTCAAATAGACATATAATGTAATTTATTACTATACATAATGGCCTACATTTTCTAATGTGACTCTAGAGTGACTAATGATTTTTTGGATTTGAACTTGATACACCTTAAAAGATCCTGATTTTTCAAATGGCAGGTAGCTAATTACTTTCTGTAAGTCTTTAAGACACCTCTTTAAGGTGTCAAATGGGGAACCAAAAATTGAAGCATCCACAGTCAATGATCATTTTTGAAAATTCAGCCATTACTTTTTAAGTTTAGCTCCCTCCTCAGAGTACAGACACCTGTATGTACACTCCAAGTTTATGTGGAACCCTTATATGTACTTCCTTTACTAAGTATGTCTTATTAGCGTACAGCATCATTATTAAATATAGGGTCTGATCCTGAACATCCATATTTACATGAATAGGGACTATATTGTACTACAACCGAAGCATGGGAATTATGGGTCATAGGCTCTTAAATACAATGAAGAAAGAAAGGGCAAAAAGGCCAGAAATCCATTATAAATAACAAATATGCACTTTTAGTTTAAGATCCCATTAAAATGTAAATAGCAACTTACAGTGTTCCAGTAACAGTAATCATAGGAACTCACCAGCCTGTCTTAAAATCTGCCTTTAAGGACTCTCCTAGTCCTTAGTTGAAATCCTTGAGGTAAGGTCTAACAAGAATTTGAGATAGGCTCTGGGCTGGAGACTAGTTTTACAGTTCCTTGGCTCAAACCTTTCTTGTTTTAGTCAATCAGTCCCCTATACCTTTCCCTGATATTTCCCTCCTTAGCCCTCCCCTCCTTGCCCATATATTTCTTCTCCCTATTAAAACATTTTTCTATCTTGTTACTTCCAGCCTAGAGCCAACCACTAACAAGCCCCCCATATAAACAAAGAAACCAAAACTAGAATATACAAACCACCTAATATACAGCAATTTTCTGCTCTGCCCTGGGAAGTTGCAGTGTTGTTTTCCTTGCAATACTGCACTCCTAACATAAGATGGTATCAAGGTCCATCTGGCCATCCCCCTCACATGATCTAAAATGGAGTCCAACAGGCAGTAACAAACACTGCAGCTTTTCTTACTTTCAGAGCGATCTCTACAAAAAAATTATAGCAAGGTAAGAGTTCCCACATCTTTGCACACTTCTATTCAGCTGTACTTACTTGGTTTCTTTTTTTGGCTCCCATCTCCACAACCAAAGAACTCTTAGGAGGAGTATAAAATGGCAGTAGTGATTTTTCTTTCTTCCTTACCTACAGGCAAGAGGCAGACTTCATTTTTTTAAATATAAAAGTATGAGAATAAGGGTAATATTGAGGGAAAGTTTGGGCAAAGGGGAAGATTTTGCATTTTGCTCTGAATGCAGTGAGGTTAGTGCACATTCAAGATCAACTTTCACATGGTTTCTGTGTGAAAATTCTGTACAGTTTGGAGGGTTACGGACAAATCCTGAAGTCAGTGGAGTTACAACATGGATGAATATGGTTCTTTGCTTCCAAGATAACTTTTTAGAGTCAATGGATTTGAAATAAGCCACTATATATATGGTAGGAGCCAGTTCCTCAGCTGGTGCAAATGGCCAGTTTGCATCCGCTGAGGATCTGGCCCCAGGAGTCCTATTTCTTTGTATCAGTTTAGATAAGCTAGACTGATAATTTTTTATTTCTTAACAATTCTGCACATTAAAGTTGTAATAACATCTGTTCATCTATAAATTTCTATATTTTGACAAAGCAAGTACTGATATCATACATTTGAAATGACAGTTTTTAAGCCAAATATATCAGTTTTATATTACTTTTTTTATTAATTAGAATACCCCCTGCTTCCCTTCAACTCTTTATCTTCTAGATATTTTTCACTAACACTCCTATGCCTTCTATTCACATAAATACTTAGCACAGAATGAGATATCTGATGTGCTGATCCTTACATGTGAATCTGTACCAAATATGTAATCCAAGCTAAGTATAAAACCTGTGATTGGATAATACAATTATAAATGTTTGGAATGTTGTGATACAAGATGAAGTTAAATAGGGCTTCACATAGTCAAAGTTGACTCATCTCATACTCTAGAGGAGACCCACAAGCAGAAGAAAGATTTTGTTTTTTTGCCAATGCCAATCTTACACAGATTGAATATAGTCACATCTTTTGGTCATTCCAGGAAGCACTTCTGGCAAGAATATAGCACCCCGAAGAACAACATTACGATGTCAGCAACATTGATTTTCTGGCACTGCAACTCCATTTACAAAATTTATATTATTCTTTATATCCAGTACCCAAAGGAATGACAGCATGACAAGTCTGCCAATTCCACAGCGCTAGCAGGCAGGCGGTATTTCTTTGGCAACCCATCTCTATTTCCATATCCTCTTGCTTTAAAAATAACCATTTATGATTAATTCTATATCTTGAGAGACACATTAATGGCTCTCCCTTCCAACTGGCCTTGGTGAAATAAAGTCTCATAGCCTAAAACAAGGGTATCAGGTATGGCATATGTATCTTTCTTTTTGGCAGCCTAACACAATATTCAAACAATCAATATTAACATTTATAGAAAATACATATTTATTTTACACATGTTGTGTCAAATTCACCACTGGCATAAGTGGGAGATATTTTGCAAGATAATTAAGTCCAAAAGCTAACTGTGCAGAGTTGCAAAGGGATCTCACTAAACTGGATGACTGGACAACAAAATGGCAGATGAAATTCAATGCTGATAAGTGCAAAGGAAAGCACGTTGGGAAAAATAATCCCAACTACACATACAACTGATGGGATCTAAATTAGCTGTTACCACTCAAGAAAGATATCTTGGCGTCATCATGGATAGTTCTCTTAAAATATCTGCTTAATGTGCAGCAGCAGTCAAAAATGCTAAAAGAATGTTAGGAACCATCACAAAAGGAATAGATAATAAGACAGAAAATATCCTGATATATCTGTGTTAATCCATGGTGTTTCCACACCTTGAATACTGTGTGCAGTTCTGGTCTCCCCATCTCAAAAAAGATTGGAATTAGAATTGGAAAAGATACAGAGAAGGGAAACAAAAATTATTAGGGGTAGGGAACAGCTTCCATACAAGGAGAGATTAAAAAGACTGGCACTGTTCATTTTAGAAAAGAGATGAATAAGGGGGGATATGACTGAGGTCTATAAAATCATGAAGGGTGTGGAGAATGTGAATAAGAAGGTGTTTTTTACCCCCTTCATATAACATAAGAACCAGGGTCACCCAATGAAATTAAGAGGCAATGGGTTTAAAGCAAAACATAAGGAAGTACTTCTTCGCACAATACACAGTCAACCTGTGGAACTCGTTACCAGGGGATGTTGTGAAGGTGAAAAGTATAATTGGGTTCAAAAAAGAATTAGATAAGTTCATGGAGGATAGATTCATCAATGGCTGTTAGCCAAGACGGTCAGGGATGTAACCCCATACTCTGGATGTCCCTAAACCTCTGACTGCCAAAAGCTGGGACTGGAATACAGGGGACGGAGCACTTGAAATTGCCCTGTTCTGTTCATTTCCTCTGAAGCATCTGAAGTGGCCACTGTCAGAAGACAGAATATTGGTCTAGATGGACCATTGGTCTGTCCCAGTTTGGCCATTCTTATGTTCTTCCATTGAAGTCAGCACAACTGGTGAGCAGTCAGAGAACAGAATTGCCAATTCGTAGAATCCTTCATCAAATGGCTGCATAACACACATTACTGCAATTGAAACCTGTAGCAGGATCCTCCTGATCCATAGGCAGCAGTCCTAATGTGGAAGGCAACTGGAGGCCATGTCCTCTTGCTAAACTCTTCTTGTTGGCAAGCCATCGGCAAGTCATCCTTACCATATCTGACCTTCACATATAATGTGTTGCAATGCATTGCTGGGACATGGTATTGATGCAACATGGCATAAAAAACAATTAAAAGTATGTTTTTCCTCAGAGGGCTTGGAGGAGCACCCTTGTGGACAGAATGGAAAGGGAGAGTGTATAAAGGAGAAATGTGCAGCAAAAGGGCAGAGACAGGCAGCAGGACATGGTAGCACTTTTCAAGCGCCAGATGGATATGCTGGAGACTATTACAGACCCTCAGGTACAAGTCACCCATGTTCAACTCCTACTAGAGCCTCTCAATAACTGCATTCTGGGACCTTCCTACATGCCCATCCTCACATACCACATATGTTCTGGGGCCACTGCAGTATCCTACCACTCCACCCTGAGGGAGAGTACACAAAATCACAGTCACACGTACTCTGACCTGTGAGACACTCAACTGGTGAATGTGTTTTTGAAATGAGAATGACTGTTTTTTCCCCTTCAAAGGTTCTTTTCACTGTACTTATACAGTTTTATGCAGTTACAATTAAAAGTCTATTTATGGAAAATTAATTAATTTGTATTAGTTCACAACATAAAGTGGCCTGGGATGATATCATTCAAAGATAATAGCAATAGGTGCATTTGCCCTGTTATATTACCATGCACACAGGACTCATTACAAGGTTCATACCGGAATGCTAAAAAACAATGCCAAGCAGAGCACACTGCAACACACATTACTGTGATTCACTATTGAAATGGTCTTTCAAAGCCTCCCTGATCTGTATAGGTGAACTCTTCTTATAGCCCTGGTATCTGGCTGCTCAAAACCAGCAGCCAGGCATTCCCCCTCCGCACTCCACCCCAGTGGAAACTTTCCCCCCTTTGCTTCACAGATATTATCAAGCGCACAGCAGGCAGCTATAACCATGGGGATATTTTTTTCACTAAAGTCTAATTGTGAGAGCCAGCACCCTTCAAACAGCCAAAGGCACATTCAACAGTCATTCTGCACCTGCTGAGCCTGTAATTGAAATTTTCCTTGGTGCTGTCAAGGTGGCCAGTGAATGGCTTCATGAGCCACAGTAGAAAGGGGTAGCCTGGGTCTCCAAGGATCACTATTGGCATTTCCATATCCCCAGTGGTAATCTGCCAGTCTGGAAAGAAAGTCCTTGCTTGCATCTTTCTGAACAGGCCTGTTTTTTTAAAGTGGCGTGTGTCATGCACCTTCCCTGACCATCCTGCATTGATGTCGGTAAAATGTTCCTGGTAATCCACCAGCACTTGCAATACTATAGAAAAGTAACCCTTTCTGTTGATATACTCCTTGGCAAGGTGGTCTGGTGCCAAAATAGGGATATGTGTGCCAGCTATCGCCCCACCACAGTTCAGGAACCCCATTAATGCAAAACCGTTCAGAATGGTTGTCAAGAGTCACAGTCCTTTGTAGCAGGATGGCCCTGCAATTAATGGCCCTGCATACTTGCATCATAGCAACCCTCACAGTGGATTTCTCAACTCCAAGTTGATTCCCAGCTGATTGGTAGCACTCTGTCATGGCCGGCTTCCACACAGTGATCGCCATTTGTTTCCCCACCGTTAGTGTAGCTCTTATTTTGGTGTTGCTGCATCAGAGGTCTGGGGCAAGCTCCACACAGTTCCATGAATGTGACCTTGTGCATCCAAAAGTTCTGCAGCCACTACTCATCATCCTGTGCTTGCATAATGATGCAATCCCACCGGTTTGTGCTTGTTTCTCAGGCCCAGAACCAGCACTCAACTGTCTGCAACTGCTCCATGAATGCCAGCAACAACCTTGAATTGAATCTTTCTGTGTCTATGCAAGGCAGCCTGCAAGGTATCGTCATATCCCTCATGGCTCCTCTGGCAGCTCTGAAGGACCAGGCACATTGTGTTCATAACAGTCAGCACAGTACTGAAGAGCAGCGCAGGATCCATGCTTCTCACTGAGGTGGTGGATGCGCGGGTTTGCGGGGCTTTTGAAAAGGGATGCAGATAATATTATGGGATGGAGAAAACTGCATCATGGGACATTGAAACTATGTTCCCAGTCACCCCTGCATGACTCATTTGCTTGCATGAAGTTTTTCAAACCCTTCCCAGAACACCCTGTGCCAGATGGTGGTGCATTGCACAGCAGGATAGCTACTCACAGTGCACTGCTCTCTGCATTGATTGAAGCGCTGCTAGAGAGGATGTGCACCGCTCTCACAAGGACTGTAGTGTGGACATGCAAAAGTGATTTAATTATTGCGGCGGCTGCACATCGTTGTAACTTACGTCGACTTAATTTTATAGTGTAGACTTTACCTTAGTCAAGGTCACAAAAGAACTCTGTGGCAGAGCTGGGAACAGATTTCCTGAGTCTGAGTCTAGTGTGTTAACCACAAGACCATTCTTTTGTCCCTTAGTGCCTTTGACAGAGACAGAGTAACAAAGGCCTTCATTTGTCTTACAACACACACCTGGAAAAGTAAGAAAGGGCAAATATTTTGCCAACCTCAGCCCACTGTCTCGTAAAAAAAAATCCCTCTCATGCTCACCCTGGCTTCTGAAGGAGTCAGTTTTAAGGTACCAACCACAGTGGGAATAAAGGAATTAATCAAAATAATTAAAAATATTTCTTTGTGAATCTCATAATGACTAGTTAGGTTCAGGGAGAATAAGAAATGTCCATATTATCTCTGAACCTGGGCATTATTCATTATTTTAACTGTGTCCAATTTTATATGCTTTGACACTGGAAAGTCTGTGACCCTTTAATACCTAGTAAGCATTTGTGGTGTTTTGTTAAAGTTTTGGATCTTGTCTACACATGAACAGTTATTAACTCTATTTTCTTTGTATTCTTTTATTTTAATTTCTTAGTTGTTTGTTTAGGATATATTTTAATACTTGACAAATATTTTTTTTTAAAAATTCATGGTTACATAGACAGAGAACGTAAGTGAAATATAATCTCTCTTCCGATAATTTTAGATGAGGCACTTCATAAATGGAAATGGCAAATATTTGGACCCCTGACCCACCATGGTTGAAAATCACAGAAGAAAATGAAAGGCCAAAGACTAGTGAACACACTTTCATTCACCCCTGTTGAGAGGGAGTAAGACAGACTGATGGCTTTTCTTGAAGGGGTGGAAAATGAGTATTATCTAGGATCCAAAAAAATTCTACAAGAATGTGGGCATCATCACAAGGAAAACATATATAGTATCTTATTACTCACTGCATGATTATTACAGAGCACACTATACACGCTATAAAATGGGTCAGGTTGACTTACGTATGCTGGAGGGGCTGGGATGAAATAATGAATAACTAAAGGGGCTGGGATGAATCTAATGGGAATGCCCAAGACTCAAGTCTTGCACAAAAGTGTGTTGAATGACTTCCTGGATGATGCTGAACTATTCAGGGAGGGGTTGCCAAAGACCTTTGGCATGATGGGGGGATGCTTCTGGATGAGGATGAAAAACAAATGCCTGTGGAGTGGTTTGAGCAGGAGGCTAGCCAGGAATATCCAGATGGGTACAGGGAATAAGAGCAGGGGTCCTGGTTGGAGGTGCTCCTTAAAGGACTCCATCACAGACCTTTGCAACTTCAGATTTGGTTTAGACATGGGCTGAGAGTGGAGCTGGTTCTCATCTTATTGGAATTGCCTTCCATCCTTAAACTATATACATCTGAGGTCACAATCTGGCTCTCTCAGAAGTACAGCAACTATAGTATGGGACACCAGATGTGAAACTGGGCAGTCCCCCTGCCATCTATCCTTCCTCCACTTACATGTTGTTGTGGAAAACAGTTGTCCTGCTCTTTTGAACAGGGTCAACTGAGTTCAACACCTGTTGTAGTAAAGCGTACCAGAAACCTAGCATACTTTGCTACTGTGGGTGTTGAACTCAGCTGACCCCGTTCAAAAGAGCAGGACAACTGTTTTCAACAGTATCTTGTGGGATGAATGGGCTCTGGTATGTTTGACACTCTGTGTCAATATGGCAATTTCTATACTGTAGACACTTCCTCTTAGTCTGCTGGAAACAAGTGTTCTAACTGCATTGCTTGTACAGACTCAGTCTCTCCACACAGGCCTAAAATTTCTGTGGTGTTGCATGACAGACTAAGAAGCCTGATCCTCACCTGTTGTTGTATCTATGAGAAATTATTCCACAGAGTGAACTAGAAGATATAGGGCAGATACCACTTAGACAGGTGCACTTAAATTTACAGTGATATTTATTTTACTCCTATGCATCAGAGTAAAGAAAAACGTGTTTTTTGTTATCAGACTGCTGGAGGCCCCACAGTCCTACTACACCATGTCCTAGGAAAGGAGCAGCAAAGGTGGATCCTCCAGGCCTGCCTAGAGAGGCTGCATGGAAGCATCCAATCAGAGCTCAGCAGCCTCAGATAAAAGGAGCTGCAGGAGTTTAGCTGCTCAGTTCCTGGATGGGACTGGGGTAAGCTCTTTTCTGCCACAGGAGCGCCACTGGCTGTGTTTGCTTAAGCTGGGAGAGAGAGGATTTACGAATTGTAATCATTAGGTAAGGGGTGAAGATAAAGGGGCCAGGTAGGAAGAGGCCCAGGAAGTAGCAGCAATGAACTGAAGTGAGCAGTATGTGGCTGCTGTTTATAGGATCTCTGGGATGGAACCCAGAGTAGTGGGTGGGCCTGGGTTTGACCGCTGGTGAAGTGGTGTAACCCCAAGAAGGGGGACAAGGCTTCTTAGGAAGCCCAAGTGAAGGGGTGAATTTAAAGGGCCCAGAGCCTGGGCTGAAGACCATGGTGAGGGTAAATAGACTGTTTTTGATGGACTCTTTCCTTACCCCAGAAGGGGTTCATTTTGACTGTGACACCCAGCTGGAGGGCTGAGCCACTGGGAACCTGCCAAATGAGGTCAGCTACCTATAGGGGTGCCAGGAGTGGGGAAAAGGACTGCAGGGGTGCCAGATGCTTCAGAGGGAGTGAACAGAACAGGGCAATTAATCGAGTGATCCATCCATGTAATCCAATCCCTGATTCTAGCTGTCTAGGTTTAAGGACACCAAGAGTCTTAGGGACACCAACATCGTAACATCTGTAATGGGTTTTGATAAAACACTGAAGGCAATACATACTTTAAAAGGAAAAGAGTCTCATAGATTCCAAGGCCAGAAAGGACCATTGTGATCGTCTGACCTCCCGTATGACACAGGCCATAGAATTTCCCCCCACAGTAATTCCTAGAATATATCTTTTAGAAAAACATCCATTCTGGTGTAACCCCTTTGGAGGAGTGCTCCTGAAATACCACACTGATACTGTAGGGGACTTGCACCTGGATTACAGAAGTAATGGTGTCAGAGGCACAGAACTCTGTTTCTCAGGCTAGGTCTACACTACAGCGGGGGGTCGACCTAAGATACGCAACTTCAGCTACGTGAATACCGTAGCTGAAGTTGCGTATTTTAGGTCGACTTACCTGGCTGTGAGGACGGGGGAAAGTCGACCGCTGCCGCGCTGCCGTCGACTCCGCTGCCGCCTCTTGCCACGGTGGATTTCCGGAGTCGACGGCAGAGCGATCAGGGATCGATTTTATCGCGTCTTCACTAGACGCGATAAGTCGATCCCAGAACATCGATTGCCTGCCGCCGGACCCTCCGGTAAGTGTAGATGTACCCTCAGATTGCCTAAGATCCAGAGCAGAGAGAGAACAGGCTGGCAATGCTACTAGGACCAGTCATGAGCTAGGACTCAGAGAAAAGGGGCTGATTTTATTTTCATTTGGCTGTTGTTGGAGTTGAGCAGAGAGAGAAGCATTACAGGTAGGGAGGACCTTTTTCTACCCTCCACACCCCTACCCAAGGGAAGACTGATTCCTTTGGGGATTTCTGGGACATTGAACACTGTCAGCACAGCAGAGACCAGAAACCCAAGAGTCTGAGGAGGGAGTCATGGTCAAGCTACCAAGCACCAGCCTAACTGCACATTTGAATCCAGACCAGAGAGCCACAAAGACAATCTCTCCATCCTAGGTATGGAGACTTTGTAACACCCTTGTTTATTTTGACATTGTGTCTTTAAGGCAGCCACCAATTTCAGCACTTTGAAACCTATCAAAGACTGAGCCTGAACTCACTATTTGCCTAGGCAGGTGCTGGGAGGAAGCAGGGAAGTATGCATTGGCTGTATATGTTGGAAGGGATGGCATTTGTGTATTGGTAACTTTTCCCCAATTGTTCGCTATTCTGAGTTTCCCTGTACCTGATAAAACCCTGGTTATTGTTTTATTACTCTAGCAGTTGTGATAGCTACTTTATTTTTGTGTGCACTAACACTCATCTGTATGAGATTGGGTGTTTAATATTTTCCTAAGGAACGGGCCCTTCCTGCTCTCTGCAATAGGAGCGGGTTCCTTGGGTAGAAGCACCAGGTGCCCTTTTGGATGAACCTAGGAAAGGGAGAAGGCTGCAGCCCCACCTCATGGGTTACAGTTGGTTTAAAAACTGTCAATGGTGGAGACTGCCCCATGAGCCTTAGTAAGTTTAAAGGTGTTGTTGTTGCTGATCAGGTGTTGCTGATCACACTGCAGAGGCAAAGTGGCAGAAGCAAGTTAGCTCACCCCTGGTTAATGTCAGTGGATTTAAGCCCTGATTAAGTAAAGTACTTCAGTGCTTGCTTAAGTTCCATTGAAATCACTGCCGGTGTAAACACAAGGTTAAGTGCTTTGTGAATCAGGGCCGTCAATTGTTACCTCTGATTGCCAGTTGGTGGACACTGCTGCTTCAGTTTTAGTAGTACAGAGGGGGAAACTGAACTCCTTGGAGACATGTTTAGACCATGTGGCAGAGCCAACTTAGTGGACATGAACTAGATAGGCTCTACTTCCTCTGCTTTCCTTCCCCTTGAGTTGGCTTAATGCACCCTCCCCAAAATGATGTGTGGGAGTTGTATTTGGATCCTGCTATCCCGTAGCAGGCCACTAAGGAAGCAGAACGACAAATATATATTTTTTAAGCCTGCGGGTGTTGCTGTCAGGGTTTAAGAGAGGGATAATAATCCTCTAACAGGCTGATAGTTTTCCTGAAACACCCGACCCTGTTAGCAGGTGTCTATTCTGCTGCAAAAGGGGTAAGTGCAAGTTGCTGACTTAGACACACTATAAGGGAAGTTGGAATGGTTCTCTGGGGAGTAAGTACTGAGTGTGGCCTCAACGGTGCTGGGGGAGGAATCCTAGGAGCAGCCAGCCTAGGCAGAAAGTATGAGAAGTTGTTTGTTATCATCTTGGGGGGTTTATTATTATTATTTTATTTTATTAAAAGTCAAACACCTGGAAGGGGGTGGTTTGGAAGTGGCATGCTGTATGGATGGTGTTTGTAGAGCAGATTAGAAAAGGTATCTGCTTTCATATCCTTACAAACATTGGAAACAGCCTCTTCTATTTTACGGCCAATGGTTACTGAGGTGATTAAGGAGCTTACAGTAAAAATATACTATCTTACAAATCCCTGGATGACTTCTAAAAAGCACTATGACAATAATCAATGCTATACTTCAGCAGGGCCGCCCAGAGGATTCAGGGGGCCTGGGGCAAAGCAATTTCGGGAACCCCTTCCATTAAAAAAAGTTGCAATACTATAGTAAAATGTATTTGGAAATGTAAAAAATAACCAGTGAAATACATTCAAAAATTAATTTTTAATAATTTGAAAATACACAAAATACATTATTTAAAAACATTAAATGCTTTAATGGTATGTATACACTTGCAATTACATAATGGGCTGTCGCTGGGTAATGGTGATGGTTGGTGCCAATGGGCTGTCGCTGCCTGGGGGTGGTGCTACTGTTGCCCAGGGCTGGGTGGGGAGCTGGGCTCTGGGTCGGGGGGTGTCCGGCTCAGAGGGGCTGGGCTCGGAACTGGGGGTCAGGGCTGTGGGGGGTGGGGTCAGGGGGGTGTCTGGCTCAGAGGGGCTGGGCTTGGAGCTGGGGGTCAGAGCTGTGGAGGGGGGATCGGTGGGGTGTCTGGCTCAGAGGGGCTGGGCTCAGAGCTGGGGGTCAGGGGGGTGTCTGGCTCAGAGGGGCTGGGCTCGGAGCTGGGGGTCAGGGCTGTCGGGGGGTAGGGTCAGGGGGGTGTCCGGCTCAGAGGGGCTTACCGTGCTGCTTACTCCCGCCTCCCCCCTCTCCCAGAGCCTCAGCACGCCGCGTCCAGGAGCGGCCCTGGACAGCACTGCAGCGGGGTGGCTCTACGGGACCTGAGCTCCCGCCGCTTGGCTTGGAGCCCCGCCCCCTTACCACGCGGCTCCGAGCGGGAGGAGCTCAGGCCACACGGCTGCAGCGCTGTCCAGGGCCGCTCCTGGACGTGGCGCGCTGAGGCGCCAGGGGAAGGCGGAGGTGGAGGGGAGCCTCTGACATTCTCATGGGGGCCCCTGCGGGGCCCGGGGCCTGGGGCAAATTGCCCCACTTGCCCCCCGCTCTGGGCGGCCCTGTACTTCAGAGCCATAATGACCAGCTTACTGAATTGAGACCATAGCTTATGTTTGAGGAAGAGCCTTTCCAAAAACATGAGAGTCTGGGGATGAAAATATTTTTGAGACCTTACACACAGCATGTCTAGCGGTTAGAGAATTGCCTAAAGATGTAGAGTATAAGAACCATTGCATTTCAGTATAAACTATCAGGAGAGGATTGAGGGACTGTGCAAACTAACTTCTCTGAAACTAGAGCAGTTTGGGCTAATTTGGAAGCAAGTCCTTCTGCGTGAAAAACTAGTTCTGGATGGAGACCTGTGATGAAAGAAAGCAGGTCTGGTGCAGGATAGACCAGGAAAAGGGGGCACAAAGATAGTTCTATGCCACCCTGGAACATGGGCTATTCTGAAGGCCAAAAGTTCAGATATATCATCAAAATTACCCTGGCAGCTCCAATTTATGATAGTGCATCCTACGCTGCCTATTGTCTTCTGCACAGCCCAGAATCCCCATAGCACCCAGTCCATCTTCCTGCCTGTGACATGCCCTCCCCACTAGGGCTAGTAAACAGATCAATACTGTATCTGCAGCAGGAGACTTCTTCCCTGGCCAGTTGCAGCACATTCACTGCTCCTACTAATTGCCAGAATGGCATCTATCCAGTCATATACAGGGATGTGTAGGTAATGGAAAGCCAAGCACAGGCACAAAAAATGTGCCCTGCTTGGCCACCTCTTAATTTGCATATGTGAAGGAAGTGGCCTAAATCTGACACACACACTCTTATTTGTTATAGATTCACATAAATATAAAACTTTACACTGCATGCAATGTTTTGACAGCTTTAGCAGGTTAGTGAGCACTGACTGCTAACTTGCTTCAATCAAAATAGATGTTTGATATCTGGTTCTGGTTTTATTCAGATAATTGTGTTTATTTTTCTTTTCCAGCAAGATAACTGTACATATTACTTCAGTCTCTGGTATGTGTTAATCTTGTCCAGGTTTTTTCTAATGCACTTATATTAGAATTTCATAGATCATCTGTCAGTGAAGGGGGAGAGAATTGAGGACCTATTGTGTCTGACTGGCAAAGGCCTTGCTTGATTCAGTATTAAACAGTGTATTCTAGATTGGGTGCCTTCAGTGTCACTGGCATCTCAGGGTATATTTCGATGACCATGTGGAATCTACCTAATCTATTTACTTACTTACTCTCCCCATCTCCTTCATTCCCCACCATTATTTTTCTTTTCCCATCACTTGCTTCTTTCTGCTGCACTATTTCCACTGCTTCTTCCTCACTCTAGTTCAGTTGCTGAGGCTTTTAGTTCTTTCCCTCCCCTCCATTTCTCCCTCTCTCCCCACAATTTGCTGGGCACAGACCCTGTTTCTCTCTCAAAAGTTACTGCTATCAAGTCCTTTCTCTCCTGCACACACTTATGCAAGCCTCTCTCTGGGGTAGGTTGTGTTGCTCCTCAGGGGCAGGAGGAAAATGGGCAAGTGTGAGGCAGCCAGTGCTGGGTCTCCATTGTCTGTAGCTCCTCCCCACTGCCTGCCCCAAGGTGCTACATTAAGAAGCACACTGTGGGTGAGGGAGCTAGAAGGAAGTGGGAGCCTCAATAGAGAGACCAGATTTTCAAAGTCGGGGGGAGGGGAAAACTAGGACAGCTGTTTCAGGGTAGGAGACCAACAGCAAAGGAGAGAAGCTGGGACTCATGCTAGGGAAGCAGGGTATTTTAATAGGAAGTCTTATGAGGAGACTGGGAAGAGGAGGATGGGGAGTGCAGCTTTGCAGCGTCATGGACCTGGCACTGGGAAGCCCTGAAGCCTACCAGCACTCAGTCAGCCTTTTGTCAGTTTCACAAGTGCTGCCAGCCAGTTGTTCCTTCTGGTTGCTTAAGACTGCAGGAGTAACAAAAACAGCTTTAAAAAATATTCATACAGCCAATAGGGATTCTCTGGAAATACAGATGTTTCAGGAGTACACAGACATCCTAAGGATGAGGAAGCCTTGGCTACCTGGGGCACCCCCAGAGAATAGCCCCTAGCAGCTGAGTGGAGGAACCTGCTCATTTCCCACAGTCCTGCTTATGTGAGAAATTTCAAATTACCAGGAGTGATAGAGCAACAGCAGGGACAAATATTTGATACCGATCACGTGCCTTTCAGATGGAGTGAGTTTATAAATGACCTTCCCGTGGTCTTTGTAATTCCCCCCTGCCCCGCCCCTCATCACAGAGACTCTCTACTAGGTTTATAATAAAGTGGATTGTGTTACTTCAGTAACAGGTGAGCAATAGTACACGATGGACCTGATTCTGCAGCCTTTCTGCAGACAAAATTGTATGATGGACAAGTCGAGACTTCTAGTCTGGAGACTTCAGAGTAAATTTTCTGATGAGAGTTCTTACTTTTGCAGACACAATTTGCACCCACAAAATCTGTATCTGCATTTTTGGACATACAACTCTAATGCAGGCACAAACCTGAGTAGTTTTGTTATATCACCTGACTTCAGGTGGAAAGGGGCGGTTACTTAGATTCATTCTGTGAGCACAAAAATGTAGGAACAAATTATACCTGCACATAAAGAGACCAGTCCTTATGCCTGCTGAGAATATACGCCTCATATATTCATAATCATATAATGGGTTTGATGCTGCTGCCACTGAAGCCAATAGATGCTGCCTTCAATGAGAACAAATTGGGGCCCAAAGTGAGAGAAATACCCAATTTTCTAGTGGAAAAATCCACTGTGATGCAAGACTCAGGAGCAAAAATGTATAATATAAGGTGGAGAACATTTTGTCCTGCTTTGGGATTCTTTGAGAAAACAGGAATGAAGGGCTGTAATGAAAGGGTCTTAGATTGCTATACCACTGTGGTTGCATTTATATTCAGAAATGCATTTCTTTGCAGCCACAAAGCCTTTGAGAAGTGAATTCTAATATTCTAATTAGATATGCATAGCAGAGCATTTTTCATTACATTTAAAAAAAAAATAAGGGAGGGTGGAGGGGACCAAAATCCACACCATCCTCCTGGAGTAAAGACTTTAAAGTCTCTCCCTGCAAGTTGCCGTAGAATGCACACACACAAGCCCAAAAAAGTACTCAGAAAATGTATAAATAAACCCTGGATCCCTAAAGAACCAGATCCTGTTAGCCGTTCAACCTTCTATAATGCCCAAAGCCTCAGTAATAAATAGAGAATGTTTTTCGTATTCCATGGGCTACTTTTTTCTTTTGTGGATAACTCTGAAACAATACTTTAGAAATATCAAGGAGATTTTACTACTTTTCCTGTCAAAATCAGATGTTTGACACCTCCCACCAGCATAACTCACTCATTACCCCACTGAAACTATGACAATGTAGCTTTTATAATACATACATGTTGTTATATAAAAATGGAGAACTGGCTTCACTTTGTAAAAACAAATTTGGGGATTCTGCGCATGCTTACGTCAAAGGGGGCCTGTCTAAGTTACGGCAGCCTTCCTGGGCTGCCCTACGTTTAGCAATGTTGTCTGGAATCTCTGCAGCAATGTGGCTTGCCCCAAGATGGCCCTCTAATCCACAGCCCTGTCCCCAGTTTACCCCTTACACCAGTGCTAGTAAGGATTCCTTGGGAGAAAGCCTTATGTCTGTTTCCATTGTTCTTGCACCAGGGGACTCCTCTCCTGGCCAGATGTCAGGCTTTTTGGACCCCTTTGAGCTTCTCAGCCCCTCTTAAATGGTATAAAGGGCCTGGAAGGGGGGCACAGGATCCCACCCCAGGAGTTCAGTTTGGGACAGGTTGAATTTAAAATGACAGTGAGATATCCAGGAGGAGAAGGAGTAGAGATAGCCTGCGGTTTGGGACTGGATAGAGATTGACAGGTCAGAGTGGAGAGGTAGATTTGAGAGTCAACCACATAGATAGCGGAGAGTCTGTGCTCCATCCTGACCAAGCCACAACAACTACACAACTATTTTTAGTGTGCTAGTGTGAACCTTGCCAACTGAAGTCTGTGGACCCAGACTCGAAGGCTTGCTCCCAGGTGTACAATAGGCATACCCTGTGAGACCTGCAAAGAAAACAGGAGAGGAATGTACGTGGACCCACCAAAAGAGACTCTTAAATAACCAAGGAAATAATCTGGATTGCCAAATATAATTGTGAATTTCTTGACTCTTATCCTTTTGTATCACTGCCCAATAGTATCATTTAAGTTTGGGATGACACTTAATACTGGCATCTTCAAATATTAACTGTAAATGTCAACAAGTTCATGAAATATGATAGTTAGGTGGCAACACTACAAAGAGTCTTTTGTGAAAGAAAGTGTTTTAAAATGCATACCTGAGCAAAAATTCTTCACTTTCCTCTTCTGATGCTTACAGTACATATACTACTCTACATGCTGACTGCATATGTCACATAAGCATACTTCTAGTTCTAAACAATTAATCTCACATTATCCAGTATGTTAAGCCTCTTTAAGAGTTCATGCTTTGTGTATTTGCCTGACAAAGCAATATTTTCCTTCAAGATTCAATACTTTGCCTCACAGTGTTAATCACAGCTGTTCAACAATACATGATGATTTTGGTTAGATTTTAATGGAAGTGGTTTAGCACTGTATTTTATGGTCATTCTAAAGGAATCTAAGATTTCCAAGATACCTTGTTGAATTTACTATTCTGTCTAATTATCCCCAATGCAGAGAGCATCTTATTGTACTAGCAATACGGAATTCTTTCATAGCTGTGGAAGAAAGACAAACATGGCACATCCTGTGCAGGTCACAACAGCTGATCGCTCACCATCCATATTACCTTCCTTCTAAGAGCTTCCTCAGCTGTTGCAGTAACTACTCAGAGAAGCCTGCAAGAAGAAAGCCTCAGTGGGCTCTCCCCAGGCGAAGTCCCAGTCAAACTCCCTCTGTTCGCCGCTCAGCTGGTTCGCAGCTGGCTGCCTTTTTATAACAATCAGGCCCACCTGGAACAAAGCACTCCCAATTTACACTTTTCAAACAATCAAGCACATGGTCAAACTGACAAACTGTCCCCACAACAGACACTCAGATACTCACCAACACAGCCCCCGTAATGCAGCACTTAGTGTACCTCCTCTCAGACAGATCCCAGTCAAACTCCCTCTGTTAGCCTCTCCGCTGTTACACCAACATAAGTGCTCATGTGCACAGCGCTATGTTGGTGGGAGAGCTTCTCCCGTCAGCATAGAGTATCTTCACCAGACGTGCTGCAGAAGCGCTGTACCTGTAAACAAGGCCTTAGATTTGGAGGCTCTAGGAACACACAAAGAATGGTCTTGTCTGTATTGTTTTACTAAGTAGATTATTAAGGTTACAATCACAAACAAAGACCAAAACCTAAGTGAGCCCACACGCTAGCTAATGCTGTATTCATACTCACATACTCAAAGATATAATCAAGTCTGGTGGATCTCTCAACAAGTGGTCAGTGACAGAGGGGCAGTAGCGTAGCTAGTGGGGTGCAGGGGAAGCAGGCGCTTCCCCTCAGCACATTTTCCAAAAGCGGGGCCCATGCTCCGCTCTGAAGCTTGGTCTGCCGGGCAGCGCTGGGCTCCTGCAGGCAAAGGAAGGCAACACACCTGGAGGAGCCATGGGGAGAGGGTGGCACGGCCGGAGGAGCGTGGGGGGGGGGCGCAGCGGGGGGGCCCGCACCCCCCCCCCCCCCCCCGCAGACAACTTTGATGCAGACGGTTTGGCGGCCGGGCCCCTTGGAGCGCTCCACGGTGCAGAGGCAGCAGTTCCTGCTGGCCCAGGAGAGCCCCACCAGCGCGGCCGCAAAGCAGAGGCAGCGGCAGAGCCCGTGCATGGTGGAGGAGCGGACGCCGCGGCTCTGCGCTGCTCATGGCAAGCTCCGCGCACAGCCTGCTGCGAGGGCGGCTCGGTGCCCGCCCCGCCTCCTGCACTGACCGGGTCCCAGGACGCCCCCGGGGCAGGAAGGGTCTCCCCCGCCTCCTCGCGGCAGCCACACCGGGCAGACCCGCGGCCAGTCACTCCCAGCAGGAGCCTCGGCGCGGCCCTCGGCTCACCGGAATAAAACTCCCCAGAGGAGGGGAGAGCGCTTTCCCCCCTCCCGCTGTGGCCTGTCAGTGTGACCCGCCCACAGCCAGGCTCCGCCAGCAGCCCTGGGCAGGGCAGCGCCCACGGGCTGAGCGGGCGAGCCGGGCTGCAGCTTGCTCGGACCGCGCCTGGCGGGGCTCGCTGCCGTCTGCCCCCACCCTCCAAGGGGTAGTGCCAGCGCTGAGCCTGGGCTGGTGCTGCACGCGGCAAGCCCCTCCGAGGCAGTGACAGTGGGGTTTGCTCTCTGCTGCTGGTTGGGCCGGGCCCCAGAAAGAAGCAGCAGAAGGGCAGGCAGCAGACTCCCAGGCTCTCCCAGTCCCAGGGGCAGCTCCAGCCCCCTCTGCACAGAGAGCCCCGGGGACCCCAGCCCACTCCCATCCCCGGTAACCCCTCCCCAAGCTCCATACCCCATGTACCCCTCCCATGTACCCCGTGCCCCTGCCTTTCCCTCTCTTTCACCTCCCCTTGTACCCCCGTCCCCTGCCACCCTCCCTACATCCTCCCCTCAAGTCAAACCCCCTGTCCCCCTCCCTCCACATCCTCTCCTTCACCTCCCCTCGTACCCCCATCCTCTGCCACCCTCCCTCCACATCCCTCCCCTCCACCTCCCCTCAAACCCCCTGTCCTCTGCCAGCCTCCCTCTACAGCCACGGGGGGTGGCTCGGCCGGAGGAGCGAGGGGGGGCGCAGCATGGCCGCAGTGTGGCCGGAGGAGCCAGCCAAGGGGGGCACGGTATGGCCGGAGGAGCCAGGGGGCGTGGCCAGAGGAGGAGCCAAGGGGGGGGTGCCTTTTTTATGTTTGCTCCCCCTGCTCTTAGAACCTGGCTACGCCACTGCAGAGGGGAGGTTCCTGCTGGGGTCCTCCCTCAGGGTCTTCCCTCTCTACCCCAGCCAGGGAACTTCTCATATTGTTCTGACCACGCCTAACACCTTATGCTTATGCATGAGAGTTCCTGGGGTCCCTGAAGGATCTGTGCTGGAACCTGTGCTATTCAACATATTCATAAACCATCCAGAAAAGCAGGTAAACAATGAGGTGGCAAGGTTTGCAGATGCTACAAAATTATTCAAGCTAGTTAGGGCCAAAACTGCCTGCAAAGAATTACAAAGGGATCTTACAAAACTGGGTAACTGGGCAACAAAATGGCAGATGAAATTCAATGTTCATAAATGCAAAGTTATGCACATTGGAAAACATCATCTCAACTATACATATAAAATGGCCGGGTCTAAATTAGCTGTTACCACTCAAGAAAGAGATCTGAGTCATCATGGGTATTTCTCTAAAAACATCTGCCCCATGTGCAGCAGCAGTCAAAAAAGCTAACTATGTTAGGAACCGCTGAGAAAGGGATAGACAATCAGACAGAAAATTTCATATTACCGTTATATAAATTCATGGTATGTCCACACCTTGAGCACTGCATGCAGTTCTGGTTGCCCTCTGTAAAAAATTATATATATATATATATATATATATATTAAAATAAATACAGAGAAGGGCAACAAAAATTATTAGGAGTATGAAAAAGCTGCTGTACTAGGAGAGATTAAAAAGACTGGCACTGTTCAACTTAGACAAGAGATAAATAAGGAGCCAGGGATATAACAGAAGTCATAAAATCATGAATGGTCTGGAGAAAGTAAATATATCCTGCAATTGCCACCAGTGTTACAAAGGGAGTTGGACAAGATGTGCAAAAAGTATTGGACTGAGTATGCATTCCTGTTGGACTCCAGTTTTCTCTTCAAACCACTCTGTCAGCTTTCCCCTGCATGCATAATGCATGTCAAGCTATGCTATAGGGAGTCTTTAGTATTTGAATCAACTTGCTGCTAAATGTGTACTTTTTGTTTTAACACTTTTGTTATATTAAACTTTTTGTGAATACTTTCCACAAAGCCTTTCTGTTAAGGTAGTTGAATACTCTCCTCAAGTTACTGAATGTGATATACAGGGGTTCGTTGAACTCTGGCTCTGGAAGATTTGATGAAAAACAAATCTGATCTATGCTGGAACATCCAGATCTAAAGCCAGCATGTGACTCAGAAAGGATTTCCTGTGCTCTTCTTTTCATTCGGCCGAGAATCCCTCTACATAATACCTTGCTTAGAAAATACTTATAAGAGTTGTTCCTCTGTAGTTGCTGCAGTCTTTCGGGTCACCTTTCTTAAAGTGATACAATGATTGAGTGTTGCCAGTCTTCAGGGATGTCACCCTTCATCCCAATGAGGTTAAATAGTTTCAACGGAGCATGACCATGTCTCGTCCACCACGTTTTAACACTGCAGGTGATATATCAGCTAGATCAGGCACCTTGTTGTTTTTCAAGGACCTGATTGCGGATTCAATTTCTGCTTCCAGTATGTGGTGGCCTTTGTTGTTGCCTTTGCAGTTGATGACCCAACTGTCCTTGAGGCTAACTTAACTATTCATTTTCAGTACCCAGCGAAAATATTCTTTGCGTTTTTAAGCTTTTGATCTTCATCAACAACACAGTTTTCCTAAGCATCACATATTACCAGTCATAATTCATACCATTCATATTAAAGAGGAGGGTGGTTGTATGGTTGAAGCACAAGACTTGGAGTCAGATCTGTTATCTACTTGTGACTGGACCACAAACTTCCTGTGTAACCTAGTGCAAATCACTTACTATCTGATTCTGCCACCCGCACGCTAAATAGTACCTTACTCTGCAAGTATGGTACTACTCAATGTGAATCTGTTATTTAACATCTCTATTCCCTATTTTACAGCTTGGTAAGCGGGAATAGAATAGTCCCCTTAGTCACAAGGTAAGTATACATTCAGATACATATAAATCTTTATTATAAATATCAACAGAGGGTCCTGTGGCACCTTTAAGACTAACA
>NW_020664436.1:9140693-9163363 GCF_002925995.2 Terrapene triunguis | reverse complement strand
CTCTTTTGACAGCACAAAGCTGCTTCTTTTATCCATATAAAGTAAACACAATTCAATGTCAAATGTGAGGAATGGATCAGATGCTATTTTACAGAGCACTAGAATCCACCTTTGACATGAAATGTCCTCTTTCTTTTCATAGTAAAATGAACCTCTCCAAATTTGCATTGGGATGGCAGTGAAAGAGAGAAGTCAGTTAAACCACATTTGTAGTAAGAAAACAACACCCTCTCTTCCCTCAAGCAATATATACCAAAGTTTAAATCAAGCTTCATGTTTCTTTTACATAATCTTTAAACCTGCCTCAATGACAAAGTTTTTCCAAAGTTTAAAAATATCCCCTATCAAGTTATTTATGCACTCAAAATATTTTTCCAGGACCATCTATTATTTCTGAGTTTGTTTTCCCAAGGGTCCTATTGTGAATGAACTCAAAAGCTACAGTTGGAAGGTATGGATTTAATCCATGTGCATAAGATCTCAGGCTCAGTCCTGAAAACACTTAGGCATATGTGCCTAGTATTAAGCATATGAGTACTTCCATTGAAGTTAATGGGACTACCCATGAGCTTAAAGTTAAGCACATGCATCAGTGTTTGCAATGTAAGGTCCTAAAGAACTATAATAATTTTCAGTAAATATTTCTACGGCCTCTCTTTTCTCTGAAATGTTTAACATCTTTATTGTCCCTTGAAGACTTAGCTAGCTAAATAAGCCTGTTCTGCAACATCGTGTATGTTACCTGTGATTAAAAGCTAGGACTGGGAAAGCTTTGTGAATTTTAATTCACACAAGTTCCAGCTTATTTTGCTATTTCCGATTCTGGTGTTTTAGCACCCTATGAATTTCAATTAGAGTTTTGGGGTCAACCTAACGCAGAGCAGGAAAACCCAGCAACATTAATTAAGCACTGTGAATTACACATGGGATCATTTGGCTTTTGATTGAAACCAGAAATAGAATTAATGTCTGTCTTGGAAATTCCTATTTGCAGGTTGATATTTAGGTGAGAGAAGTTGAATTTGGAAAGGACAAAAAGGCCCCATCTAGACGAGGAAAATAGGTCACATTTTCAAAATGTTTAAACTAACGCTTTTTTAAACACAACTTTGCAACAAACGTGGACAGAGTGTAACATCTTTTTCAGATATGTTAGCTAGCATGTGTCCAGCTAATTCATTTTAAGGGTGTTAAGCTGTTTCTACAGTAGTGCAAAGTAATGTTTAAAAATGTATCGGCTAACACATTTTCAGACATGATCTAGTCTAGATAGGGCCAGGGAGGAAGAAGGAAGTTTTCTTTTTAAATGTAAATATGACACATTTACCAACACTTCTGTTTTATAAGATTCCTTTTCAGTTAGAACGATAAGTGTCATTGTGTATGGTTTTTAATAACGCTTTTTAAAAGAGATGTGTAAGGAGGAGAAAAGAAGGCAGATACTTTCCTTCCCCTGCACTCCTGGGTAGGCAAAGATCAGATTCTATGGAAACCATTTCCTCATGGTTGTGGCTAAAATCTAATATATCAAAAATGCAATAGAACTGAGTCATGTTCTATCAGGAATTTTATGTAGGATCCACAATTCAGTAGGAGCACATCTGCACAAGCCACAGAGAGATGTCTGAGGGTCTGTCACACACAGAAGAGTGCCTAGATAGCTGCAGGCTAACATCAAGAGGTGCATGCACCCGTGGTGTAGCTGCAGCAGAGGCATCGTGTTGTTTTGGAAGGAAAGTGGGCCTGGCTGCTGGAGGATATGAAGATGGTGGTTGAGTCTGTTAGCCTGTGTGAGTGTCAATGATGAGTGAATCCAGGCTGTGTACAGTCAGACATGAGGCAGTGACCATCCCAGAGAGAATTATAACAGGAAGCCAGTTTCAGACTTAACTGTGAAGGGAATTGATGCCCCTCCGTAACAGCAGGTGCGCAAATAGTGGAAAAGATACTCTTTAAAACTTGGAAGTGGATTTCTGTTTGAGAACAGGACTTGTTTTCTGTGGACAGTTGAGCATTTGCTAAGAGTCATAAATGGGCCCTCTGGTGAAAGTTTTGTTGTTGTTTTTTATTAAATGGACTTGCAGACCTCAGCTCAACATTATCCCCCTGAGAGAGCCCCACAGCAAATAGAAATGCTGATCTACCACATTACACTGGGAAAGTTCAAGAAAATAGGCTCCCAGAAGCTATCATGTGACTCATACCATGTGACTTCTGGTATCCGTGAACCTAAAAAACAAACTGCTAAGCTCAGTTTCTTTAAAAAAAAAAAAAAAAAAAAAGCTGTCTATCCAAATCAATTCTTTTTGATGAATGGGTTCCGTACTTGCCACCATCTTGTGACAAAAAAGTCTATTTTAAATTTGCATAATCCTAACTCAATGCCTCAAAGCGGCGCACCGCTGACCCTGGCTTGTCTGATAGTGATGATAACGGAGTGTATTCTCCAGTAGGTCCTACCATGGTATTAAGGTGCCAGGGAGGGGACAGTTGTCCTCCTTCTTGAGGTTGGGTACTAGCTAAGTTGAGGAGGTAAACCTGCCACTGACAGCATAGCCAGCGTGTGGCTGAAGAAATGGCTAAAACAGCATGAATAAATAGGCCCCAGTTCCTTGCGTGTCCCTCGATCCATTCTGCAGCAACGGTGCAGAGTTCGATTGACGAGAGGCTGTTAAGAATCTCAGGGGCCAGAGAAAGGACTGCCCTCTCAGTGTGTACCTACAACTGCAAGACACTGATGAGGGATGACTCGATCAACCATATAATGGAGGAGAAGGCAAGGACAGCCTGCGCTGTCCTTAGTCTCTCTGAAACATAACAAAGAAAGGAGATGGAAGTGAAGTGGAGAGATGGAAGCACCATCATGTTGGGAAAAGGAGAAGGTGTGAGAACTGTTGGAGGAATTGGTTTTATCATCAACAAGGAATGGTCTTCAAAAATCATCTCCTGCAAGTTCAAGTCATCACGCATTGGAGTGCTGTACCTCCAACTGAACAAGAACAGCACCCTCAAGATTATCTAGATCTACACTCCCCCAAGCACAAATGAAGATGATGATGTGGAAGAATTCTATCAGAAACTTGAGGAAACCCTTGCTCAAAAATCCACATATACAATTGTGATGGGAGACTTCAACGCCAAAGTTGGAAGAGGGAAAGAAGGCGAAAAGTTCATTGGAAGGTCTGGCATCGGCAAACGGAATTCATGAGGAGAGTGACTGGCAACTCTGGCAGAGACAAAAGAAATGTTCATTGGTAACACCTGGTTTAAGAAAAGGCCAAGAGAAGGTGAATATGGATCACACCCAATGCGAAGAACAAGAAGGAGATCGACTATATTCTGATCGACAAGTGGTGCATTGTACAAGACATCTGAGTAGTGCCATCATTCAACACCAGTAGTGACCATCACTTGCTCAGAGCGAAGCTTAACTTCAAAGTCAAGGTGGAGAAGAAAGCGCTACAGATGGCAAATCAGGGACAGAGACAGTGGCCAAAAATGTTCAACAAGGCAATCCTGAAAGCCAGCATTTCCAAGGACGACTGGAATCTCATAGATAACTGCGATGAGGACTGTAAAAACTTCACTGATAAGTTGAGGCAATGTGTGAAATTAGCCAAGAAAGAAAGACCAAAAAGAGAGAAGGGAAGAATCTCGGAGGAAACTAGGAATTTGCTAGAGAAGTGGAGGAATATGAATCGAAATGATGGCGATAAACTCGAGTACTCCCTCCTCTGCAAGCTGATAAGAAGACTAAAGGAAGACTTAGAAGTACTGAAATGAAAGGCTCTTAATGACCACTGAAGATCGCAGAAGCCTCAAAAAATGCAAATGGGAATTGACACTGTACAAGTTGACAATAATGGTGCTGAAGAACAAGGACGGAAAACCAGTAATTGACAGAACAGGAGTGGAAGCGGTCTGCAAAGATTTCTACACCAAACTGTTCCTATCTCAAATAAATGTCCTACTACCAACACTTCAACAGACCAACAAGCACGCACTCCCAGTCCTCATCAGCAAAGTTCGACATGCAATTTACCAAATGAAGGAAGGGAAAGCTCCAGGAAAAGCTGGACTAACAACCAAAATGGTAAGATCTGAAGGCCATGACCTCTGGAAAACCCTTGCTCAGAGGTTTAGCTGTTACTTGGAAAAGCAGAAGATACCATTCAGGTGGAAGGAGTCCAACACCATTTTGCTGTACAAGAAAGGTGATTGTGAAGATCTAAAGAATTATCCTCCAATATGCCTGCTCTCACATGTCTACAAGCTAGCTACCAAAATAATAACAAAACGACTAACAGAGTCTGGACGAGCAGCAGCAGAGAGGGCAGGCAGGTTTCCGAAGGAATTTCAGTACATTGGACCATATCTTCACTATAAACTAGCTATTGGAGTGCTCAAGGGAATACAAATTTCTTTTATGCATTGCTTTTTCACAGTTGATGAAGGCATTCAACAGCGTAGAGATCAATGCAGTGCTGAAAGCTCTTGCAGAGCTGAGCATCAACACAAACTACATCAAACTACTAAAGGAAGCAAACTCTGACTGCTCTATGGATATAACTGTGTTTGACACTCTCCTTCACATCCCAGTCAAAAAGGGTGTGAAGCAAGGAGACATAGTTTCACTGAAACTCTTCACAGCCTGCCTCGAAATGGTAATGAGGCGGATGAACTGGAAGGGTGGAATCAGCGTCAATGGAGAGCATTTAAACCACCTCAGATTCGCGGACAATATCATGTTGATTGCCAAAAACACTATCAAAGTACAGAAAGTGCTGCGAGAACGACACAAAAAGCAGCCACGTCGGACTGAAAATGAACTGCTCTAAAATGAAATGTATACAGTCTGATGCTTTGCCAAAAGCCCAAATAATAGTCAAGGAAGAACAAATATCAGAAGTTGAACAATACGTCTATTTGGGCCAAGAAATTAACATGCGCCACGATCAGGAAGGCAAACTCTCATGAAAAAAGAAAGCTGGTTGGCGCACATTCAATTCTATCAAGGATGTCCTCCAAGGAAAAACCAACAATGCAACACATGCCAGCCTCTTCAACTCAACAGTACTGCCAGCAATGTTGTATGGCAGTGAAATATGGGCACTGACGAAGATAGAGGAGTAACAACTGTCTGTCACGGAGAGGGCGATGGAAAGAAGAATTTTGGGGATTTCAATCCATGACTGAGTCCCCAGTGAAGTGATCAGACAGCAGAGTGGAGTGCAGGATGTCATTGAAAGCAGGTACAGTAAAATGCGATGGGCCGAGCATATAGCTAGGCTCACTGACAATCAATGGACTACAGCTGTCGCTGAGTGGTACCCACAGGAACTGAAACGACCACTCGGCCGACCTCCAAAGAGATGGGAAGATTTTATCATGAAAAGGCATGGCCACATATAGAGAAGAAAGGCCAAGATAAGAGAAGAATGGAAGACATGTTGTGATCGGCGCAATCTATAGGAGGGCTGAAGGACCAATTGATCAAGGTGATAAAATTGCACAAATTTGCATGAAGTGCTGCCTGGTGGCTCGGAAGCTTCTAGCCCATTCCAAAAAATAAAATCACCTATTATAGATGCCCCAAATCCCATACCAATAATGCACACCCCACATTTGCCCTTTTGCTCCCAGCACATTTATGCTCCCCCTGCATCTCTGGAGCATTCTTCTACACAAAGGTGATGTCTACACAGCAGCTGGGAGGACATGTGATAGCTCTGCTCCAGCTAGTATCTAAAAATAGCTATCATATGTGCATATAGGAAGCTGGGAATTACACCTCCCAGCTACTACACAGACATACCCAGTGTGACAAAGTTCCTCCTCTATCTTGGTGGGTCCTGCGCTTATTGGCAGATTTTCTTGCCTCAGAGATTCACCATGTGGGTTGGGGAACAGCCCAGAGACCTTCCCCTCTGGAAGAACCCACAGTTCAGGTCAATTGGGAGGTTTGGGGGGAACCCAGGCCCACCCTCTACTCTAGATTCCAGCCCAGGGCCCTGTGGACTGCAGCTGTCTATAGTGCCTCCTGTAACAGCTGCATGACAGCTACAACTCCCTGGGCTACTTCCCCATGGCCTCCTCCAAATACCTTCCTTATTCTCACCACAGGACCTTCCTCCTGGTGTCTGATAACGCTTGTGCTCCTCAGTCCTCCAGCAGCACAGCACACCCTCTCAGCTCCTTGCGCCTCTTGCTCCCAGCTCCTCACACTCTCACCACAAAGTGAAGTGAGCTCCTTTTTAAAACCCAGGTGCCCTGATTAGCCTGCCTTAATTGATTCTAGCAGCTTCTTCTTAATTGGCTCCAGGTGTCCTAATTAGCCTGCCTGCCTGCCTTAACTGGTTCTAGCAGGTTCCTGATTACTCTAGTGCAGCCCCTGCTCTGGTCACTCAGGGAACAGAAAACTACTCATCCAGTGACCAGTATATTTGCCCTCTACCAGACTCCTGGACCCCACTGGTCTGGGTCTGTCACACCAGTTAAGATCAGACCTGGAGGAGGAGGGGTTAGAAGTTATTTTTTATTCCCCCACCCAGACCTGAGAGGTAGCTCCAGAAAGGACCTCTTCTCACTCTTCCCAGACCTGAGGTAGAAGTTCTAGCAGGGCTCTTGACCCTATTTCCAGGCTTGGGTCTACAGGAGTGGAAAGTTCCTTCTTCGTAACACATTATGAGGAGACAGAGGCAGCAAAGTTGCCCTAAGCTGCTGGGTTCATTGTTACCTTCTCAAGCCTCTCTACCCCTTGTGAAAATGGTATCAACTCCTTCCTATTCCCTATCCAAAAGCTTCTGTTGGCTCTTAAGAACCAGTGGAGGGCTCTGTTTGCAATATACAACAGCTCTGATTGGCTTCCCTTACCTATCTCCCCCACATCCTGGGGAAGGGAAGCCCACCAGTCTGAGGGAGTCTTCCCCACAGACTGCAGAATCTCTGAGGAACACCCATAGAAATGTCAGACCTCCTAATTTTATTTCTATGTTTGAACCCCATTTTTAATGGGTTTGGGTTTTGTAACAAAATTTGTTCTGCTCCAGTAAAATCTCTTTACTTGGTGCAGGAAAGTTAGGCTTTTGCCAAGAAAATATATACATAGTTCAAAAGTTTAACAAGACATTTTTGTTCCTAGCTTCACACAAAATAACATCACTCAAAATTGTTTTGGAAATACGCAGCAAAATTAAAATACATAGAGTGTAAATCAGAGAGAGTGTGTTTATCGTAGCCTTTGAAATGTTCTAAAGCAGCCTGAGCTGAAAGGAAAGGGCCTCTACCTTAGCTTAATGCCAAGTGATTAGTCCTGTCCAAGACAATCAATTTATGATTAAGATCTTACAGAAAACCCTTGTCCTTTTGTGTTTCAATTACAGAAAATATTACAGTGCTAGCGTATATATTGTTTAAAGTGAAAAAGCATTCAGAAGTAATAACTAATAACAGCAAATGGTGCGTGATGACCTGCTGGGAAAGGGCTGCTTCAGCCCCTGACTCTGCTCACATCCTTGCTGTTAAACTAGTTTTAAAGATAGAAAATACCTTGTTGGAGGGTGTGTGTGGAAATAATATAAATAGGTTCAACAGCAAAGAGTAGCGACAGCAAGATCCGTTATTTCAACCTCATCTAGGGAGAAGGTTGGGTGATGAGGAGAGGGAGGAAGACTGCCCTCTGTTTCAGTAAAAACCTCACAAGGGAGCTCTTCATGGAGAAAGGTTGTGTGAAGTTTCTCTTGGAGTTTTTTTCCCTTCCCCTCAGAATGAGCATCGGTTCAGTCCCTAAACGTGGGAGTGAAATCCTAGGCCCATTGAAGTCAACAGGCAAACTCCCATTGACTTCAATGAGGCCAAGCTCTGGACATATCTCAAGGGATCTGCTAGAGTCCCAAGATCAGCTCAAAGCAACAGAGAGTCCTGTGGCACCTTTAAGACTAACAGATGTATTGGAGCATAAGCTTTCGTGGGTGAATGCCCACTTCGTCGGATGCATGTGGGCATTCACTCATGAAAGCTTATGCTCCAATACATCTGTTAGTCTTAAAGGTGCCACAGGACTCTCTGTTGCTTTTTACAGATCTAGACCAACACGGCTACCCCTCTGATACTTAAGATCAGCTCAGAGGCCCAGTGTCTCTGCACAGACTCTGGGGGATTCCTGCCTGCCCTCCTCTGGCTCCCTGGCACTGACAGGGCTTCCTTCACCAGCAGACATTCTCACAGATCTCACCTGGAGAAGAAGCAGTGTTTGCCCAGTGAGCGTGAGAAGCACCGTGCAAAAGCCAGAGACATTAACTGCTGGTGTTCAGGAGTCAAAGTGAACATTCCCCTTCCATCTGTCTTTACCTCCCCTGCATCCCTGCACCTAAAGAAGAACCATCACGGTCTTAGAGGTAGGGGGAGATTGTGCAGTGGCTGACTTTCACCACCTCCAAAAGGGAAAATCGATGTGCAGAAGTTTTTGTATGTGTGATGATACCTCCATGCCATTGCCACCTCCATTTGACTGAAGCAGTTGTGGCAATCAAAAAATGTTCTTTATTTGCAGACAGTGGGTGCTATTTCTGAAATTATGTTCTGTCTGTGCAAAAACTGATTCTGGATCTCAGTATGAGGGAGTGAAGTGAGGGCAGTGTAAGTATTTTTACACCTTTTTGACCTAATTAGTTAGCCGAAATTCAGGGTATAGTGCATTGTTTCAGTTAGGAGGAGAAATTGATTTTGGAGTCAAGTTTTTTTTTTATGCAATCCTGTTTACTTACAACAAATGTACAAAGTGCTGTTTCCCAGAACACAGCAGGAATCAAACAGCAGGAGACAGTTTCTTTGCTCACAGTTCCAAGCCTCTTTCCAGCCAGTACTTAGCCCAAAAGCTCTGTATCCAGGCTTTCCCCAGGGACATGTTCCTAGTGCTTGCTTTGGCTGTGTCATTGGCTTTCTGCTGCTTCTCTTTCAGCTTCCCTGCTTTTTCTCCTGCTTCTCACACAAATACACACCTCCACCAAACAATACCCAGCAACATTCCCACACCCACATGTGCTTCTGTTTTAGGAGTTGGCTGCTATTAGTTTCAGCTAACTGGTTCCATAAAGGAACTTAATTGTTTCTTACATTTATTAACAATTAAGCCTGGCTGTTACTCTCACCAGTTTCTATGAGGCTTAACCCAACCCAAAACAACATAAATGTAATGGGCCCTCAACTTTAATAGCTATATATGAACAATAAATGTATTCTGTGAAGGACAACATTCCAGTCTCCAAAACATACATGTAGAAACAACCTTAAAGACTGTAAAATTCCCTGAATGTGTAAAAAGGGCAACCTCTCTAAATTTCTGTAAATGGCAAATCTAGTGACAGTATAAATATTAGGGCATTTGGGAAATGAGTTGACAGGCCTATAGTCATTTTTAGTCTATGGATCTTACCTACTAGATTCCTGCCATGTGTAAAGTCAGTCTGGTCTGTAGTTATAACCTAGTTTATCACTTTATGCTGCCTACCACAATATTAACAAGAACATAGATATTTAAAATGTATACCATATGTGCACCTTTTGGAGAGGATTCAAATGAAAATGGATAATAGATCCACGATGAAATAATTCTCAGTAAAGAAATTCTTTGGTATTCTCTCTTCTGCCAATTTACATGAAGTTATATTATATGGCAAAATACTGGGTTTTGTCACATTCCAAGATGATTGAGTAGGATATTAATAAGAGTCTGACGTGACCAGCCTATATAAGTATCTGGCAATGTAATTATGAGGTAGATCAATTTATTTTAAATAATCAATAAAGGATCTTTCAACTGAGAAAGAAAGGAAGCAAGTTCAGAGTAGACATGTAATATGGATCAAATGAACTGAATACTTAGATTTTCTTATTTTTGGTGATACCTAGCCAAATAGAGAGAGAGTTCTTTGCAAAACTGAACAACAAGGCAGTGAAGTTCATGTAGGCAAGTAAAAAATTGTAATAAAAAAATCAGAACTCTAGTCATCATGGAGGGGAAGGAGTACTACTACTCACCTTTGGAAAGTATTAGATGGCTGTACAATTCTTATGGTACTCTGTGATCATCTTTTCCTCTTAATAATTTATGTATAGGTATTTATGTTAAAAATAATTCTTCCCAATATCTTTAATCTTTGAAAGTTATTGTTTTTGTATATAGTATATATACATAGTATATTTTTTATAAAGTAAAGGGAACAATAAACATTAGTGACAATGGTGACAATATTGGGTCTGATTCTCCTTTCACAATAGAGCTAAGGTGTTTTCAAAAAAGCAAATGGGCGCCTAATGCTAGGCTCTTAAATCCATATTTAATATAAACAATTGAGAAGAAGAAAAACAGGGAACCACCTTTTAACTCTTGGGAAATATGTTGGAATAGGAGCAGTGTAGCAGGCAGAGTGAGAAAAACTATGGATATTCTTTAAAAGGTAGAGATTGCCTTTCTTAAATAGACAGTTAACATGACACTTATTCTTGAAGTATACTAAAGCACTTCCAAACCACTGGTGTGCAGCCATCTGTGAGTGAAAGAAACAGTTGTTTACCAGTGGATTGAAACACTGCACAAAAGATCTTAAAATCCCAGTTCTGCAAACATTATTGAGTGAACCTTGAGTAGAGCCATTGGCTTCAGGGTAGTAACCACTATGCTTAATAGTAAGTGTTTTCAGACCCTGTGTCAGGAAATGAAGAATACCGTATCCTTTTAAAACTGCAAGAGGAATTTAGATAGAATGTAGATACGCAAATAGTAATTTGGTCAAAACACAGGAGTCAAGACCTCCGGAGTTGCAAACAAGTTCCATAAAATTGTTGATGATCACAGTGGTCAGGACTTCAGATTTGTCTCACCTGAAATAGATCAACTGCAACAGCACAATGGTTGCTTATTCTATGATGGGGCTTTGGATGAAATTTCTAGGTTTTCTTTGAAGGTTTCCTATCCAAGTATTGAGCCTACTTAGTTTGTGAGAGCTAAAAATATCACAACATGAAGGGGTAAGGTGGCTGCAGAAATAAACAGAAAACTGGAATCGAACAAGATGTACCATAGATAGGCCTTGAGGCTTCATTCTGCCAGGTGTTGAACAGTCTGACTTTGATCCAGCAAAGCCCTTAAGAACAGACTTAATTTGAAGTATATGAGTAGCCCCACTGAAGTCAATAAGACTACGCACGTGCCTCAATGCTTTTCTGGATCAGGGCCAGAATGTTCAATACCTTGCGAGACTGAGATCTCGGTGAACAATTTAGGAACTGAATGTAAATGTTCACTTTCTAATCCATCCACTCCTTCCTTCATCTTTGATCAGCCATCTCTGTTTCAGTTGTAGTTACGAGTAACATTTGTAAGCAACATACCTTTTTTTTTTTTAAGGTAAGTAAATAAGCTCCCTTCCTTTCACTGTTCTTGCTGCCTTTGATGTTCTGCTCAGTTGCAGCTGCTCTCCAATGCAATCCCATTTTCCTGCAAGAAATCTATTAAAGCAACCAGTGCCAAAAGCTCTCTTTATACTTCATATACTTGGCACCGTAGGGATTATGAACATCTTCCAGGTCTCAGAATGGCAAATCTCATGTTCAAATACCAACCTGCCATTTAGCTGTGCAGGTGCTAGAACTCAGCTCCTGTGTTTGTTCCTGTTCTCCTACTTCCCCTGAATAAAACCTGAGATTTTTCTTGATGAATTTCAGCTTAAAGTTGAACCCCAGGAAGAAAAATCCAGCTTGAATAAATAGACAACCAGATGAAGAACATTCTTATTTCATGAATAAGACTTTGTGTTTGCAGACAGGAGTCAGCTATTTTATTGAATACTTTCTCCAGCTAGGAAATGGAATTCCTTGCCTATTATGTCCCAGACTGCGATCCACCTCTGTGCAGGTGTACAAAGGGGAAGGAGGCAAGAAGCCTTGCCCCCCCTTGTTCCCTAGAGGGCAGCCAAGTACAATCAGTCCCTGCAGCCCCCAGAGCTGAAGGGGCTATTTGACCCTATTGATCTTTGTGTTCTGCACATTGGATGATCTCCTGCCTACTCTTGCTCATTCCTGTGTGGCCACACAGGGTGCTGATATGGATTGGGGTGGGTGGGGGTGGGCTTCTGCATACAGTCTTTTTACCCTGTTCTGCAGCAGAGATACATGGCTTATGCTGCAAAGGGCCTTTTGTGTCTGTGCAGAAGGGAACTGAATTTGCCCCTTATAGCCTACTAATGCATATCCTTTTTAGCTTATTGCTATATTGACCAAGGGAGAATCGCAATGGTCAAATGATCCCAGCGCGCTCAAGTGTACTTAAGCATGTTAAGTTAAGACATTTTCATGGTGTAGAGCCAAAAGAGACAAGTTACCTTCAAATTAGCCACTTGAAAATAATCACTGTGGATCTTCCATGGGGGACATCTGCTTCACAACAGAAATGCTATTCCATGAGACAATTCAGTTGCTGTGGCAACAGCCTTTGACAGGTACTGAGAGTGCCAGAGAGCAGAAATTACATGGTACGTAGGCCAGTAGCCCCTTGACTGATGCCTCTGACTTTGCTGTACAAACAGAGTACTTCACAATGCTTTTCTGAGATCCTGCCAGTAAATAGGTACTAGAAGAATATGTATTCACTGTCAGAGAATGTTACAGGGAAAGGCGCTTGAGAAGTAAATACACTGGCTAGAAAATTAACTGGATCTAATTCTGTCATACACTAGCCATGGAAACAAAACTATGCTATTATTCACTCTCTTGACCTGAAATACATTTTACAACTATGATACTAAAGTGGTGCTCATAACAAAGCCTATCATGTATTTGTTAATAAGTTGCGTTCAAGCATCTTAAGGAGAGGCTGATGTGTCTGTATGCACACAGCAAGATGGCAATGTTTTGAAAATGTAAGTCTATCCTAAGTCATTCTGTCTGGTAGAAAAGATGTTTTTCACTATTTTCCGTTTTTTGAGTGATTAATAATTGCATATATATGTGACCCATAGATGCCAATCCAAATACTCAAAAATCATGAGTCAGGCCCCCAAACTCATGAGATTTAAAAAAATTGGGTTTCATTTTGTCTCTCTCCTGCTGTCAAAATGTTTGGAAATGTGAATCAATCTTCTCTCTGCAGCCATGAGGGTTAGAAACTTACTCTCATTAGACATGAGAGCTGAGAGTCTCAGGTAATAACCTGATTCAAGCAGCTGGGACTTAAAGAAAATGCCAAATATTATGAGATTCATAATGAAATGTTGAGAGTTAGCAGCAACGGTGGCCATTTGTCCTACAGTTACTCTTTCCAAGTTAGCTGAATTCTTACTGTTAGCTTTCAAATCTGGAGAATCAATAAGGGACCACCTTTTCTCTTTTTTTCTTCAATCTAACTAGGTGGGAGGCACTCACGCTATGATGGTGAGGGCTAATATAAGACCCTAACAAAAATAACAGCTTTAGCACTGCTAACATCTGATCACAACAGTGCAGATGACAGAAAAAAGAGAAGCAGTGAAAGAGGAGGCACCCACAATAGAAATGGTCTTCAATCTGAACAGTGTCTTATAGCACAGCGGCTAAAAGCAGTGCTGAGAGTGATGTTCCACCTCTTCTGTTATCACATTCTAGTGAGGGAGCAATTTATTGCAGATGGTAGTCACAGCCCAGCAGTGGATTCAGCAATGAATGAGGCATTTGAAAGCGCATGGAATGTGTGGCAGATAGGGTGACCAGATGTCCCGATTTTATAGGGACAGTCCCGATATTCAAGGCTTTTTCTTATATAGGCGCCTATTACCCCCCACCTCCTGTCCCAGTTTTTTTAGACTTTCTATCTGGTTGCCCTAGTGGCAGACCAAAGCAAAGTTAACTCATACTCTGAATTAATTGGATGCAAATTTGAACACTCCCAGCAGAGTATTTTGGTCCCACTCTGACTTTTAAAAAGCCCAATTCACTGGCGAGTTTTCAAACTGCTGCTGTGGCAATAAGGAAGAATGAGCTCCCTTTCCAGAGGCACAGGGCTACCAAATACACAGGCAAGGATCCAGTAAGATCTTTAGACATGCCACTGACAAATCTAATGATGCAGAATGCTGAGTGAGGCAGGAGTCCTGCAGGGGGGAAAAAAAGAGCAATCTTCTAATTAAAGACTATATTGTAATGCAAATGCATAAAACAGCTGAATTAAAGATGCATGGCTGATATCTAAGATCCTCAAACTTTAATGTTTTTAATATAGTTTTATAATGAAATATATACTTTCTAAATTTCATGTACATACTTTAGCTCTAACAACATCTGTCCTCCCTGTGCATTATGAAATGTGACTGAAAATTATACCTTGGAGGAAGAATTGTCCATATATTCACTGTTTATTACATTAACCAGTAATGTTTATTAAATTGTGCCCATCTCAATTTTATATGTATATAATCAGGAGGAAAAACATAAGGATTGGTTGGAACACTGACAAAAGACCACATAAAAACAAACCCAAGTAAATTGCTTTAATAAATCCTAATGATTTATATACCATAACACTGTAATATGGTTGTAAGCTCATTAGAACATGCTCCTCTCCATATTCAGGCCTGGGCTACACTAGAAAATTAGGTCAGTTTAACTATGTTAGTCAGGGGTTGTGAAAAATCCACACCCCTGAGCAGTGTAGTTAAGATGACCTATGTCCCCATGACAGCGCTAGGTCATTGGAAGAATTATTCCCTTGACCTACCTACTGCTTTTCAGGGAGATGGATTAACTATGCTGATGGGAGAATGCCCCGACAGTGTAGGTAGTGTCTATACTGAAGTGCTACAGTGGCGCAGCTGTGCCGCTGTAGTGGTTTTAAGTGTAGACAAGCCCAAGGCCTGGTCTACACTATATAGTTTGGTCAGCGTAAACCGCCTTGCATCGACCTAGTTTTGCATGTGTCTACACTTCAATTTGTCTCCTACCGATGTAAGTGCCCCATTACACCAACGTAGTAAAACCAGCTTGAACAGAAACCCACAGAGACTGCATATAGTACATTTCATTTTGTCAATAATCAGAGAAAAAAGAGCAAATGCAACTGATGGATTTTGTTCAGACACTTTTTTGGCCTCTCTTTCTCTTAGACCATTTATCATCTTTTCCCCATGATCTGCTTTCAGGTTTCCTGTGACCCTGTTAGCCTTTTGTAACAGCTGAATAAAGGCCAAGTGTATTACATCATGAAAGTCCAGAAAGCCCCTCCAACTTCATGTAGAAGAAAATGCAGTATTAAATTATGCAGGAGGACTTCAGGAGACACTTAGGCTCCGATTTAGACCATCTGCTTGTCAAATGTCTTGTCAGTATATCTTCATATTAACAAAAGCTTTTTCATCCTGAGTGATAGGTCTGATGACTGATCAAGACAAAGAAGTGCCAGTGATACTGATGTATCCCCAAAGGTTCTGCCAGTGATTAAATACAAGTTTGAATTTAGCTGATGTCAGGGTTGTTGTGACTTTCCAAACCTGGAAAATAAACACACACACAGACACAATTCTCTCCCTCTCTTCCCCCCAAAAAGAAGAGACCACTGTGAAAATGCACCGGTGGTTTATTAAATGAAATGCACAAGCACCTACTTTGTAAGTATATTTACACTTTTTCCAAAATAAAAAGTTTGCAGTTCTGTACGTAAAACCCAAGAACACACAATCAAGTCCCCCAGTCGACTTACTAGTTATAGGTTTAACTGTTTTATACCTGCCCCATTTTTGCCAACTCATTTGCTTTTCCCACACTTAGCTTATTAAGAAGTTTGGATCAAATCAATTGGAATATGTTAAACACAATGGATGCTGAGCTGGCTGTACAAGCTATAGATCATATTAAAAATTGAAAACATTTTGAATTCCTGTCTGATTTTTAATTCCACAATTTTCCACCATTTTGATACAAACCACAATAACCTCTGTCACAAACAGATGGGATAGAAATCTGACTCCCATTGTAAATGTGAGAAGAGAAGAAAAGTTCAGAATCCCCAAAGAACAAATTTTCTTCTTCCAATTCTTCATTCAGCATCAGGCTTTATATTTGGAGTCAGACACATTCATTAACTAATGGAAAGATTCTATAACTTTTCTCCCATTTTTCAATTTTGTCCTTGTGTGGTTTGTCCTTTGTTAATTATATCAAGCCAGTTTCCCACTGAAACTGTGACATCAGCATCATGGGCCCATAATCTCCCATTCCTCCTTCAATTGCCTTTGACAATGGAGTACCTCTCTGTAGGGTCCATTGTTTGTGTGTAAAATGTCCCTGTGTAATCAGCAAAGTCATCCCCGTGCTCAGGGAAATATTTAATATACGTATGGTAGTTGGATGCAAGAGGAGAGATGATTCTTCTTGAGAATTCCACTGTGTGTCATTTGGAAGCTGGAACATCAGTTCTCCTCTTTCATTCAACCTACCATGAGGGATGTAGAAGAATTTTCTTTTTTTAACTTCCACAATGTGTTTTATGACTGTTGGAGATGTTGCTTCTTTCTCAATTAAGCTTAAATAGGTGGCTGAGCACCCAGGGGTCAGAAGTTTAGGATGATGATTGCACCTGAGAATCTCCCTTTTTTCTTTTATTATTGTTGTCTGAACAAATAGTAAAGCCCTTCATCGTCATATTTTTCTGTGCGTTCTTGGATGGCATCTTCAAAAACTTGGCCACAATATTTTGTGGTTAAGATGGAATGTGGTGTTGTTTTTTCCATGTGGATGCTTGTAGCCAGTACTAGGTCCTTTCTCATGTTTGAACTTTTCTGAGTTACTGTCAATGTTGATTCTTTTAGGGCTTCCTTTTAATATTTCCTGTTTCTTTGCTTGCTGAATCTAATTATGGACCTCAACATTTAAGCCTCCTCAGTGACTACTATTCTAATTACAGTAGCAAATTCAAATACTGGTTAGTTTCAGAACTGATCATAATGATCCTGAAGAAGTCCATGCATATAGAAACTCTAAATTATGTTTTGATGCTATTTCTGAGCCATTAAAATATGAAAATGTAAGCAGAGTCAGGATGAGCTCTACCCTGACATCTGGTGGTGAATTATGGCGAGTGTGGAAAAGAACTCCAGGGGCTGATCTTGTTTGCATAGGCACACCCACTCGCCTGGCAGGAAACACAGCAACTGAAAGTGGTTACTTTGGCTGGTGTGGGATCCCCAGTTTCTCTATTATTGGGGCAGGAAGAATAAAGTTTTGTTACCCTGATTCTGTGAATCAAGGCCAGTGGAACTGTTGTATTACAGAAGGACTGAGTGAGTCCTTCACCATTACCTAAGTAGCACTTGCTTGACAAGGGGCATGGGTTACAAAACCCAGTGAATTGAGAGAGGATGGGGACAGGTATTTGTACCTGATGGTATGGGCCCCCTCTGAGGGTCCGAAACACCAATTGCACCACCTCCTCTCTCCACTGTTGAATGTCAGAGCTAACTTTGATTCCCTTAGGAGTCTAGTTACAGGCTGCTGAGCTGAATTCACTTTGGGCCAGTGGTGCACCAGCACTGGGGCTCCCCTACTAATGAGCTGAAATCGCTAAGAGCTGAAATCACAAAAGAGCTGATGTTATTAAGAGCTGAGATCACTGAGGCTATGTTAACTAGTGGGGGAGCCTGAAGCTATATTGCTCATGCAGCTGGCGGAGCAATTTGTGGGGACGACTGGAGGAGCAGCGAGCGGCGTGGAGCTTTGCGGGGCCGGTTGGAGTGGCCCAAGGAACGGCGAGCGGAGCTGTTTGCGGGGACGGCTGGAACGGCTCACAGGTCGGTGAGCGGAGCGGAGTGGAGCGGAGCAGCTTGTAGAGCGGAGCAGTTCGTGGGATGGCAGGAAAGTGGACTGGCTCGTGGTAAAGGCTGCGGCGGAACCCCCACGGAGAAACAGATGGCTGGCCAGCCTCGGATCACGTAAGGTGCCCCTTAACACCCTGCGTGGCCCCCCCCTTTACTCTGGGGCTGCACTGACCGGGGCAGAGACTTTGGGGGTTGTTGGACTTTTGGGACTTTGGGTGGTTGCTGGACCCCAGAGACTTTGGGGATGTTGGACTTTGGGGACTCTGGGTGATTTTTGGGTTGCTGGATTCAAGAACCAAAGGGAAAGGACACAGCCCAATTTGCTGGGGTGGGTTTTGCTCATGGATTGTGTTATGAATCCTGTTTGTGGTGTTTTTCCAATTTTATGCTGATGTCGTTTACCTCATGTTATTAAACATTTTCTGCTACACTCAGACTCCGTGCTTGCGAGAGGGGAAGTATTGCCTCTTAGAGGTACCCAGGGGGGTGGTATGTAATTGTCCCAGGTCACTGGGTGGGGGCTCGAGCCGGTTTTGCATTGTGTTATTGAAACGGAACCCCTAGATACAGAACCCGGCCCTTGTTGCTGCCAACTTAGAAGGGCAGAAGGGTTACAAAAATAATTGTAATCATCCCATTAATCTCATTAAGATGTAGATGTTCAAACTAAACATATTGATTAGACTTCTCTCCAGTTCAGAGCTCTCATGTATGGGTGAATTAGTTTAGGAAAAGAGTCAGCAGAGCACTAATTGTGCCTATTCATGGAGTTTTTACCCAAGAAAAACTCATACTGATGTTCAACCAGATCTATTTAAAACCTTTTTCTAACATCACTGTTTTTCTAGTTTTCTGATTTTATAGTTCAGAGTCCTCCTATATGTGAAATGCTTTGTCTCTCTCTCTCCCGCACTGAGTAACACTAAATTTCCAACTGGCATCCAAGATTTGTTTTTAAACTATATGGCCTGAAAAAGTTTGGGATCTGGTTACCTGCAAGATGGCTTTTCTCCCTATGAGGTACTGCTATAGCTGCAATCAGTAGAGGCACTTCAGCTGCCTCTTCCTCCATTTAAATCACTGGGAGCTGCTGGTTAGGCTTTCTTCATTGATGGGTCCTCATCTATGGATCTTGCTCCCCAATTTGGTCTATTAGAACCTGGATTTGATAACTATCTTGGCATGTTGTGCGGCCTATTATTTATTCCAGGTATTTGGGGAGGTGATAGATGACACAGTAGGATTTTAAGGGGATGGAGGAGTGGTTGTTTGCTATAAAAATGTTAATTTTAATTTGTGAAGCTCCTAGAATCTAAGTGATATGTAGCTACAACAATAAGTACACAACTGTTTACTCCTGAGGGCATTCTGCGCCAAAAAAAATAAAAATTCTGCGCACAATATTTTAAAATTCTGCAAATTTTATTTGTCAAATAAATGTGGAGGCTCCATTAGGGCATTAGGGAGCTTCCCTCCAGGACACGGACTCAGCAGTGAGGCTGCACCCAACCCTAACACAGCGCATGGACCGGGCCTGCCCCAGGAAAACCCCATGGCCCTGCCCCTCTGAGCCAGGCTCATCAGTTGTGGGCAGGCAGCCTCAGCAAGGCAGGATCCAAGTGTGGAGGGGATTAGTATGGGGGGATCCAGGTGTGGGTTGAGAGGGTTCTGTGAGGGGCAATCGGGGTGTGGGCAGCTCAGTGGAGGATCCGGGTGCGGGGGGATCTGGATGCACAGGGGCTTGTTGGGGGGTCTGGGTGCAAGGATAATGGGACTCTTCAGGGGGGTCCAAGTGAAGATAGTTGGGGCTCAGCAGTAGGGGTGTCTGGGTGTGGGGGGGATAGAGCTCAGCAGGGGGGTCTGGGTGTGGGGAGCTGACACAGACCCAGATGCCATGCAGGGGAAGAGGAAGTCCTGTTCTCCCCAGCCCAGCCAGGATTAGCAGCTGAGCCCAGTACAGGATAGGAGCTACCAGCCGGGTCTGGCTTTTGTGGATTGCATTCTTAGGCTCCTCTCCCCACCCGCAGTCATTGTATAGGTAGTTTAGGCCCCTAATTCAGACTTTTGTGGATCACAATGTTTTTCCTGTGATTTTTCTAGGCACCTAGAAGTTAAGCATTGCAACACTTGTTGTCACAGTTCCTTAGTATCTTTATTGATCCAAGCCTTTGTATCTCTGCTTTAATTCCTCATATGAATAATAGCACTTCCTTACCTCACACAGCAGCTGAGAGGATAAATAGATTATAGATTGTGAGGTGTTCAGATATTATGATACTAGGGGCCTTAAGTACCTCAGATAGATAATAGGTTCTGTGGATCTAAATAGGAGCACCCTTCACCCTGTCCCCTCCATCCCCACCCTAAGCAATGTTAGTAAAGGACCCCAAGGAGGGACAGGAGCAGAAGGCTGCCATCTTCTCACTGGGACTACACATCTTAGCAATAACCCTGCCTCAAACAGAGGCAGGCTGGTAACAAGCTCTTTTTTCCCTTTCAAAAATTACCTCCATAAGCTTGTCAAGCAACCCTCAGGTTTAAGCTGCATCCTCTCCACCACAGATAATCTCATTGCTCCCTTCCCTTGGAGGTTCTTACCCCACAACCACACGGTCAGATAATTACAGCTGGGAAATCTTATTGCAACTGTATAATGAGGGGGTGGAGGGAACTTTCTGCCCAGCAATGAAATGGGGGAAGAGATCTCCAGCCCAACCTCTTCTGGAACCCTAGTCTTGGGGTTGTAAAAAGGGGGGGGGAATATGAAGGGGATACTAACACCACCAGCATGCTTCCCTGAGTAAGTTCCCACTTAATTGATGGCGAACGCTCAGCTATTTTTAAGCTGATGTTCGTGTGTGTTTCATTTACCTTGCACTGCAGTAGTACTGTGGTGGGTATGTACCCCATATTGGTACTGAAAGATTTAACTGGAGACACAGAGTAATTAGTGCAGCTGGTTGCACCTGGACGGTGGGTCAGGCCTAACTGAAGATGAAGACCAACTGAGGGAGGAGCTGGGTGGTGAATGTAAAGGGAGGAATCCCAAATAAGAAAGCAGCTCCAAAGAGAAGAACTCTGTAGTTGCTCTCTGGTTGCTAGAGAGTGGGGGGGAAAGAGAGGCAGATGTACAGAAAGACCAAGGAGGGCTGTGGGAAAAGGCTTGAAGGAGTCTAAGGTAAAGAAGTCCAGGAAGGCAGCAAGGAGTGTGTAGGAGCGGACATTAGCAGCTAGTCCAATGCTGGACTGGAACCCTGAAGAGAGAAAGGGCCTAGCTTCCTTTATTGGTCCACTGCAGAAGGTAGTGCAGAAACACGCTGACAAAAGGAAGAGAAGGACCAGGTCTCCTGGGAGAAAGCCGTAGGAGCTGTCACTCTGAACAAGAGTGGGAGGACAACCCTGCAGCGCCTGGGAAGGGGTGAAGAGTTATGTTTATTTGTGTTTTGTTTATTGGATTCTTGGCTTGCTCCAGAAGGGGAGGCACTAAATGTGACCTGACCTGAGGGCCAAGTCACAAAAAGGCAGACAACTGCAGTGCCAGGGCGGCTTTTGGTAAGAGGGGCTAAAGGAGGAGAGCCTACTGTGCCACACCCAGCCAAGAGGATGGTGCGCCAGCAACGAGGCCTCTCAGTGTGACTGCCCTGTTTATCGTCTTTCATATTTTGATGGTGTTAATAAACACCATTGCTTAATTTAAACCAGACTTCACCTATGGGTCATTATTTTAATCCCATCTTCTTCTATAATAAATCTGAGATCTCCCTCTCCTCCAAGAATAGTGCCGACTGGATTCTGTTAGATACAATGGTGTAAATCCAGAGTAATTCCATTGATTTCATTTGAGTTACTCCAGATTTACATCAGCATACCTGAGTTTTGATTATCTGACCCACAATGGATAAAAAAATAGAGCAAATACCTCATGCCACAACAATTATGGTCTATGTTAAAAATAATTGTGATTATTTATTACAAGGATGCTGCATGGGACAAAGGTGTAAGGAGCATAGGTGTAAGGAGAATTCTAACAGAATTCTGCTGCAAATAAGAATGTACTTACGATTATTTGGGTGCAATCCAAGTAGGCACACAGCTTCTATTAAGAGTCACAGAAACTGTGCTTCTAGGTTTCACTGCACTATAATAAAAATGTCGTTCTGTGGGCCTGCCCCATCTTCCACTGAAGTTAGCAGGACTCATTCCATTGACTTCATCAGGGGTTGGATCGAGCTGTGTGTGTCTGAGAAAAGCTAATATGGAATTCAACTGAATAAACAGTTTAGTGATGAAGATTACAAAGTAACCTTTTACTTGCTCTTTTTTTAAACAGGGGAGAGATGTTTTGCTGCCAGTTTGTGTGTTTATTTTCCAGTTACCATAGGAAATAACTGACCTATTTTCTTCCAACGATAAATACCTTTACTGAAGCTTCCTAAAATGAGCACACAGCCAAGACTTGCACTGAGGGCCCCACCCACGCTGTCTACTGCTAGAGCCTACTGTGGACTGATTTAAGCATTACCATTTTTACTTGCGGCTGTGAACTGTTGGATGAGTGTTTTTTCTTACTGTATGTTTATCCTGCTGACTCTGCTGTTCCAGATCAGAGATACAATTCTAATAGGAAACCTACAGCATTGTAGGCTGTAAAGAGGCCAAGGAGCCCAGCAATGCCACTGCCCCTCATTCGTAATTGTATCCCCACAATTTTGTTTAGCTCCAACTGTGCACCTTTAAAATGTTTATTCTGATTATTCCTATTTCTCTTCTTGATCCATATGTTCAGGGCCTGATCCAAAGCCCACTGAAGTTATGGGGAGTGTTTCACTTGAC
>NW_020664436.1:9113053-9140683 GCF_002925995.2 Terrapene triunguis | reverse complement strand
TGGGCAGAGCATCAACTATGTTTCTAGCTCTGGAATTCTAGGGCACGCTCCCAGGCTCAGACTTTTTATCTAAGCCCCTCTTTGTGACATGAGACTTTGCAGTCCAGCTATGATAGACTCCAAAACCACTGCCTCAGACCTCAACCCCCGTAGTTGTTTGCAGATTCTTTTGTCCTGGAAAAAAGCAAAAGGCACATCCCTGACACAGTCCACAGTCCACCTCTCTGCCAAATTTCAAGCCCTCACTCCAAAGCCTGAAGGCACAAAAGCTTCTAAGAGAAACACTTATAAGAATTTTTATAATCTGGACAAAACATTGTATTCTTACACACACACACACACACACACACAATCAGCCTAACAGGCTCATATAATGGGAAGCGTTGGGCAACCTTCATTGTAAGTGGCACTACCAACCATTGTACACTAATAATCTGAGGTGCAGAGCAGTCAGGATCTTAAGTGTGTTCTGTAACTAGGCAAAAACCTGCCTCAGTTGTATTGGTGGTGTAGGTAAAAGGGGACCAGGATGGTTCATAGCAAATTCTCAAGCAGCATGTGCATTGCTACACTAAGCATATCCCAAATCCATCAGTCACATCTTTAAGTGGATTTTATAGCAATATCGAGTCAGTCTCCCCAGTAGCTGGTACAGAACATTCATAGATTCTTTAAAAGGCATTTGTTTAATCAAAACTAGTTTGCTTATAAAATTTTTTTTAAATATGCAAATATACAAAAAGTACCTTTAAGATATGTACAATAGTGCATATTGCAAGAGTATTTCATAAATTCAGTTACAATTAAGCATGACTGGAATTCTTGAGGTGGGACTGATGTCCACTGGGAAGAGGAAAGGGAAATTATTTACTCAGCACTAAGAACAGGAGTACTTATGGCACCTTAGAGTGCCACAAGTACTCCTGTTCTTTTTGCGGATACAGACTAACATGGCTGCTACTCTGAAACCTGTCATTATACTCAGCACTGGATCTCACACCAATAAAAAAAGACACATGGTTTTGATTGCTTGTCTCCCCACTAAATTCCCTTGTATAAAAGTGAAGTAATCCTAAAGATGCTCGGGGATCTGACCATTCCAGCATCTACAAATTATTTATCCAGCTAAATAGAACCCAGTGTTTATTTTAACATTCATCAGCTCTTTCGTATGTTATTATTGTGGCATTTTTCCTTCGTTTCACTTTATTTCAAGTGGAATTCTATTTAAGATTATAGGTCACTGCCTTGTGTCCTTGGGCTGAATTTAAATCTTTAACTGAGCCACTACAAATAAATTGTAATAATTTTTATGTGATTTCAGATCATGGTTGTGCTGTTGAGAACATTTTATTTAAACGCCCTGTCACTTTTGCCTACTGCTTGAAGGCCAGTTCATGAAATGCAATAGGTGTCAGTAGAAATGTTACATCTGCAAGAAAGAACTCATGCAAATGTAAAACTAGAATGTGGAAAAATGGTGTAATACACTCTGTAATCTAATACTGTTCTGTCTTCAAGGAGATGTTTTCTATATTGTGAAGTGTGGTTTACTGGTATGATTGGTGCTTCATGTCAGTGGTGACTAAGTATATTTGATAATTTCCCTTTTCTTGGGATGCTCCTGTTAGGGCAGCTCCATTCTAGCCTCCTGTACATTTTGAAGAATGTTTTTCAATCTAATTAGGTAGAAATCTTTAGCAACACAAACTCAGAACATAATTAGAAGGGGAATTAGATCCATTTTCCTTATGGAAAAAAAATAGAATTCCACCCTGTCAGAGAATGGCTGGAACTTCCAGGGAGTTGGGCCCCAGGTCACCTATGATTGGTTAGCTACCTCCCAGCTGAGACTGATCAGCTAGGAATCCAGTGATTATAAAAGCCAGCAAGTGGCTCAGTGGGGATAGAGAGCTGCTAGGAGGAGGGAAGCTCTTGGTTTGGGGAAGAGAAGCTACAGGAAATTGGTTGGCTTGCTCTGGTGTGAGGTCCTGGAGTAGGGTAGGACTTTTTCAGACGTAGTCTGTAGAGTGGAAACCTGTAGTGAATAGATAGACCCCAGGTAGGGGGAAGGGATAATTGATATTCAGCTCTAGTGTCTTGTGGAAGAAATAAAGCTGAACCAGACCCTGAACATGGCATCACTCCTTTCTGGGCTGAGGGGACAGGCCAGGATTGTATGCCCCCAAGGATCCAAAGGAAATACTCCAGATATCCATGCCCATTGATGCATTGTTTTAAACTGAATTATATACCTAATGAAACAGTCAGAAGAAGTTATTCCCCTCCCCCCCCCCCACTGTTTCCTGGACTAGTCATTCATTGTAGCAGCACAGAGAGCTCAAGAGGAAAAATGAAGAGGAAAACCATTATATGATGGTGATGTCAGCCACATCAATGGTCATCTGGCCAGCTGGCAGCTATTCCTCCGCTTTAAATCTTAGCCATTCAATTAATGTCACTAGCATTCTTTCCCTTCCCAAGGTCTCTCTCCCGCCCCTGAGATCTGTCTTTCCTGTCTCTGAATGAGGTCCCCTTGATGGTGCCTTCTTTATCTCACTCCTCTGTAAAGTTACTCTTTCTTCCATCCACTTAGGGAGGCTCCTGTTGGCCAGGCCTCTTCTTCTTATGTTGCCTCCTCTACACACACCCAGCTGGGTTGTTGCTGCCTTTGCTGAGAGTGGAAGAGTCCAGAGCTCCCCAGTCTTATAGTCCCTAAATGGCATCTCTTCTGCCTTCCCCCACCTTTGCTGCTGAGGTTTAGAGTCCCCTCTTCTGCTTCATTTTTCCTGAACCCAAATAAATCCTGCCAGTGAGCTGCCCCTTCTTATGTCTGAATGCCAGAGTGGTGGTGGTGACCATAAATGATGGAACAGGCTCAGTTGGATGGCAGAAGGAGGAAGCCAATCACACAGTGAACAGTGCGTTAGGTGGTCCAAAATTTAATTAAAATCCAGATGGAATCTGCTTTTGAAAAAGTGGGATGCCAGTGGCTTTATGGACTCCAAACGCCAGCTTTACGCAGCTTTAACAAAGACTATAAGTGACCCAGGATTTTTAGGAAATATTATCTTGGCAAACTTTCCTTCCTAGCAAACACTTTACATTTGGAAGGCTATAGTCACAAGGGAAAAAAAACCTAAACACTTTTCTTCAAAATGGAAAACAGATTTTTCAGGGGCAGAAACAAGTCTCTTCACCTCTCTCACACACACACTCCTGATCAAACACTGAAGAAAACTGCATTATTCATTTCCCCCATTGTTCCATTAATGATAAAATGCATTTAATTAAACTACAGTTAGGGTTGAAATACATATCAACAACTTAAGGCCAAATAAACTTTAAAAGAACCCTGAAGTTTAAACAAAAACGAATGAAACAAACAAAATTTGGAAGCTGAAAAATGTGAATTACTCTTTAAAAAATATGTTGCAAAGTATGGAAAATCAGTTAAGTTCCCCTAAATAATCTTAACTCTGCTTCTGTAACCCTGTTTAGTGTCCCCACCTGTGTTCTCTCAATGTAAGGCTGTTTATGACAAGTACCACAATATCACAGCTACAGTAGTCTAGACAGGGGCAGCTCTATGTTTTTTGTCGCCCCAAGCACAGCAGTCAGGCGGCCTTTGGCGGCACGCCTGAGGGCAGTCCGCTGGTCACGCGGATTTGGCGGCGTTTCTGCAGGTGATCTGCTGGTCCCGCGCCTTCGGCGTACCCGCTGCCAAATTGCCACCAAAACTGCGGGACCGGCGAACCTCCCACAGGCATGCCGCCGAAGGCTGCCTGACTGCTGCCCTCACAGCGACCAGCACGCTGCCCCCGCGGCTTGCCGCCCCAGGCACGCGCTTGCTGCGCTGGTGCCTGGAGCCGCCCCTGAGTCTAGATCTGAAACCCTACATACTGAGCTAGGAAACCTGATGGCTGGGGATACATTAAACTCCATAGATATTAAGGCCAGAAGGCACCATTATAATCACTTAGTCTGATCTCCTACATACCATAGGCCAAAGAACCTCGCCGAGCGACTTCTGCATGTCTGAGCTATAGCATATTTTTTTAGAAAGATATTCTGTCTTGATTCAAAGACTTCAGGTGATGGAGAATCCACTGCATCCCTAGGCAAGATGTTCCAGTGGATACCTACCCTCGCTATTAAAAATTTGCATCTTATTTCTAGTCTAAAATTGTCCATTTTCAGCTTCCAACTACTGGATTGCATTATGCCCTTTTCTGCTAGATTAAAAACCATCTACTATCAGAAATACCTTCCCAATGGTAGGTACTTTATAGACCATATTTGTCACCTCTTAGCTTTCTCTTAGACAAACTAAATAGATTGAACTTCTTAAATGTCTCACTGTAAGGCAGGCTTTCCAGACCTCAAATAATTATTTTCTGGCCCTTTCCAATTTTTCAACATTTTTTTAAAGTGTGGACAACAGAACTGGATACAGTATTCCAGTAATGGCCTCAGGACTGTGGAATACGGGGGTAATACCACTTCCCTACTCCTACTTGTTATCCCCCCATTTGTACATCCAAGGATCACGTTCACCTTCTTAGTTACAGTATCACAAGGGGAGGGGGGCCATTTCAACTGGTTATCTACCATGACCCCAAAATCCTGTTCAATGTCATTGTAGTCCACCATCTTGTAAGAGTGACCTACATTCTTTGTTCATAGATATATGACCTTGCATTTGGCTGTATTAAACGGCATGTGGTCCAAATGAGTCCATCTTACCAAGTGAGGCAGATTGCTCTGTAGAACTGACCTGTTCCCCTGACTCCACCAATGTCTGTGTCATCTGAAAATTTGATGAGTAATGATTTTGTTTTCTTACAGAACACTGATAAACATATTGAATAGCATTTGGCAAACAATAGATCCCTCTGGGACCTCACTGGAAGCAACCCCATTGGATGATGAAATTCCCCTTTTACAATTCTTTTTTGAGATCTATTAGTTAACTAATAACTATTTTTAATCCATTTAACATGAACCACACTGGTTTTGTATGGAGGAAATTTTTACCAGAATATCATGTGGGATCAAGTCAAATGCCTTAGAGAAATCTAAATATATATTGTCAACAGGTTTACCTTTTTCAACCAAACTTGTGATCTCAAAAAATTATAGCAAGTTTTGTTTGTTTGACCTATCTTCCATAAAACCATGTTACCTAGTGCTAATTATGCTAGCAACTTTTAATTCTTTATTGATTACATCCTATATCAGCCTTCTCATGATTTTGCCCTGGATTGATGTCAGACTAACCAGTCTGTAGTTATGAATTTTAGTCTATAGCTATTAATTTTCATGGTTCATTAAACAATAAGTATAGTAAGTTTAGCAAAGAGTCCTGTGGCACCTTATAGAGAAACAGACGTATTGGAGCATGAGCTTTCGTGGGTGAATACCCACTTCGTCGAATGCAAGTGGGTATTCACCCACGAAATCTCATGCTCCAATACGTCTGTTAGTCTATAAGGTGCCACAGGACTCTTTGCTGCTTTTACAGATCCAGACTAACACGGCTACCCCTCTGATACTATAGTAAGTTTGCAGCTGTGGACCTCTTGAACGAGATTCCCTCATAGCTTAGGGATGCAAGTATACATAGCCAAACCATGAGGTTATATAGAGTTTAAGTTGCCTGCTGCTGAAGAGAACTTGACTACTGTGGATAGCGAAAAGCTTAAAGCAGGTTTAGAGGCCAAACGACTCATTCATCTCTACTAGTGATCTCCAGAACAGATGTGAGACTCAGCGGCAATGTGGTCTGGGGGATGCAAGTGCTGTTGCTTATGCTCTGCACCTTTTCTGTGGATAAACAGAGGAATTCATTCCCTACATGTACCAACCCAGCACTTTTAATGGGCATTGTTTTCTCTTTAAAGATACTTATGCCAATGTATAGAGCAGGAGCAGGAGGACTAGAGCTGGGTCTTTTGACGCCTGCATGAATGCCCCAACCACCAAGCTATACAGTAATTCTCGCTGGCCAAATGACTCTTTAATTATTTAATCCAAAGTGGAACAGCTTCAACAGGAGAGGCTGAAGGAGCCCTACATCAGAATATCCCCTAGCCCAGAGGTTAGGCATCTCTCTTAGAGAGGGAAGGACCTTCAAATACTTTCTCCCCAACAGGCAGAGGAGACAATTGAACCTGGGGGTCTCCCACGTCCGAGATAATGATCTTACCAGTGGGCTAAAAGTTATAAGGCAGCAGCTAAGCAGGGGGTTTGTGGATCACAGTGGTGCCTAAAACTGGGCCCTAGACACCTAAGTATCTTTGTGTATCAGGCCCCAAACCCCTAAGCTTCAAAAGAATTTGAAGACTGCATGTAACTATAGTGGTCACTTGTGACATGTCAAAAGGTAAATGAAAATTAAAAAGACAATGGGTCAGATGCTTAGCTGGTTTAAATCAGTGCAGATATATTGAAGTCACTGGACCTAGACTGATTTACCTCAACTGAGGATCCAGTTGTGGTTTGGTTTGGTCTTTTTTCTTCTGTGCCCCTCCTCAAAAATCTGACACAAAATTCCACACCTGACCCAAAGACCAATACAAATGGGATTCACTGATTTGCACCTACATTTTATTCCAGGGAAATGTTTCCACTCATTCCTTACTAGCAGCTATTCAAATTCCCTCATGCAAGTGCTATTTCAGTGCTTTACTCACAGCTGGGAATATGTGGCTTCCTCCTGGAACACCATCCTTTATTGACTCTATCAGTCATTTAAGTATCACCATGATGTCTGTACACTACACTGGATACATCAGTCAAAGTCAGGAGGAGCACAGCGAAAGTGTTCTTGCAAACATCACTTACCACCTCTAACCCCAAGCTGCCCAATTTGAGCATCTCTGCAATGTACCGTTCAACTGATCTCGAAAGCAAGAGTCCCCTAAACTTGACTTTCCTACATAAAAGTGTGAAGCACTGTGATGGGCTCCTGACTTCACTGGATATTGTTAATGAACAAATAAATTATTAAAATCATACCCAGAGAAAGGAAACTGCGCTATAAATATAACAAGCTGCTGCTTGCACTCAAGAGTTAAGCAGTCATCCATACCCTAGCTCATGTTCTAAATTAGATAACTAGCTTACCCCTGTGGTTTATCCATTCCCTTCAAACATTATATATCTGCATTTGCTTCTATGGCAGTGTTATGTTTTGGATCCATAGAATTTAATTGAAGACTTAGCCCCATTACCCAAGAGGGGGCAGGTTTTGTAGCTTTAATCATAACCTCGAAGCCTAGGTTTATCTTTATTTTTCAAATATGTGCTGTGGGGTCAGCACTGGGTCTTTGCGTTGATGACAACTACAAACACACACAGTAGAAAAATGAACAAGGGAGGTTTAAAATGGTTTCATCGGGATGTTGCAGCCACAGGAACCTTGATATAAACCAGCTGTGAGGCACTCAGGGTAAAACAGCATCAAGATGAATCAATTTTAATAAAACTTCTAGTTTGTGTGCCATTTTCACTGTCTCTATAAGGCTGCCAGGTTTGTTGGGTTCAAGGGATATGTTCATTATTTAAATTGTTTTATTATTTGCATTCATCCAATAAAACTTAAGAAATAAGTTCCTCACATGCTAACTATGTATGCTGCCGACTCCTAAGAGACTAGTAAAGGAGCTGATAGGCCTACTTCATGTCTCAAAGCTAGCAGACGGGTCCAAGTATAAATGTAAAGCGCAGAACAAGTCTTGTAAATAAACCCTCCAAACAGGAGAAAGAAAAGTCTTCTGAGTCATTTCTGTAACCTTAATTCTGACTGAGGGCTAGATCTGAAATAATCAGCCTCCCAGGATATCTGCAAGTACCATGAAACTAAAACATCCAGCGGTAACCTAAGGTGCCTCAGCTTGTTTCAGGTACAATAAATGTGGGAATTTTCAATTAATATATTTTTCCTAATTTACACTAAATTATTCTATGTGCATTCTATTTATTGTCTAAAAATGAACAAACGTATATAGTGTTCAAAAAGTTTCACTTGTTGCAAAACGCAAACTTTTGCAGTTGTATTGTTTTTAGTGCTGATTGTGAATGGGCTGAGGAGATGGGATTTGGGACTGGCTCTGAATTAGGTTTAGGTTTGGGTTCTGAGTCTGGATCGGAAGCCAAACCAAGACTAGCAGTTCAAGTTTGATGATGCTATAATCCTAAGTGTTCCCTGGAGATTTTGTCCCCAAATTGGTGGAATGCTGACTTCTTGAGATTGTCACCATTTAGGGGCCGATCAAAAATAGATTTGGAAAATTAAGTCCCTTCAAGTTTTGGTCTGATCACAAGCCAAGATCATACAGGCAAGTTTGGGTCTGGGGAGTTGAATCTGAACCCACACACCCACCAATCATCTAAAACGTGTTTGAAATTTGAGATTCTAGTGTTACAGTGTGTCTTGCACGCCAGCAAAGTCCTGGGCTGCATTAATACCACATCTTCCCTGCATTTAGTTGAAGGAGGGGAAAACTCATATGAGCCACTCCTCATTGCAACCCTTGGGTGTATGCAAACCTGCAAAAGATAAGAAACTCTACGTGCAAGTACTTGGCAGTTAAGTACACCATGGAAATATGATTAATTACTGCACTGTTAAACACAGCATGCAACCTGATTATCTGTCACCCCACCTTGGAATCGTAAACAAACTAAAATGTGGGGCAAATGCGACAGGGTATAGCATCCTAAACATTTTCTTGTGCTTCAATTAATGCATCTAGCTTTCGATACAAGAATTCAGCAGTAGGAATTTTGATGTGCCAATTAATTAAGGTGTTCAATAGTGAAAAAGAAAATGACTGATTGGTAAAAATGAATGTAACACAGTAAGGGCTTGTCTATACTTTAGCACAGCTACACCGGTGCAATTGCTTAGTAAAGACACTGCCTACGCCAACGGGAGAGCTTCGCTCGTCGGTATAGGTACTCCATCTCCCCAAGTGGCAGTAGCTATGTTGACGGAAGAAGCCTGCTCATCAATATAGCACTGTGTACACTGGGAGTAAGTTCAGTATAACTGCGTCACACAGGGCGTGGAAAATCCACACCTCTAAGCAACGTAGTTATACTAATATAAACTGGTAGTGTAGACCAAGCCTTAGTCAAACAAATTGTCAGAGACAGTCCTGGGAAGAGTAGCAGCTTCCCAAGAAAGGGAGTTCACCCCAGCAAGGGACCCTGGCCTACCTCAGTGCTAGACCCCAAAACACCCAGTCTGCAGCACAGGACCCCTGGCCCCAATGTACACGTGTACAGGACCCCAGACTCCAACGTAGGTCTCCAGTGAAAGATCTCAGTGAGAGACCCCAGCGCACATCAGTGCAGGATCCAGGACTCCCCGATGTGGGAGCCCAGAGGGGGACCCCAGTGCACCTGCATTGGCATCTGTCAGTTTTGGTGTCAATCTTCTATGATGTCCACGTGTTTAGGCTTTGCTTATGGGGGCATCTGCTCACTTCCATTGTATCTGAGCACGTTGGTGATGAGTGGCCGCAGCTTAGGAGAGCACAGCCACCTATTTTTCCCCAGTGTGATCCCTGTATGTGAGTGTGTATAGCTCATGGGAGCAGTTCCCAAGCAATGGAGGAATGATTCAAAAGTGGGTTATGAGACGGCACCCAGTGAGTCACATACACTAGCCAAGAAATGCAAAATCTCACAGTCAATAGGACCTAGTGGGAACTGAGGTATTGGCAGGGAGGAGCAAGTCTCTCCTCCCGGTTTCTTCTGCAGTAGCACCTCCATCTGCCCCACCCATCATCCAATTCTATAATAGGTCCTTGTCTTCCAGAGGGTTCGGTTCAGCTCCAGGTTGGGGGAGTGGTGGCTCGAGGAGCTATGGGGCAACTTCACAGCCTCTTGGAGCCAGGCTGCAACCCTCTAAGCAACTATTACACTGCACAGTATCATTTTTTAAACCTAAATATTTCAGCCATAGTCATTCACATATTTTTGTTTAAAACCTGGTCTACATTAGGGATTTGCAGCCTGCAGAATTTCATTTTAGAAAACAAAGGTGATTTCTGTTACAGAGGATTAAACTAGTTAAACTAAAATATTTTTTTCTGTCTCTTTGCCCTCTCAGTTTCCTCCATCAGAGCAAAACCATGTTACTGAAGAGGACTGAAAATGGCAATTTTAGAGTACTTTTGTGCAATTGACCATATTTTTTAAATGGTCATTTAAGAAAGAATTCCATTCTCAAGTACAAAATATTTAGAGGCTAAATTTCAGCCTGAAGTTACAATTTATGGCTGTTATGACCCTCTTAAAAGTGAGGGACCTTTAAATGCAATGGTGGTAACAGGCACCAGTATCTTGCTGTAATAATTTAACACTTGTAGACATTGGACAGATGTATACAAGTGCCTCTTCATACTCAGGCATCCACTAATTTTTGTAGCAAATGAACTGCAAATATAAGAGAAATATAAACTGGAATTACAGATGAAAAAACCCATGATGGTTTCAGAAGTCACAATTAGAGATATGTACAAACCAAATGACTGGGTGACATTTTTCCAGGGTATCTGAATGTAGACTGCTCAGTACACAGTAGTCAATACACTTCTTCCTTCCAATGTAGTCAGATGGAGTTTTGGCCAATAGTTACATACAGCAATGCAAGTATTGTATACATTATGTGAATTATCTGTGTTTCACTCATCTGATGGGCAGTAGTTTCCTTGACAAACCAATCTCTTTTAGCTGCACCTATGGAGAAACAGTGACATCCAGTGGCTAAATTGATCACAAATGTAATTATTAGACTCTAAATAGGTCAGGGCTGTTTCACAGAAGATTGACTATTCTCTTAATCTCCTAAGAGTATGTCATAATTTCCTATCAGCTGGTCAAGTATGAAAACTATGTTAATGGCAAGATCAAGTTGTGCTGCTGTAAAACCAGTATGAGTTCAGAATCAGCCCAATATCTTTATTTCCACTTAAAAGTCAAAATTTAAATCTGGCATCAATTGTTTGTGTTTTTCAAACTGAGTAAAATACCATGCTAACGAAATTCCCCTTACAGCAGGAAAATTGTGGGTCATGTGCTCCCCTCCCACAGAAAATCCCATGAGTGGGGGAAATTGCTTTTAAAACAGAAAGTAGCCTGTGAATGTGAATTTGCAGTTTCAGGTACATGTTCCCTTTAAAGAAAAGGGATTTGTGACCTTGCAGACGGGACAGGAGATACAGTCTTCAAATTTCCACAAGGAAATTAGCCTTCAAGCCACAGATTCCAGAACAACCATGAGTAGGATTGTCTGTCCTTCCATGCTGCTATGAGAGCCATATGTAACACACACACCGTCTAGGTGTGGTGTTCTGTCCCATCTAGTGGCACCAAGACCACTTAGAGAAAGAGAGAGAGAGAAAAAGGATCTGCTCTATAGCCTTAGCTAACAGGCATTTGGCTTTTAGCTCATGCGGTAGAGGCTCATGCACTAAGCTCTAGAGGTCCCCGGTTCAATCCCGGCGACCAGGGTCTGTTGCCGTTACACGTACGTTTGCTAGGGGGAGCAGGTCAGGCTTTTAGGTTGACTGGTATCTGTTCCAGGTTGTGACGAAGCAAAGAAACTGCCCGCCAACACAGCAAGGGTTAAAGAAAGCCTTTGGGCCCTGCTCTGCTCTGCTCTACCTGCAGCCAATGCCAGGCCTGGAGGGGGGATAAAAGAAGGGAGCCTGGCTTAGTTCAGGGCTAAGTGGTGAAGAGGCAGGAGCCTAGCTGTCTCCCTGCCTGAAGGGATGGACCACCAGTCTAAGCAGTCACCTGGAAGAAAGCCACCAAGGGAGACTGTGAAGGAACTCCAGCACTGGAGGGAATTGACTGAGTGAACCACAGAGACTATGGGGCTCACCCTCAGCAGCTTGCAGCTGCCCTACGTGAGGGAGCCTGGGACTGCATCCGGATCCCAGAGGGAATCCTGTGGGAAGCAAACTGCCTGGTAGATTGTACTAGAGGATCCATGCCCCAAACTAAATGGGCTGGTAGGAAGTACCATAGGGCAGTAAATTCTGGGTCCCTGCTAAGAGGGATGCCAACCCTCCTGTTAAGGGATTGACATACACAGGGCTCTAGGCTGGGCCCAGGTCTCCATCCTGTGTCTTACCCTCCTCTTCCCTGCCCTTAAAGGCTGAGGCCACTCACCCAGCCCGGAGCTGAGAATCAGCTGATCTAATCACTAAGCACTCCGCCATGCAAGCCCTGTTACACAGGTCCTCAAAGGTTCTGAATCCACACTGCTTATTGAAAGAAATGTGACTCAGTATCAGTTTCTATCTTATACATTTTATTAAATCCCTTAAACTATAATAAAACTGAGAAAACATATAACCAGAGCTAGGTGACTAATTATACTTAACTAAGAATAAAACACTCTACCACATTAAGATAAAAATCAAACCAGTTCTTTTCAATATTTGAGTGGAGTTAAATCTTCATATACATTCTAAGAAGGCTGTCTGTTTGATTATAAAGCCCAACTGAAGAACTTTACCAAAGTCAGTCAAATCTATAACTTGAATCTGGTTCAGTTTAATACTGAAACCAAATTTTCTAATCTCTGAGCCCCAACCTCAGAGCCAGTTATAAAACTTCTGTTTAATACTTGAAATGGGATGGCTAATCCTTTCCTTCCCCCCCCCCAACAGAGATATTATAATACAAATGTTATCAGAACATTTTTGATAAGTGGAAGTTAGTTACAGAGACCTGTTTGTTGATGTCATGACTTCCTCTTCCCAAGATGGTTGGTCTTGTTCGTTCTGGAAGGTCAGACTTTCCTCGGGTGGCTTATTGACCTGAAAAGCTAGGTCTCACAGCCTTACCCTTCATTCTTATGGTTTATGAATTGCTCTCATTCTGACTTAGGGTGTCTGCCTCCAAGATTTTTGGATAAATCACGTGTGAGACCTACTTTGGAGCCATGCATCTTGGTCCAATCAAATTTGAATTAGGTCATTATCTTTTCTGATGCTTGCTAACAAAGTCTCACTTAAGCCACCAATTTTTCAAATGTGCAGTGTTGTCCATATTACAGAGACTGTTGGTTTGTGACCTCCAGTAACATAAAGAATCTGACACACACAACCACTTTTGAGAATGTTTACAGAACATTCAAATAATGGGGAAAACCCTAGCACAACAAAACCAGTTACTCAACTCTCATTCATCAGCAAAAGAAACATAAACTCATACCTTTCAATTTCATCATCTCCACTTTCTATTTTGCTCTATTTCTTAGGGTGTCATCAATTGAAACTATATTTTCTAGAAAAATTCTGCCCCTGCCCCAATTTTGAGGCTAATATAGGGGGTTTATTGTGGATTTCAGTGGGAGGCAAAATCAGGCTTATAAGGGAAACTCAGTGGCAACCTTAACTATTAACTCCAAAATGACATCATAAAAAAATTTCCTGCTTGAAATGAAGTGAATTACAAGGTTTCCTGGCTAAAAGCTAATCTCTCTTTTTATCAAGAGAGCGGATGATGATTTCAAAAGAGGGAAAGCATTGTAATTCACTTCACTTCAGACAAGAAACATTTTTAATTACTGTTGCAATATACTTGTAAGGTATGTATTGTGTACTTCTCTAGAGGCTAGTCTATATAGAGGACAATGTTCTGCCTACTGGTGCCAGCTAATTGAATTACTCCTTAGCTCAAGTGATCTATGCTTTGGGTCTGAAGGTCCTAGGTTTAAACCCTGCTAAAAGTTCACCACAGGGGTTGTTACACTGTAACATATGTCAGTGCCTTATAGCACTGCAACAAGTGAGGTGTGATTGCATATTACATGCACAAAGCTAGCTTTAATACCATGTTAAGGTTGAGAAACTCAGAAGTTGGGGAATGAAATCCAGCCTCCATCGATGTCCATGACAAAACTCCCATTAACTTAAATGGGTATGTCTACACTGCAAAGAAAAACCCATGTCACTGAGTCTCAGAGCCTGGGCCGATTGACTCAGGCTTATGGGGGTTGGGCTGCAGGGCTAAGAATAGCAGTGCAACTGCAGACATTCTCAAACCTCACCTGGCAGGCAGCGTTAGCCTAAGTGTGGATGGGAAATCAGTGAAAGCATAGCTCCTGAGGGACCCTTCTGCCATGGGGAATGTGTGGGTCTAGGACTTAGCTGGGCTTCTGCTGATGCCCCCACATCTGTGGGATTTCCTTATGTATGTCAGCTATAACCACTACCCATTTACCGTACCAGCTGGGTGATTTGGGAAAAAAATCTGAGTGTTAAAATTGAGAGTTGTTAGACCTTACCAGAGGTTTTTCGGGGGGTGGGGTGGGGGTGGCATGACTTGACCGTAAAGCACAAATGATTGTCCTGGGCCAAATGCCAAGAAAATTTGAGTATCTGCACTGAAGTCATTGGGAATGGCAGATGCTCAGCACCAATGGCCTTGTGTGTTTAATTAAAGGTTCTTAAGATTAGAGGAAAGAGCACACCAACAAGTAGGGGTGGAGAATTGTTTCTGGGAGGAGAAAAGTTTTTTTTCACTTTTTAAAAGATACTTTTCTTCCACAAGAATGCATTAGGTTTGCATACAACAGGGCTAATACAGAGAGGAGGTTAATGATCTTCTTGCGTGCTAGCTGGTCATTAGAGCCTCAAAGTGAAGAAAGTGATCAGAGAATACATGTCACATGCCCAGGCTTCCCTAATTCAAAGCAGCTGCCACCTCAGTGCATCATATGAGGCAGGTCAAGCCCAGGGTGAAGCAAGCTTTCTGTGTAAGAATTTTAATTAGCAATGAGCACAATGAAATCCATAAGCTGTTGAAAGTTAACAAGTGCTACTGTCTGGGATTTATGCTCAAAGCCAGTTTGTGCACGCACCCCCATCATGGATTAGCCAGCTATTGGATAGTCATCTACAAATATTGCAGTCATCCCTCCTAATCTTATTAGCCAGCCTCTAAGAAGCATTAAGGACACATTTATACCACTTATGGGAAATAGTCCAAATAAAACTAACTAAAAAGCTACTTATTCATAAGCAAAAGCAGCCTTTTATGACTGATGGAGTCCAAGTTAATCAAATATATCAGGGTCCTAAGTCTGGGAAGGTGCATGACATGATTGTACATAAATCAGTGAAGGCTCACACCATAATTTGTTGTAAAGACAAACCATGAGCTTATGTATTCTGCAGTTTGCACCTTTTTATGCATTTATTTTGACATTTTAAGTATTTCATCAGCATCTTTTCACCTTTCAAATTGGCACTGTTCTGCAATAGAATTGTAACAGGCTGTCAGCTGTCAAGGTCCTAGGAAAAAGGGGGTACACAGTAAAATACAATTCTAAAAAATGTTAATAACGCTTCCAAGAACATTGAGAGACCTCAGTATTTTTGTCTTCAACAGGAGTCATGAAGCTGATAACTGAACAACATCCATGACCTTGTGGAGCAAAACTTGAAGCAAATGAGGAGGGAAAGGGTGCAAAGGTGGCTTTGTGTTTCTCTGAGCCTGAGGCCATTGTTACTTTTTGATTTAAAGAGGGATGCATGGGAGAGGTCAAATGTGCTGTATCAGCAGATTAACAGACACACAGCAGATTGTGCAGTCTGTTCTGCTGACTTGGAACCAACCTTCCATGGCTCTGCTGTTATGCGTGTCTGACTTTTAGGGCCCAGTCCTATTGACTTGACTTGATGAAGGATCTGACCTTCTGTGTAGTCCCCCCCGCTGCTTCCTCTGCACCTTCAACCCCTACTTGCAGCCAATCATTCACAGAGGGTGAAAGACTTGACCTAGGCCCTCTGCTCACCCTCTGAACTTTCAAAACAAATGTCTGAATCTTTTATGCTTCCTCATCACTAATTCACATGTAATGAGAAACTCTCTCCTAGGAGGCACCATACCATGAGCAGTGCTGTAAACTCCCTAGATTCATGGATTCTAGGACTGGAAGGGCCCTCGAGAGGTCATCGAGTCCAGTCCCCTGCCCTCATGCCTTCCTCACTAGGTTAGCCAGTCTGTGTCCAAATAGGGTCTTTCCCCTCCTCGAAAGGTGAATGCCATCTCTGCCTAGCAGTCCTTCCTGGAATAGCATCCCATGGTCGAGGAAGCCAAAGCCCTCCTGGTGACACCATCTTCGCAGCCAGGCATTCACCTCCACGATGCACCTGTCTCTGCCCGGGCCCCTACCTTTGACAGGAAAAATCGAAGAGAATACCTCCTGCGCTCCAAACTCCTTCACCCGTACTCCCAGAGCCCTGTAGTCACTCTTGATCCGCTCAGTGTCACACCTCGCAGTATCATTTGTGCCCACATGGATGAGTAGCATGGGGTAGTAGTCAGAGGGCTGGATAATCCTTGACAATGCCTCTGTAACGTCTCAGATACAGGCCCCGGCAGGCAGCATACTTCCCGAGATGAAATGTCAGGGCAACAGATGGGCACCTCCATCCCCCCCAGAAGGGAGTCTCCGACCACCTCAACCCTACGTTTCCTATTCGCAGTGGTGACAGCAGACCTCCCAGCCTTAGGGGTATGAGGCTTCTCCTCCTCTACTGTAGGGGGTGATGCCTTCTCTCCTGTATCAAGAAGAGCATAACAGTTACCTATTACCACAGCGGGAGGGCTCAGGGCAGGGGTGGTGCACTGCCTGCTGCCAGAAGTAACCAGCTGCCAGTGTCCACCCTGAGCCATCTCCTCCTCCACCAGCAGTGTGTCAGCAGTCCTGTGTACTGGGACAGCTACCTCAGCTGTCTCCACATGGACACTGTCCAGGAATTGCTCATGGATTCGGATGCTCCTCAACCTAGCTACCTCCTTCTGTAGCTCCCCCACCTGCTGCCTGAGAGATTTCACCAGCAGGCACCTTTCACATTGGATGGTCCCCCCCCCAGCCTCAATGTCAGTAAGTGGGAATTGCAAATCACAGTCTCTGCAAAACCACACCAGGATCTCAGTAGAAGCATCCATACTCGGGCACTCTGTCTGGCTACAGGCACAGCTGTTGCAGGTCTTCCTAACCATCATAGGCCTCCCTCTGTCAAACTCCCCTGTCTGCAACCCCCTGGTTGCTCTGGCTTTTAAAGCCTGCTTGCCTAGGTCAGTCCCACCCCCTCGTGAGTCACACTGGGGAAGGCCAATCAAAGGCAATCAAGGGAACAAGGTCAGGCACTCAGTCCCAACTGCCACAGCAGCTGTAACTGAAACTGAAGTCACCTGAAATCAGAATCAAAATTAAAATTCAAACAGTCAAGCAAACTCACTCACACCAACAGCTAGTACTCTCACTCTCACCTGGTAGCCTGTTCGGCAGTGGGATCTTTTGCTCTCCCTCTCAAACTCCCCTATCTTAAAGAAGAAACATTTAATCATAAACAGAATTTGTACCTAGCACTACTTCAGCCTCTAAATGTGAGTAGGCTCTGTGGTGCTAAGTGAACACGAACATGAAGGGTGAGGACATGGGGAGTCAGGAGAGAGCCCAGAGGGCTGGGCGTGAGTGTGACAAGCCACCTGGGAGCTAGAGCAAGGAAGCTGAAGGCCGTGCAAGGAAGCTGGCTATGCTGGTTGGAAGCCAGCAACGGGAGACAGGCCAGCAAGCAGGATATGTGAGACAACTGCAGTGAGGGCTGGGAGAGGAAAGGCTAAAACTGCTGGGTTAAGGGTCCCTGAACCAGAACCCAGAGTAGTGGGTAGACCGGGGTTCCCCTGATGACCATTGGGGAAGTGGCACCATCAGGTCAGTATTAGAGAAGACTGCCTTTGGGTAACCCCCAGAAGGGGAAACCAAGTAGTGACCCAGCAGGAGTCATGAAGAAAAGGCTGCGAAAGGAGCTGCAGGGTGAGATGACGATGAGAGGGACACTGCCAGAGGAGGGTGCAACATCTAGCCAGAGCTAGTTCCCAGGTGCCACCTGCAGTGAGTGCAGCCTGTGACAAGGATGTGCTGTGATGGCTCTCGGGATACCCAGAAATGACAGCCACCTTGTTATCCACTGCCCCCTGTGAGATTTTTTTTTGTGGCAGTTGGGTGTCTGCTCTCTGACAGTGCCAGCCCTTCACCGACTCAAGCACACTCCTCTGGACTGTGTCAGTCCTAATTTTGCCTTAAAGGTTAACAATAGGTGCACCCCAATCCTTGAGTCCCTTGAATCACATTTCTGTGATATCCAGCCCCTGAGACTGGCTACTCACAGAAATCCCACATTCTTGGAACCCAAAGGTGCAGTGTAACCCAATTTACCAGTTTGACTTTAAACCACCGCTCCTGTAAGCCTCACAGCACGTGTGAACTAACAGTAAAACATAGGAAGATTTATTTAAGTAAGAATAAAAATTTAACTAGAAACAAGAGAGAGTGATGGAAACAACTGGTTAAAATACAAAACAAAATCATAAAACATGAATCTGGGTCTGCCTTCATCAGTGGTTACTCTTCCTAGCTAATATAGTAGATTTCCCCCAAAGTCAGTACCTTTTGCAGAGTTGGCTGGTTTCAGACAAATCAGGATCCAAGTGTTCATGAATGCCCTCTGTTCTTTAAGGGGGTTTCTCAGTTATGGATCCAGAGGGTCTTTTCCCCCTCCTCTATTATACTGAAAACAGTCTTTTATTTCTATTCACAGCCAGGGAAAAAGTCAGAAGGAACCATCGTGATCATCTAGTCTGACCTACTGCACATTGCAGGCCACAGAACCTCACCCACCCACTCCTGAAATAGTCCCCTAATCTCTGGCTGAGTTACTGAAGTCCTCAAATCATGGCTTAAAGGCTTCAAGTTACAGAGAATTCACCATATACACTAGTTTAAATGTGCAAATGACTGGTGCCGCAAGCTGCAGAGGAAGGCGAAACCCCCCCAGGGTCTCTGCCAATCTGATGCGGGGGGAAATTCCTTCTTATCCCAAATATGGCAACCAGTTTTTTATATATATATATATATGGCAACCCTGAACATGTGGGCAAGACCCACCACCAGGCAGATATCTGGGAAAGAATTCTCTGTAGTAACTCAGAACCCTTCCCATCTAGTGTCCTGGCCATTGGGGATTTTTGCTACTGGCAGTCGCTGATGGGCCAAGTGCCACTGTAGGCAGTCCCATCATACCACCCTCTCCATAAAATTATCAAGCTCAGTCTTGAAGCCAGTTAGCTTTTTGCCCCCACTTCTCTTGGAAGACTGTTCCAGAACTTCACTCCTCTGACATTTAGAAACCTTCACCTAATTTTGAGCCTAAACTTGTTGATGGCCAGTTTATATCCACTTGTTTTTTGTGTCCACATTGATGCTTAACATGGGCAGCGGGTATCAAAGGCAGGGGAAGGCTCAGCCTACCCAAACTGCCTGCATGGCCCCACCCAAACTCCACCCCAAGACTCCCTCCTGCTTTGCGCCACGCTCTGCTGTGGCTCTTCCTTCTCCTGTGGCCAGGGCCCTGGGCCTGTGGTGCCAGAACTGTGAGGGCCAGGTGGCCATACCTCTCCCACTTTTTGAAAGTGGATGGGCCTGGCCCATCCACTTTTCGCCAGGGCAGATCCCACCCCCTTCCCCTCCTCCTGTTCCCCCTGGGGCCCCACCCCCTGGCCAGGCCAGCGTGGAGCCCAGCCGGGGAGCCTGGGCAGCTGTGGGGAGCCACAGCAGACCCTCCACCTGCCTGGCATGCGGGGGGGCTGAGAGCAGCCCCTGGCCCGTGTCCCCACTCCCTGGCTACCCGGGGCAGGAGGAGGGTTCACGACTCCATGCCAGCTCCCCACAGCTGCCCGCATGGCTCTCCCCAACCCGGCTCCAGCTGGGCGGGGGGGCCTCAGAGAGCAGCCCAGCCATGGTAAGAGCTCCTGGCCAGAACCAGGTCGAGGAGAGCCGTGTGGGCAGCTGTGAGGAGCCGTGGAGTCGCAGACCCTTCACCTGTCCCGGGTGGGTGGGGAGCCTGGTGGATGGGGACATGGGACGGGGGCTGCTCGAGCCCCCTGCATTGCAGGCAGATAGAGGATCCGCCACGGCTCCCCACAGCTGCCCGTCCGGCTCTTATCATAGCCAGGCTGTGGCTCTGAAGCCCCCACCTGGCTGGAGCCGGCTCGGGAAGAGCTGTGCGGGTAGCTCTGGGGAACTGCAGTGGACCCTCCACTTGCCCGGGGTGAGGGGGGACTGAGAGCAGCCTCTGGCCCATGTCCCTGCCTCCCCAGCTGCCCAGGGCAGGAGGAGGGTCCGCGACTCCACGCTGACTCCCCACAGTTGTCCGTGCGGCTCTCCTCGACCTGCCTCCAGCAAGGAGGGAGGGTCTTGGAGCCGCAGTCCGGCTACAGTAAGAGCCTCATGGGTAGCTCTGAGGAGCCGTAGCGTTGCAGACCCTCCATCTGCTCTGGGCGGGCAGGGGGTGGGGACATGGGCTGGGGCTGCTGCCCCCTCCCACCACTGCGGGCAGGTAGAGGGTCTGTTGCAAATCCACAAAGCTGACCACTCAGTTCTTATCATGGCAGGGCTGAGGCTCCTCCCCTGGCTGGAGTCAGGTTGGGGAGAGCCATGCGGGCAGGCATGAGGAGCCGCAGAGTCGCAGACCCTCCACCTGCCCCGGGTGGGTGGGGAGCCCGGGGGGTGGGGACATGGGCCGGGGGCTGCTCAACCCGCCCCCCCCACTTCGGGCAGATAGAGGGTTTGCCACAGCTCCCCACAGCTGACCGCGTAGTTCTTATCATGGCCAGGCTGTGGCTCTGAGGCTCCTCCCCTGGCCAGAGCCAGGCTGGGGAGAGCTCTGTGGGCAGCTGTGAGGAGCCTGGGTCCCTCCACCTGCCCTGGGCGGGGGGGCCTAGGACATGGGCAGGAGGCTGCTTTTGCCTCCACCTTGGGTGGGGGCCGCTGCCCCCCCCCACACTTTTGGGAGGGCTCCAGCGCCCTTGCCCCGGGCTGGGGCTAGTGGGGGCCGGCCTGAAGCCAGGGACTCCAGGCAGCTGGAGCCGATGCTAGCGCCCCCTGCCCACCAGGGGCTGTGTGCCGTGCTGCCCACCCACCCAGTGCTCTGCGGTGGGAGTGGGGCTGCACTGCCTGCCTGCCCTCTGCACTGGAGGCCATGATCAGCTGCCTGCCCGCCTGCCCACTTGCCTCTCTGGGGCTCCGGCAGGGGGGCTGCGCTGCCTGCCCACCTGCCCATTGGACGCGCCAGGGCTGGCGGGGTGTGTGTGTGGGAGCTCTGGTCTCCAGGCTCCGGTGGGGAAACAGGGGTGGGAGGGGCAGGGCCCCGGGCAGAAGGGGTGGGCTGGCTGGGGGCTAACCTCCCAAAGCCTGCAGTTCACCCACCACCCATGGCACTTAACTTAATTCCTCTCCTTCCCTGATATTTAGCCCTCTGATGTATTTATAAAGAGCAATCATACCTCCCCATAGCTTTATTTTGGTTAGGCTAGGGATAGCTCAGTGGTTTGAGCAGTGACCTGCTAAATCCAGGATTGTGAGTTCAATCCTTGAGGGGGCTACTTAGGGATCTGGGGCAAAATTGGTCCTGCTAGTGAAGGCAGGGGGCTGGACTCGATGACCTTTCAGGGTCCCTTCCAGCTCTATGAGATAGGTGTATATCTCCATATATAAGCTCTGAGTCTCCTCTCATAAGCTAGGTTTTCCATTCCATGGATCATCCTAGTAGCCCTTCGCTGCACCTGTTCCAGTTTGAAATCATCTTTCTTAAACATGGGAGACCAGAATTGCACACAGTATTCCGGATGAGGTTTCACCAGTGCCTTGTATAATGGTACTAACACTTACCCATCTCTTTTGGAAATACCTTGCCTGATGCATCCTAGGATGACATTTAACCTTTTTCACGGATGATGGCTCATGGTCATCCTGTGATCAATCAATACACCCAGGTCTTTCTCTTCCTCTGTTGCTTCCAACTGATAAATCCCCAGCTTATAGCAAAAACACTTGTTGTTAGTCCTTAAATACATTACTTTGCACCTCTAAGATGTTTTAATTGTTTGTCATTGCCTCTGATGGTTTCCCATTTAAAGTCTTAGTATTGTGCAAGGCTAAACATTTAAGCTAACCAGGGCAGGGTGACAACTCCCCCTTGCCCAAATGGGACATTACCAAAACATCCTTTTACTCCAAGTCCATAAAACAAACTTTCAGCAGAAATACATTATTTATTAAATATTACCCATATATAAATCTCACAATGATTATGAATTGTGACAAGTTACAAGCTTTCTGTAGATACCTCACATAGAATCATAGGACTGGAAAGGACCTCGAGAGGTCATCTAGTCCAGTCCTCTGCACTCATGGCAGGACTAAGTATTACTTAGACTCTCCCTGACAGGTGTTTGTCTATATGTATATGGCATACCATCTGGTTCCAGACTTCCCTCTATTGAGAAGAACAGGAGCTGAGCACCAATGCTTGTGACTTTCCAGCCACATTGTGGAGAAAGCAGTTCAGAGTGTTCTGGTTTGATTCCTGTACTGCATGCTGTGTAATAACATGAGAGGCCTCAATGTTTCTAAAACTAAACTGGGTCTTTATTAAGAGAACTATTTACAGAGTTGCTGCACTGCAGCTACCATTCAAGCCACATGTACACAGACTGGCTTCCTGGTGCCTCCTCCAAATTCTTCCCTCCTGCCACTTATGCTCTTCCCTCCAAGTTCCATGAAGGTTGCTGCACATTTCAGCCAGAGCTGAGGCAAATACATTGTCCCAGGCATTGCAACCAACACTTGTAAACACTGTTATACCCCTGGAGTGGTTGTTGTGTGTTGACAGATACAAGCCAATGTACAACATGGCAGGCTTGAGCCACAGCAACAAATGGTTGTTCCCAACACCTTTAAGACAATTGTAGTCTGGGCCGAAGTCACCTAATGGTAACTAGTTAAGGAAAATTACTTAAACAACATGTGCTTTATCTTTCTCAGGGACCACCCTGGACATGATCCATTGGCAAGCTTTGGTGTAGCAAAAGTAGTACTATGGTGCTCTCTGGTGGCTTAAACGAAAAAGAGAAAATCAGGTCCCAAACATGATCAACAGAAAACAAAAGAGGAGAGAGTGATCAGTGCAAATGCTGGAGGAAAGGCAAAGTCCCTCCTTCAGATCTCTTACATGATATGGCATCAAAAGGCATTTATAGAGAAAAGGCTGCCTAGCCAGAAAATCCACTGCTTTCCTGCTCTATATAAGCATGGATAAGAGGTCTTTCTTCCTTCTTTCCTAATAGCTATGTGTGTCAGCTTAACTGGGTCTACACTGGCAAAAAGACTGCCTATGAAGAGGAAGAAGAAAAAAGTTTCTTTTTATCATTGATAGCCCTTTTCAACAAAGAATGTAGGGAATATGAATTAATCTGTTTTTAAATGGAGTTATGGAAGTAGAGAGAAGTTAAGTGACTTATCTTAGTCCATACAGTAAATCACTGTCAGAACTACAGCTCATAAGAAATTTTTTTTTAAATTGTCACAAAAATGTATCCTGTTTTTAATTAAAAAATAAACACCTTTCTGAAATTTTCCAACAGCACTAGTTACAACCAGGTCCCCTAGTTACAACCTAGGTCTATAACTAAGACCAGCTCCCCTGGCTACCTCACTTAACCTATCTGGATCAGTTTATGAAATCCATATAGGACATTCACAACACTGACCCCATTGTGTGAGGCCATGCATCTTAGGGAGAGAGAACAGCTGATTATCCACACATCTATCACATCCCTTAGCTTGTGCAACTGATGATAAGATGCATGTGATTTCTGTGTGCCATCCTGCTGGATACCTCTGCATCACTAACACCCCTTGTCCTCACATTGTCCAAGTTTCCTCCTCAAAGATGATCCAATATGTGAGCTCACACATATAACATCAATGGACTGATAACTGCTTCTCATGTTTATTGACAGGTATGTTATTTTTCACATGCACCCCCTACATCTCTAGTCCTGCAATGAACTCTGTCTTGGGAGATCGTCAGGGGACTTGCACAGAACTCACTGAAAGATTGGGCCCTAAGTCATCAAATGAGAATGCCAGTAAATCAAGTGCCAGCTTTGCATTAAGCAAAAAGAGCATGGTACTCTGAGTTGTTATCCCCATTTTACAGGTAGGAAAACTGAGATAGTGAGCAAGTAATTTGACTTGGCCAGGTGTTAAATGTGATTTTCATGGGCTGGAAGAAGCAGAGCTTGACCTCCGAGAGTGAAGCCCACCCCCAGAAAAAGCAGGGACTTTCCCAACAACAGCAGAGAGCAGCAGTGGGACAGGGACAGTCCCTGCTTTCGACCTCTTCCCTTGCCCAGACCTGTGTAGTCCCTGGATGCCAGTGATGGGAACAGACTGCTTTTTCAATTAGTACTCTGGACATAATTTTCTCTTTTTAGTAAAAAGTTTGTATTACTTCAAGAACATGTGTGAACAACCAATAGGCAAACAAGCATAATAATACAATTATGTATGTTACATTTTTTTGTTGCTGAATTTTTTCAGAAATAAAATAGTACAACAAAAAGACATATGAGAGACAAAACAGCACAATCATAAAACTATAGTGAATGTAAGCCTAGCAATGACAGAGCCAGAGGACGACGACGTACCAGAAAGAAAAAGCGGGCCTAAATATATAATAAGGGCTTAAAAACAACACAAGGCCCATATCCATATCATAATGTTAAAAAGCAATTATATTTATCAGGATTCTTCATTACTTTTTCAGAGTTCTTCACTAAAAAGGGGCACTGAATTGTACCAAAATCACTAGGAGCCATTTTTGTGCTAACAATAAGCTTTTCAATAGGAAATATATCCCATATCCTTTTAAACCAAATAATTGTATCTGGAGGTTCCTTCTTTTGCCATCACACAATTAAGGAGCATTTTGACAGTAGATTAGAAATAAACTTAGAATTTTTCAGTGGCCACTTGCCTTTCACAGAAGGTAGCATTCAGATGCCCACAAAATGAATTTAAGTCCAGTGGTTTAAAAGATTAAATGAAGGATAGATGTAAAAAAAAAAAAGGCTATATTTGGACATCCTGTTGGACATGATTTTAAAAGCACCTTTCCCACCATACTCACTCTAGCATATGTATTTGAGAAAGAACTTCTGGTGATTTGTTTAATAGAACACATATAGAGGAGCTAGCTGCTCTGTTCTAAATTTGGGACCAGTGCTCCAAAGAGGTCTCTTCCAATGTTGTTCCCATTTTGACATATAGCCATTTCTATCCTCCATATCACTTTTAAGAGTTCAATTAAGCCTTTATAGTCTTAATATTGGGACATTATGGCTTCCACTGCTGAAAAAGTCTTTCAAGCCTCTTTCTATCTTGAGTATTAAGTGCACAATGCTTTAACTGTAGTCTGGGAAGAAAAGGGATCTGGAGTAAATAAAGATTTATTTATTTAATTATTTTAAAAGTAGCAGCTGTGAAAGAGATTATGCCAGATTTCCTCCCAGAACAAGGGAATTCTGGAACTTGTAGTCCAGGGACCATTGGAGTTGTAGGCCAGAGAGCAAGGTCTGCTGGGAAAGGAAGTGGTATAAATGCAAGTCACTTGTCTTAGAATGGGGAGAAACTTGTAGAGAATAACTGCTTCTAAGGACTCTTAAGTAATTGGGGACTGGTCAAGAGTTGTGGTGGGCTCTCTGCTGAGATAGAACTAAGGAAGGGGTGTGCTGTGCTGAAGAAATGTGTGGAAGGGCCAGGATTGAGGTCTGAGACAATCAAGGGAAAGAAGTAGCCCTGAGGAAAGACTGAATCAAACAGTTGAGCTTGGAGCAGATGTCTCTTTCATTGGTTAGAGCTTCAGGGCTTGAGCCTGTGGTAGGAGGGCTCCTCTATGTCCTAGAGTGCTGCCTTAGGATGGTGTCCTGAGACCCCTGTAGCTAAGGAAAAAGATCATGGATACCTAATACAAATTGGAGAAGGTCATGGTCTCACACATCCTGGAGGAAGGATGAAGGACTTTGTAGTGCCTTGGCACTGAGGGGTGAACCTTAGATTTGTGACTTTATTTTTTTTCAGGGGAGGGGAGACTTTTTGCCTTTTGGGGGGGGGACTTTTACTTGGGCTGGTGGACTAACCTACCATTAGAAAAGAGAAACTGAGGCACAGAAGAGGGGAAAACTGAGACAGTGGCTGAACCTGATGTTGGAGAGGTAAAAAAAAAAAATTTTAAACCACTTCTTTTTTTTTAATTGTGTTAGATCCTAAACTCTTTGATATTGTCTCCCTATGTAATCTGTAGAGTCCAGTACAATGGGGCTCTGATTCTGACTGGGATCTTTGGGCACTACTGAAATATAAATAATAATGTTAGTGAACTAGATGTGACTGGGAGTGTGGAACACTCCAAAGGTGATTTGTTGTGAGACTTTTGGTAAGTTACTTAACGTGCCTGCCTTGGTTTCCCCATCTCTAAAACAGGAACTACTATTATTAAACATGTTTATTATGGGGGTGCCTAAGACTAATCAAGAATGAGGTCCAGTCTGCCAGGCATGTGCTTACACACACAGATTAGTCCCTGCTGTGAGGATCTTACAATCTAAATAAAGAGAGACAAAAGGTGGGAGGAAAGAGGTATAACAAACAGAGCAATAGCAGCAAACATCATGTTAATGTCAAGATTTTTTTTTTTTTTGTAAGGTGGGTTTAGTTAGGAGGGGATAAGACCTCATTAGGAACAGAACTTGCAAGTTTCTGGGTTTGTAATTTTCTTGTCATTCTTTTAGGACAGCTGGACCTCTGATAAGTGGGTGGTAGTTAAGAGGGAGGCAGACTGGCTGGCTGTGACAAGTAGTACATTGGGATGGTGAGACAATAGTGGTAGGAAAAGACAGATGGTGCCTACTTGAGAGACCTGATGATGGGGGAGGAAAGGGCTGGATGGTGGGATGCAGGTGGATAATGGGAGGTGATAATGGGTAGCCGGGTAATGGTGTGTGTCTAGGTAACCAACAGTAGTGGACAGTGGGAAACTGTTGCAAAGCATGGTGACAGGTGGCAGTTATGGGCAAGCAGTGGAAGATGATGGTAAGTGGGAAGCAGCAGCAGCAGCCACCTGCCTGGATTTGGGCTTCATCAGCTAAAATGACTTGTGGTTATGGGAGGCAGTAGTCAAGGCCCTATTTACTCTATGGCACAATGGGACCTAATTCCATGGCAGTAACTCCAAAATTCTACTTCAGCACTAACTTATTGTATTGCTTCATTTCCATCCTCACTGCAAACTGGATTCCAACTATTTCCTCAACTTGCTGCTGCTCTGTGGAAGAGGGCAAGGGGCCTGTTATAATCTAATTTACCCCCCCTTGCAGGAAGACCTGAGGAACAGTAAGCATGGGAGGCAGGCAGACTAGATGAAGAACAAAATGCCAGGTGATTGGTTATAGGGAAAATGCTGAACTCTGCAGCATCTTTGAAAAATTCTGTATTTCAGAAAAATCCACAGGGCCCTGAATGAGATGAATGGGGAAGGTCACATCTTAACAACTATTTTTCAGGATGTTTGCAGGCTCAGCGGGGCAAGGTTGCATTGACTTGTTGCTTGGCTCATTCTCACGGTTATCTCTGCAACCCATAAAAGCCAGAAACATAATCTGTTTTAAAACAAACAGATTCTGGAGCCC
>NW_020664436.1:9110273-9113043 GCF_002925995.2 Terrapene triunguis | reverse complement strand
AAAGCCAGAAACATAATCTGTTTTAAAACAAACAGATTCTGGAGCCCGGTTCTGCAGCGAGGGGTGGATTCAATGGCCATGGAAAACGTGTGTGTGGGGGGGGGGCCTTGCTAGGCGTGGGAGACAGCCTGTGGGAGCAGGAAAGGGGGGTGCATGATGGCGTGTGAGGGGAAGGGTGCAGGCCGATGAGCCAGGCAGAAAGGTGATGGGAAGCAATGGGAGGTGGTGATGATTTGGGGGGGGGAGTGAGGAAGGGCAGGTGGCAGTGTCAGGAGGGGTGGGGAGCGCTGGGGGCAGCAGTGAGCTGTGTTGAGTGACAGCTGCAGGCACCGACTCTTCTTATGGAAGAAACCAAACGGCTGTATGTGGATGGAGTGATATAGAACAAAATAGCCCCCCGCCACAGAGTTATTTCCTCTTCCCACCCCCTGGGGTTGTTTCCACCAATCAGAAGGTTTTTTACAGTCAGGTCAATGAGTCACCGCCCTGAAATGCGGCCGGAGAGCCAATCGGAATGGGCGCTCGAGCAACCAATCAGACAGAGCCTTACAAACAGCCAATCGGAAGGGCAGTGGCATTGTTGTTGTCCTGTCACAGGGGGTTGGCCCGTGGAGCAGCTCGCCCGGCCGCTGCCGCTGAGTGAGAGTCTTGGGGAGGCCCGAGGCCCGCGCCCCTTCCTCTCGGTCGCGCCTTCGCCGGCCCCGCAGCGGGCGGGGCGATGCAGCCTCCGGGCCCCCAGCAGCCGCCCCTCTACGCGCCCAGCAACGGGGACTTCACCTTCGTCTCCTCGGCCGAGGCGGAAGGTGAGAGCGGGGCTGGGCAGGTTCGCGGCTCCCGGCCCGGGAGTGGCCGAGCGGGCGGCCCGGGGGCGCCTCTGTCTCTGTCGGAAGAGATGGCCCCCGCCCCGTTAAGCTTGTGGGTGTCGGGGGCTTGTGGGGGACTCGGCAGCGTCTCTCCGTCTGGGCACTTGAGGTGGGTGGGAATAAAACGTAACAGCTTTCCTGCGAAATCCCAGCCACGCACCCGGCCCCGGGCTGCGGCTCCGTCTGCGTGGCACAGGCAGCTGCCTGTGGGGCTGGTCTCCTCCTCCGGCAGCGGTGCTCTCCAGGCCTGCGCCGCGCAGTGATCCATCCGTGCTTGTGACGAGTGTGGAGGTTGCCCCCCCCCCCGCCCCGCATGCCTGGGTTTGCTGCTTAGGTGGTGCTGTGGGTAGCTTGGAGCCACCGTCTCCAAGGCTCAGTAATTCGGCGCTGAGCAGTAGGTATCCGAAAGCGAGTACTGTGCGGGATGTGTGGCGAATAGGCTGACAATACTGCGTGAGCGGTTGTAATGTATCAAAATGTGCCTCGGGAGAAAGCTGTCTTTATGTCAAGATATGCACTCGTGTTTAGTACAGCAGAATTATGCCACCTGTAGTTCGACTAGCAGCTGCATTCTTTTCTCCTCCCCCCCCAGCAATATCTACCCTAGGAGTATGAATGATCATTGCATGTGTATAAACATAACTGGTGGCTCTGAGAGCATGTGTATGCAGACGTAATTCAGGATTTATATACAGCCCATCCTGAAACTAGAACCAGCATGGAAATCTACCAGAAAACTGAAGACTAAAGGGGTTGTGCTTATTCATTTATTTAACATAAACTGTGGTGAGTCAAGTGTAAAGGTAGAATTAGGCAGGCCAAAAAAGAATTTGAAGAGCAACTAGCAAAAGACTCAAAAACTAGCAGCAAAATTTTTTTTACGTACATCAGAAACAGAGAGCCTGCCAAACAATCAGTGGCGCCACTGGATGAGTGAAGTGGTAAAGGAGCACTCAAGGAAGACAAGGCCATCGTGGAGAATACTCCAGCGGGAATTCTGTGCCATTGCACAAGTGCAAAATTAATGTCCTCTGCAGGTGTTCTTTTGTTTTGTTTTCCCCAAAGAATAATTGATTCTGATGGGGAGGCGAAGGGAAGCCACGAGAGGAGTGTCATGCATCCCTCCCAGGCAGTGGTCCCAAGCGGGTGCATCTGTTCAGGCATCAGAAGCAGACAGGGGAGATGTAAATCACTGCCTCGGGGCTGCCCATGTGTGCATGCAAGACTCTGTCCCTCTTGCTTGCTATTGCACTGTGCCCAGCGCAGAGGGGCAGGATGCTGGGATGTTTCTGGGGCAGGCATGGGGTGGGTCAGGCCCGTGCACTGGGTCAGGGTTGGGTGCAGCCTTGCCACCAAGTTCATGTCCAGGGGAGGTGAGGGGGGCTGTAGGATGACCCCCCCACACACACACCTCTGTGCAACCAATGACCTGTGCCTTTCTAATCTAGGATGCCTTTCTTATCTAGGACACTTGGGAATCAGCTGGGGACATTAATTGGTGTTGCTTTATTTCTTGATTTGTATTATTAGATCTCACTGTCTTGATTCCTTCCTCCTATGTGCAATACTTGCATGTCTCCAGAGTGTATACTTGCTGATTGCATGACTCCCTTTCTCCTCCAGGAAAGTTTTCCCACCCCCTTCTGATTTTGAGATGGACACCAAGATGAGCCTGCTTACATTCTTGCCCTACCTTGTGCTAAGGATCAAATACACCTTCCTCTAATGTAGTGATCCACTGACCATTCATTTAGAAAAACATATCGGCTTTATTTTAAACATACTCAGTATTTTTCTTTCTATTTTAAGAATTTGTTTAAATTAGCCAGTCTGAGCAGAAATGTAATTCTAAAATGCACCGTTTTGCACCATTTAAAAATCAGGAGCCTAAGGGAGTATTTTTCTTT
>NW_020664436.1:9103794-9110173 GCF_002925995.2 Terrapene triunguis | reverse complement strand
TTTTTTTTTTTAATTTATATATACATTTAATTTTTTAAAAACTGATTTTATACAAGGTCTCATTATTTAGCTTGTTGAGTATAAAAGAACATAAGAATGGCCATACTGGGTCAGACCAAAGGTCCATCCAGCCCAGTATCCTGTCTACTGACAGTGAACAATGCCAGGTATCCCAGAGGGAGTGAACCTAACTGGTAATGATCTCTCTCCTGCCATCCATCTCCACCCTCTGACAAACAGAGGCTAAAGACACCATTCCTTACCCTTCCTGCCTAATAGCCATTAATGGACTTAACCACCATGAATTTATCTAGTTCTCTTTTAAACCCTGTTATAGTCCTAGCCTTCACAACCTCCTCGGGCAAGGAATTCCACAGGTTGACTGTGTGCTGTGTGAAGAGGAACTTCCTTTTATTTGTTTTAAACCTGCTCCCATTAATTTCATTTGGTGGCCCCTAGTTCTTATATTATGGGAACAAGTAAATAACTTTCTCCACACCACTCATGATTTTATATACCTCTATCATATCCCCCCTTAGTCTCCTCTTTTCCAAGCTGAAAAGTCCTAGCCTCTTTAATCTCTCCTCATATGGGACCCATTCCAAACCCCTAATCATTTTAGTTGCCCATCTCTGAACCTTTTCTAATGCCAGGATATCTTTTTTGAGATGAGAACACATCTGTATGCAGTATTCAAGATGTGGGCGTACCATTGATTTATATAAGGGCAATAAGATATTCTCCGTCTTATTCTCTATCCCTTTTTGAATGATTCCTAACATTGTTTGCTTTTTTGACTGCCGCTGCACACTGCATGGACGTCTTCAGAGAATTATCCACAATGACTCCAAGATCTTTTTCCTGATTAGTTGTAGCTAAATTAGCCCCCATGTACAGTTGGGGTTATTTTTTCCAATGTGCATTACTTTACATATCCACATTAAATTTCATTTGCCATTTTGTTGCCCAATCACTTAGTTTTCTGAGATCTTTTTGAAGTTCTTCACAGTCTGCTTTGGTCTTAACTATCTTGAGCAGTTTAGTATCGTCGGCAAACTTTGCCACCTCACTTTTTACCCCTTTCTCCAGATCATTTATGAATAAGTTGAATAGGATTGATCCTAGGACTGACCCTTGGGGAACATCACTAGTTACCCCTCTCCAGTCTGAAAATTTACCATTTATTCCTACCCTTTGTTCCCTGTCTTTTAACCAGTTCTCAATCCATGAAAGGATCTTCCTTGTTATCCCATGACAACTTAATTTACGTAAGAGCCTTTGGTGAGGGACCTTGTCAAAGGCTTTCTGGAAATCTAAGTACACTATGTCCACTGGCTCCCCCTTGTCCACATGTTTGTTTGACCCCTTCAAAGAACTCTAATAGATTGGTAAGACATGACTTCCCTTTACAGAAACCATGTTGACTTTTGCCCAACAATTTATGTTCTTCAATGTGTCTGTCAATTTTATTCTTTACTATCGTTTCAACTAATTTGCCTGGTACTGACGTTAGACTTACCGGTTTGTAATTGCCGGGATCACCTCTAGAGCCCTTTTTAAATATTAATGTTACATTAGCTATCTTCCAGTCATTGGGTACAGAAGCTGATTTAAAGGACAGGTTACAAACCATAGTTAATAGTTCGGCGATTTCACATTTGGGTGCTTTCAGAACTCTTGGGTGAATACCATCTGGTCCCGGTGACTTGTTACTGTTAAGTTTATCAATTAATTCCAAAACCTCCTCTAGTGACACTTCAATCTGTGACAATTCCTCAGATTTGTCACCTATAAAGGACGGCTCAGGTTTGGGAATCTCCCTAACATCTTCAGTCGTGAAGACTGAAGCAAAGAATTCATTTAGTTTCTCCGCAGTGACTTTATCGTCTTTAAGTGCTCCTTTTGTATCTCAATCGTCCAGAGGCCCCACTGGTTGTTTAGCAGGCTTCCTGCTTCTGATGTACTTAAACATTTTGTTGTTACCTTTTGAGTTTTTGACTAGCTGTTCTTCAAACTCCTTTTTGGCTTTTCTTATTACATTTTTACACTTAATTTGGCAGTGTTTATGCTCCTTTCTATTTACCTCACTAGGATCTGACTTCCACTTTTTAAAAGATGCCTTTTTGTCTCTCACTGCTTCTTTTACATGGTTGTTAAGCCACGGTGGCTCGTGTTTTTTAATTTAATTTAAAGCTCCAGTGTATGCCTCTTGTTTTGACATTCATGGCCTGTTTTGAATGTGCATCCCCCAATGCATCATTTTACATATAAATCTTCTCTAAATTACATTGCTAGTGTTTCTGACTTCTCTATGCAGAAATGTGTAACTTATGCTAACATAAAATGTTTCTGAACTGTTTCAACAGTGTCTTGTTCAGTGACTGCCAAGGAGCCACTATTTGTTGCTGGGTTCTATATTGCCTTAATCCAGGCACACTTAGTTTCTCAACCAGAGTTTGCAACCTAACAGTAGCTCTGCCTATGTGTTTAGGAAATGCTGAATAGGTATTGTGAGGTTATTTTATGTATTGTAGTTTAATTATTACTTGTATTCCTTACTACACATAATAATACAGAATTTTATCTGTCAAAAAACATTTCCTAAATCTTTTTTTGTTGTCTATAGTGTTACAGACATATTTGCTGATAGGTATGTTGAAATAAATTACCAAAATAATTGAAACTGGCATGATTATATTGTTTTGAAAAATAAAATATGCAGAATTTTAAAATTGTGCACAGAATTTTTAATTTTTGGTGCAGAATTCCCCCAGGATTAAGAGAGGCTAAATGAAGTCTTTGCATCTGTCTTAGTCGCAGAGGATGTGAAGGAGATTCTCACACTGGAGTCATTCTTTTTAGGTGACAAATCTGAGGGACTGTCCTAGATTGAGGTATCAGTAGAGGAGTTTGGAACAAATTGATAAATTAAACCATAATAATCCACTGGATCAGATGGTATTTACCCAAGAGTTTTGAAGGAACTCATGTATGAAATTGCAGAAGTACTAACTGTGGTATGTAACCTATCACTTAAATCAGCTTCTATACCAGATGACTGAAGGATAGCTAATGTGATGCCAATTTTTTAAAAAGGCATCCGAGGCTATTCTGGCAATTACAGGCCTGTAAGCCTAACTGCCAGACCAGGCAAATTGGTTGAAACTATAGTAAAGAACAGATTTATCAAACATGTAGATGAACACAACTTGTTGGGGAAGAGTCAACACAATTTTTGTAAAGGGAAAGCATACCTCACCAATCTCTTAGCGTTCTTTGAGGGAGTGAACAAGAGTGACAATGCACATAGTGTACTTGGACTTCAAAAAAAACCCTTTGACAAGGTTCCTCACTAAAGGCTTTTAAGCAAAGTAAGCAGTGATGGGATAAGAGGGAAGATCCTCTCATGGATCAGTAACTGGTTAGACAAAGGATAGGATCATTCTTCAGAATGGACAGAAGTAAATAGCAGTGTCCATGGATCTGTATTGGGACCATTGCTGTTCTACATATTCATAAAAGATTTGGAAAAAGGGGTAAAACAGTAAAGTGGCAGAGTTTGAAGATGATACGAAATTACTCAAGATAGTTAAGTCCAAAACAGATTGCGAAGAGTTACAAAGGGATCTCACGAATGGCAGCTGAAATTCAATGTTGATAAATGCAAAGTAATGCACATAGCAAACATAATCCCAACTGTGTACAAAACGATGGGATCTAAATTAGCTGTTACCACTCAAGAAAGAGATCTTGGAGTCTTTGTGGATGGTTTTCTGAAAATACGTGTTCAATGTGCAGTGACAGTCAAAAAAAAAAGTTAATGTTTGGAACCATTAGGAAAGGGATAGATAATAAGATGGTAAATATACTTCTGCTATATAAATCCATGGTACACCCACACCTTAAATACAGCATGCAGTTCTGCTCACCCCAACTCAAAAAAGGTATATTAGAAATGGAAAAGGTTCAGAGAAGGGCAACAAAAATGATTTAAATATATGGAACGGTTTCCATTTGAGGAGAGACTAAAAAGACTAGGACTGTTTAGCTTAAAAAAAGAGATTGGGGGGGGGGGCTTATGACAGAGGTCAATAAAATCATGAATGGTGTGGAAAAAGTGAATGAGGAAGTGCTATTAACCCCTTCACATGACACACGAATCAGGGGTTGCCCAATGAAATAAATAGGCAGCAGGTTTAAAAAAAAATTTTATATATATATATATATATATATACTACTTCACACAACGCAGTCAACCTGTCGAACTTGTTGCTGGGAGATGTTGTGAAGGCCAAAAGTATACTGTGTTCAAAAAAGAATTAGATGAGTTCATGGAGGATGAGTCCATCAATGGTTATTAGCCAAGATGATCAGGAACACAGCCCCATGCTCTGGGTGTCCCTAAGCATCTGACTTCCAGATGCTGGGACTGGACAACAGAGGATGGATCACTTGATGATTGCCATGTTCTGTTCATTCCCTTTAAACCATCTGGCATTGACCACCGTTGGACGACAATACTGGGCTACATGGACCATTGGTCTAACCCAATATGGCCATTCTTAATCTCTAGCTAAAAGACCCTGCAGGATTACAAAAAGCTGTGTATGTTTTTTCTGTGTGTGTGTCACTATTAGTATGACAAAGAAGTAAAAGTTTAAACAGGATTACACAACACGAGTGGTTTCGATACCTGCATCATGTACTTGTACAGAAAAATTAGTTACAAATTTTCTCCAATGTAGATTTATTGTAACTGGCAAAAATTGCTGTCTGGTGTAAAAACTATGCTCTTTTTCCACTCCTTTGTTTGTCTGTCTTCTTATTTCTTTTGGAAGATTCCTCCTCTCAGTGGGCAAAGGATACAAGAGCCACATTGTTCTCCCATCCATTGTATTGCTGCTTCAAAACAGGAGCAGAGAAGATTCTGCTTTGAAAGCCAGCTTTCAAGTTGACTGTCTGCGAAAGCGCTCGGTACCACTTGCACAGGATGCTCTGCCTCAGTGAGGCACCACAAACACAAGTTTTTGAAAGGTTCCATAGCATCATACCATTACCAGTAACTGCAGGACTTCCTTGTTGGAGGCAGATTGGTGGCTTTTGATTCTCTGTGGGCCCATGTCCTTTCTAACATATGTCCTGAACATGGTTCAGTAGGACTATATGGTCAGGTGTGTAGGATTCATGATGAACTATTCAAAGTCACAGCTTGTCAGTAACAGACAACTGATATAAAGTAGTCCTACTAAATATGATTTGGCCATAAGTCTTCCTGCCCTAAGACAGGATCCAAAACCTTACCACTCTGGTAGAAATGTTAAGCAGGTGACTGCTTGTTATGCTATACAAATGTTGGGTTTGATGGCAATAACTATATTCATAATACAAAGTACACTGCTCAATGAGACAAACTTTGTAGATAATGATATCCTACTGGAACCAAACATCTGTATGCAATACAAGAGTGCTTGTGGTAACGGATTAAGAGATTCAAAGGTCAGAAGGGACCAGTGTGATCATCTAGTCTGACTTCTAAAAACAACAAGGAGTCTGCTGGCACCTTAAAGACTAACAGATTTATTTGGGCATAAGCTTTTGTGGGTAAAAACCTCACTTCTTCAGAGGCATAGTCTGACTTCTGGTATTCTACAGACTATAGAACTTCCCCAAAATAAATCTTAGAGCATATCTCTTAGAAAAACATACAATCTCAATTTAAAAATTGCCAATGATGGATGAGGACAACCTCTGAGGCGCTCTCCAGGTGCCAATCCAGGGACAACTTTGTTATAAACTTCCAAATGCCTCTCCCAGTCCATTTCTCCTTCAGAAATGATACTGAATGGGGGGCTTGCTTGCACGTACACCCCTCTACTGCTCAAGCTATTGCTGTCAAGAGCTAGGGGAGTTCTGTGAGACTAGTTCTAAATTGCTGAAATCTGAGGGGAAAAAGTCCTGTACAGGTTAATGTGATGTCTTGCTCAGGTCACCCTCAAAACTGTGTGTCAGTTTCCTGTGAGCACACCAGCTTGTCTGCCTTGCCGGCAACCTTCAAGACTCTGCCAGTCCACACATTGCCTTGCAGGTGACAGTTAGTGAACCCCAGTTTCCAGGTTTCCTAGAGATGTCTTTTGCTGCATCTAGACCTCTGACTGGACCCTCGGAGAAGGTGTTAAGTTTGCTGCCTCCAAAGAGACAACAGACACTAGCCTGTTAATACACAACATGGAGATGGTTTTGTAATAAAACAAGAGTAAGTTTATTAACAAAGAACATAGGGTTATGTGATTTCAAGTAAGTGAAAGAGATAGGAAAGGTTAGAAATGAAACAAACAAAACATACTTTCTAGTGACTAAAATTAACTTCAGCAAGTTATTT
>NW_020664436.1:9071547-9098794 GCF_002925995.2 Terrapene triunguis | reverse complement strand
TGATTAACAAAAAATCAAATCTTAGGCTTGGTCTATACTACAGAGTTAGGTCAACGTAAGCTGCCTTATGTTGACCTATGTCAGTGCCTACACTGCAGCCTTGCTCTCACTGATGTAAGTGCCCTACTACACTGACATTATAACTCCACCTCCACGAGAGGCATAGGGCTTATGTTGGTGTAGTTAGGCAACACTGTCGCTGTAGACGCTGCATTACTTACATCAGCTGTTGGCTACAATCCTTGTCAATTCTGCTGGAGCTGTGAAATTGACAAGAAAGGCTGTTAGGTTCCCTGCTGTGAACCCTGAGCCAGGCTTACAGCTTGGGCTGTCATCCTTGGGCAGGTGTGGGGCTCCAGCTAGAACCCGGCTGCCCCCCAGGCTCCTGGCTACTGCTGCCTGGGCTCCCACTCCGAGCCCAGCTACCGGGTACTGAGAGCCTGGGCTCCCAGCTACCCATGGGGCTCCCAGAGCTGTCAGAATGTGGCTACTCTGAGCAGAGACAATAGCAGTGTGAAATTGCCAAGAATGTCAATTTCACTGCTGGTAGGCTCTGTGCTGTGAAATTGAGCCTGCGCAAGTCTCACAGCTGGGTCTTTCACCCCGGGGCAGATGGGGGGGCTCCAGCTGTGAGCCCCATGTGGCTATCAGTGCCCCACACTCAGCTGTCAGTGCCCCACAAAGCGCCACTTCAGTCAATGTAAGTGCTCCTGGTGAGGACATGATCCACTGGCAGGAGGAGGGTAGTGTGGACACCAACAGCCATTTGAATTACTGCAGTGACTGTAGGATGACCTAAATTAAGTCGACCGAATTTTGTAGTGTAGACAAGCCCTTAGATTGTGTCCTTTCTATCCTCCTCTGTTGTGCTGCTATTAAGCTGAGTTTGTTTAGCATTGTTAAATAATCAACAACACTGACTTACAAAATATCAAGTGAACACTAGCAGTTACTATCTGAAATAAAGGTATTGGAAATAGTGGTGGTCATCACCATAGTCTTGAAGTAAGTGGACAAAGATTTGGATTTAATTCGGGTTTAACTCCTCTGAAATAAACTGACTTCATCAGGGCTTTTAAATGCTAGAGAAAAAAAATTCCTGCACTGTAGTCTTGTATACTAGGATTTTTCAGATCAAGGCTGTTTCACTGAAACTCAGTTTTAAAGGTATTATAAATGAAGTACAGCTCTTTTCCCACATCCTTTCATGTTACGTCAAAGGCACACAATCTGTTTAAAGCCAAAAATTACCATAATGCTGATAAAACCCATGCTTCCCCCTGTGTAAAGAGGTATGGTTGGGTTTTATGATCTAATGGATAGTGCACTTTGAAACAGGTGATTTTGGTTCTGTTCCTAGTTCTGCCACTGATTTGCTGTGTGGCCTTGGCAAGACACTTAATATCTGTCCCGCAGTTTCCTCTCTGCAAAACGAGGATAATACTTGTCATTTTTTGTAAAGCACTTGGAGATCCTCAAACAGAAAGAGCTGGGAGACAACAGATATTTCTGGAGACATTAAAACTCCATCTGCATCTCCTAGAGTAGTGGAAACCCAAATATCTTTTCATATGATAAAAGTTGCACGCTAACCTTTTGTTTAAAAAAACTAAGACCACATTTCATCTCTTTTCCTAGAGAGCTAGACTGCTACATTGGGGGTGACAAAGCATAAGTGCTCTCTGTCACATAAGACTGTACACTATAAAGGCCAACTCTGTGGACCAAAAGGTGATCTGTGCATTCTTAATGTTTATTACACCTCACAACTGGAGGACAAAGCTCCTAACCTTAATGCTTCTATGGATTTAAAACATGGCAGGCTGCCAGAGAGCCAGCACTGACTCTGTTCAATTGATTCAAGGTCAGACTTCATAGGATAAAGGGATGGCCTTTATTGAGGGATGGCCTTATTCGTGGCTCACCTCCAATGACAGCCACCACCCTCTTGAATGAGAGAAAAGTCAACGTCAGGCAACAGACAGATGCATATACACGATAGAACTTATTGAGTGGTGGGGCTATGAATTTAACTCCAGAATTTAAATGATCATATCACATGACCTTCAGAATGAAATGTAAAACGAATAGTTGCTGACTTTAGGATGGATGGAGAGAAATGCATGCTCCTGTCCTTAGACAGTGGAAGGTACTAAAAATGTTGTGGCAAAGTTCAGTAAAAATACCTTGCTATAACAGAAGGAGATAAACTGCCCTAAGACTTGCATATACAAAAATAACTTCAATAGACTCAATAAAGAATATTCTCTGTCTGGGGAGACAGTGTGACTGCCTGTTTTCACTGGACTTAACTCATGGTCCAGCTTTTCTGAGAGAAGGCTATAAAACAAAGACCCTCTTATTTCCAGAGTACATTGTAACTGAGCATCATGGGACAAAAATCAAGCAATAACTTATTCTAATCATATTTAGCAGTTCTGTAATGATTTTCGTCTGTAGAACTCAGTCCTTTACAAAGGAGGCCAGTATCATTACCTTCATTTTATAGAGGTGGAAGTTGAGGCACAGCATGGAGGTCACCTAGCAAACCAGTGGCAGAGCTGGGAATTGAACCCAGATCTGTGCCTTCTAATATAATGGTCCTGATTCTGTACTTTCAGACCTATGCTCAGATGGGCAGCTGCAGGAAGTCTCTTGAAGCTCCCTACTTCAGAGCCGCCTAGTTCCAACTGCGCAGGGGCAGCCCTAACTTGCACTAGAGTCCATCGGCGACCTTACACCAATAGAGGATCAGATATAGCAGAATTCTGCTTTGCCTCGCCTCTCCCTGTCATATCTGTGCTCTGCCCCTGGAATGCCCCCTCCTTTCCCTTATGCCATGGTTGAGGGGAGCAGCAAAGTTAAACTCTGCCAGATCTATACCAATGGAGAGTTTTGCAGAGGGCAACTCTCCACTGGCCATCCCTGTCTGTTTTAAGGCTAATTTGTGGCCTGGAAGTGGGGGAGGGAGGTTGGAGAGTAGCAAGATCTGCTGATAGAACATCTTTTACTGGTTTGATCAGCCCTTAGTTATTGCTGTTTACTCATGCTGGAAACCAGCCAGTTGAACTATTGGCATAAACTGGCCTGGGGGAAACTACCCAGTTGAAGCAACTACCTTTCCTTTAATTAAAAGACCATCAATTTCAGCTTGTTGGTATGCTTTTTTTAAACACTTTGAGGATTAATGAATCCTACGCTTTTGTTCCCTGTTGGGAGCATGTATTATCTTTAGTTACATTATAAATACATGTAATGTGTCTATGTGGTTGCATATTTCAATGTATATAATCTTTAAAATAGCATGACAATAAAAAAAAACCTTGACAGATGAATATGGCATACATGTGCCTAGATGTTGGAGGACAGAAGCTTTGCTTTAATCCAGACTGTAGGGTATTTTACCCTTCTTTTGTGTTCCCAACCACAGTATTTATTTCAATATAGTTAATGATAAAATTGCATTAATGTTGAATAAAGTTGTTAGAAATTTAACAAGGGTTTCTTGAAGAAATATTTAAACAGTAAAAATAATTTTTATCTCACTAGGATGTTGAGATTTCATTTTATGCTGCCGGTATATCTTGGAAGTATTCCACGTCTTGTGTGTCACTGCATCTGAAAGCATGTTCATAATGAACAAACTGCAGACTCACTGCTTAATTAACCTGCTCTCACAGATGAATTATGAGATGAATTATTCTCTTTACACAAACTGTTCCAGTACCAAAATATGTAGTAAAGCTTTTGTTTTACAATTGTAGGGAGGAACTGGACATTGATTTGAAGGATATTTACTACAAAATTCGATGCGTGTTGATGCCTATGCCATCTCTTGGGTTTAATAGACAGGTAGTGAGAGATAACCCTGATTTTTGGGGCCCTCTGGCAGTTGTCCTCTTCTTCTCAATGGTTTCATTATATGGACAGTTTAAGGTAGGTATAAACCTTTTATCTAAAGAGAACTTTAAATATTGCGACTTGAATGCTAAACAGTTTATCATATTTACAGAGAGGTAGAAAGCCTCTTCTCCCCTTGCCATGAGTATAGTGAGAAGAATGGAACATCTAGTTCCAAATATATTTCTTTCATGGGTGTCTTTCTGCATATTAAAAAACTTGTAATACTATACTAAATGTTCCTTGAACTACATCTCTAAGGTTAATTAGAATAAAAATGTCAAGTTTTGTCTCTGAAATGGAAATGAAGGAAGGGTGGGATTTCTGGAGGCTTGTAATGGTATGCAATCTGTCAGATGCTCAGCGGTATACTAACCGGAATGACTAAAACATAAAACCTACATAATAGGTATATTTCATTACAATGCTAAACAAAAGACGGCACCTTTACAATGCTGGTTCATCTATGTTAAATAAAATGTAAATTGTGACTGAAATTGAGGGACCCGTAGGAATCAGTGATGAAAGTGAATGTCACTTAAATTTCTGTAGTTGGGGCATGATCATAGAGTAGAAAGTCTGCACCATGTTTTTCTGTATGAACACATTCCCTCCTCTGAAACCTTCACCCATCTTTAATTTAGTTCTCAAATACAATTTACATTGATTGTACTATTAACTTCGTAATGTTTCAGTTCCCCCTACCACTGTCCTCTTTTTGCATTGCACAGTGAAAAGGATAGTTGGCTTTCCTACATGCTTCACAAAAAAGTTTGGGGACAGGAAACCATTAGAAGATTCCCCCCACCCAGCCACATACTCTTGCAAACATCTTTAGTAAGGATATCTCTTCTAGAGAGGGGAAAATTAGCTCTGTGTCCGGACATATTAGTAATAAGTTGTTAACTAAGAATTCTAATTCAAAAGTGGCTTATTCAGTTGGCAGTTAGATACTTGCTGGTTAAACCTTCTGCGTTATAGTCATACTAGTAAGTTTTTTTTTTTTCAGATAATTTTAAACTTATTTACTGGTTTTAGTACCAGAAAACCTTTGTATAAAGATCTTGAATTTATTGTGGTTACAAATAATGTCATAACTGTCTGGTACTTTTTTGTCCTCTCAGATACCTTTTCCTTCTCTTGCTCCCACCCCCATAATTAAATAACTTCTGTCTTCTTAATACCTCTGTCTCTTGTCACTTGACTTCTCCTATGATTCCTTCAGAACTCAGGGAATGCAGCTTTTGATTGGCCAGCAAGAATTATAGTATAGAAATGCTTGGCCTTTCTTCTGCTTTTCCAGTATTGCCCAAGCATAACATCCCTCGTAGTGCTTCTAATCACTGCCATCTTTAAAAAGTGACAGAACTTAGATATGAACCTAGGTCTTCTCTTGGTAGCACCTAAGTGAGCCCCCCTGCAAGCTCCACTTATAATAATGAGTAAACACCTTTAACCCTATCTTTAAATATAGCAATAAGTAAGGCGGTGTTTTAGTCACGGGTATTTTAGTAAAAGTCATGGACCAGTCACAGGCAGCAAACAAAAATTCACAGCCCATGACTTGTACTATATACCCCTAACTAAAACTTGGGTGCTCGGGGGCAGCCCAGGGGCCTGCTCGGGGGTGGGGGGTTTGGCATGACTGGCAGGCTCCCTACCTGGCTCTGCGTGGCTCCCCAGAAGTGGCGACATGTCCCTCGGCTCCTAGGCAGAGGTGCGGCCAGGAGGGCTCCACGCGCTGCCCCCACACTGAGCGCCCACTCCACAGCTCCCATTGGCTGCGGTTCCTGGCCAATGGGAGTGTTGGGGGTGGTGCCTGCAGGTGGAGGCAGCATGCAGAGCTGCCTGGCCACACCTCCGCCTAGGAGCTGAGAGAGAGAGAGACATGTTGCCATTTCTGGGGAGCCCCCCTAGGGAAGCGCCGCCCAGAGCCATCACCCCCTTCCGCACTCCAGCTCCCTGCCTCAGCTCGGAGCCCCCCCTCCCACATCCCCAGCAGCGTCCGGTGCGGCTGGGCCCAGGGGCTGCCAGAGCTGCTCAGGCGGCCTCCGGGCCAGCCACACCAGCCACTGCAGAAGACATGGAGGTCACAGAAAGTCATGGAATCCGTGACTGAATTGTAGCCTGAGCAATAAGCCATACCAGGATGTGTGGTATTACAGTATGCTATTAGTCGAGGTAATTAATTTTGAGATATGAGCCTGAAAGGGAGTTCCTTCAACCTCCATAAGGTGTGCACTAAAAGCTGACGAACGCTCACTCTTGAATGGCTTATTTCTATGACTAATTTTACATATGACACACTAATGTGATTTGTTCTTTTGGATGGGAGAAAGGTGCGGGAAAAGAAAGACAGGTATGCACTGTTTCTTTCCACAGTGAAACATAATGGTTTTATGATGTGTTCTTTTTTAAATTATTACAGAATTTTAGCTGAAGAGACAAAATCTATAGTGACACCGGCTTCATGCTCTTTTCACCTTCCCTTTTTGATTTTTACAGTGCATATGAAACCTTAAATCAGTACCCAGTTTAGGTTTGTAGCCTAAACTTGAGTTTTAAATGCAACCATACTTTGAAGCTCAGAGGCTGTCCTGGGAGTGCGGGTTCCCACTGTAGAAGTGCTATTTTCAAAGGGAAAGCAATATTTCCCTTATTCTGCTTAGCAGCTGCACTCCAGATCAGCTGGGCTGCGATTTAATTTAAGTGTAGGCTAGGGACCTGAATTGCGTGATAATTTAATCCAGTTTCATATTCATATTAAGAACTGAGGAGAGGAGGAAACCTGGGAGGAAGACTACAGCCTAAACTAGAAGTACTGTCAAGGTGTAGAAAGAGTTAGGAGTCATAACTTAGATCTGTATTCTTTTGATTTTGTATTTTAAGGGTGACACAGTATTCTGCCATCCCTAGAGACGATCTTCATCAACGAAGAAAGGAGATACAAGCTGAACATTGATTTTTCTTTGTGTTTTGTTGGTTTAAGCCAACCGCTCAATGTTGTTTGGGCATGCTTTTCATTGGGTGTGAAGAGATATTGATTTCCTTTTGTGTTTCAGAGTAGAATGAAAACAAACATGTTACCATCTTATAAAATCTGAGACTCGGTTGAACCCTCTCTTCAGTGGATTCACTAAGATTTAGCCAGAGTTCTTTTAATTCCAAAATTTTTACTGACACCTTCCTGTTCTGATGATAAAACCACACTACGGGTAAAATACTGGTTTTACCATATTTTCTTGTTTGAGCATTCCAAACACACTAGCAAACTTGTCAGAAAAGATATTGTATAAATAATAAAACGTCTGAATTTTATTTCTAAATTCCATTGTAATACTGAATAATACAAGGTTTGCTGCAGTTGACTTTCTTATGAAACCAAAATGAATTCTGAATTATAATAAAAATAATTGATTGATAAGAATTAATTGTTCTCTCTCTTTTAAGGTGGTTTCTTGGATTATAACTATATGGATATTTGGATCCTTGACAATTTTTTTATTGGCCAGGGTTCTTGGAGGAGAAGTAAGTAGCATGTGAAAGTGTGATTGATACATAAAATATTCAGAAGTGACTTGGCTTTTTGGATGCCCAACTTGCGGCACTTTAAAGTCACCTAGCTACTTTCTCAAAAATCTTGACCTCCCATATTTAGACATGAATTATAGCACAGTGTGGCACACAGTGGTCTCTGTTGAAATTGAGATTCAAGGTAAATTCTTAGAGTTAGTCAGATCTAGTCAGATAGCTGCTAGCTAGTGAACAGATTTTGATTAAAAATAAGAACCAATCCAACTCATTTGTTCATGTAAGTCTGGATTTAAAAAACAAAACCAGACCCTTGGTCAATTTCATGTGCATTTATTTAAACTGCTGGCATTTACTTACAACCTGGCCAGAACCAGAAATACTACTAGACTTCTAGAGCATCCTTACTACAATTTTCACTGCTAACATGAACTTCTATCATTAATTTAGGCATCCCAGTGGAAGAGTTACTTTGTGCGGTGGTTAATTGCAGATATTCAGAATTAATGACCATTGTCGAGTTGATTGTTAATTTGAAATCTGAACGTGTATTTCATACATACCATACTAATTTCTAAATGCTGCAGTAATTATGTAATAATTATTTGAAATGCATTACTCTGTCATTACCAGTAAAGAACCTTGCATTAAAAAGACTGGAAGTAACCAATTGTTATAATTTGCATAAATATATTACCCTGTGAATTTACATTTAATGACAGTAATATCAAAAAACAAAACAAAAATTTGTTAACAACTTTAATTCTGAGCCACAAGACAGATGCATGTACTCAACACTACACTTACTGGAATAGCTACTTATTCCATCATGACAAAATGTAAGTGTTTTCTCTATTGACAAAACTTATGAGCTAGATTGAAGACTTTTTTTTTTTTTAATTCTTTACGAATTGATTTATAATTTTCAGGTTGCATATGGGCAAGTTCTTGGTGTGATAGGATATTCTCTACTTCCACTCATTGTAATAGCACCTGTCCTCTTGGTGGTTGGATCATTTGAAGTTGTATCTACACTAATAAAAGTGAGTTCAGTAATGTTTATTGTTTGTCACTATGCTTCAAAATATTATGTTGCCCTGAACAAAGTAATAATTTTAGTAACTTGTAATAGAATTTTAAAAGTACTGCTTGAATTCTTGTGACCCTCTTGTCCAGAAACATAGGTCAGGAAGTCACTCTGTCTTCCCCATAATTCAATATATGATATGTTTAGTTATTGCAATGTGAATGGTAACATCAGTCATGTTCAGAGACATGGTAGTAGAAGTAGTAATCTCAAAACACTTCTACAAAGAAGGTAAGTATTGTTATCCCCATTACACAAATGGAAAACTGAGGCAGAGAGAGCCAAAACTGACCAGCCCAAAGTCAACTACCAGTAGAGCTGGGCAAAATTTTTCAAACAGAACTTTTTTTAGCAACAAAATGCAGATTTGGTAACACTGAAATGTTTCGCAAATTGGTGTTGGTTTTGCCAAATTTGTGTCCAAAAAATTTCAGGAAAAGTAGAAATGTTTCATTTTGACACTTCTAAAATGAAACTAGGGTGTCAATTAATCACCGTTAACTGAAGCTGTTAATGCAAAATACATTAACTAGGTTAAAAAAAGGCACAATGAATCGCAGTTTTAATCACATTGTTAAACAATAATACAATACCAATTTGAAATTTATTATAAATATTTTGGATGTTTTTCTATCATTTCAAATATATTTATTTCTATTACAACAGAATACAAAGTATACCATGCTCACTTTATATTATTATTTTTATTACAAATATATTTGCACTGTAAAGAGAGAAACAAAACAAATAGTATTTTTCAGTTCACCTCATACAAGTACCGTAGTGCAACTTACAAATGTAAATATTTTTTTTACATAACTGCATTCAAAAACAAAATAATGTAAAATTTTAGAGCCTACAAGTCTACTCAGTCAGTCCTACTTCTTGTTCAGCCAATCGCTCAGATAAACATTGTTTACATTTGCAGGAGATAATGCTGCCTGATTCTTATTTACAATGTCACCTGTAAGAGAGAACAGGTGTTTGCATGGCACTGTTGTAGCCAGTTTTGGTATTTATGTGCCAGATGCACTAAACATGTGTATGCCCCTTCATGCTTTGACCACCATTCCAGAGAACATGTTTCCATGCTGAATTTAAATTGATATTCTATTATTGTTTAACTGTGTGATTAAAACTGTGATTAATCGCGACTATTTTTAAATCTCGCGATTAATTGTGATTTTAAAAAATCATTTGACAGCCCTAAATGAAACATTTTGATTTTTCAATTTAAAATGGCTTTTCAAACTTAAAAAAACAAAAACTAAACACTCAAAATTGAAACAAAACATTTTTTCAACTTCTCAGTTTGCTGAAAGGTTCTAAAAGGTGTTGGGTTTTTTTGTTTTGTTTTTTGGTTCGCACCAAAACAATTTTTCTTTTTTGAATTGCCAGTGAACCAAAAAAATCTTTTATTTGCCCAGCTTTACCTACCAGGCCTGTGGCAGTAGAGAACTTTAATGAACTGTACTAGTATGGCAAAAGTTTCCTGAGGGTATGTCTACTCAGCAATTAAAAATGCGTGTCTGACCCATGCCAGTTGACTCAGGCATGTGGGGCTTTTAGGGTACAGGGCTGTTCAATTGCAGTGTAGATGTTTGGGCTTTAGCTGGAGCCTGGGCTCTAGGACCCAGTGAGGTGGGATGGTCCCAGAGCTCAGTCAGCAGCCCAAGCCCAAACGTCTACACTGCAATTAAACAGCCCCCCTTAGCCCAAGTCTGCTGGCACGGGCCAGCCATGGGTGTCTGATTGCACTGTAGACATACCCTGAGAGGTCTCAGAGCTGTGTGTGATTCTTTAAAGGCTATACTACCTGAGCACAACTGCATGAATCTTTACTTACAACTATTGCCAGATTTCAGGGAGGTGGCGGGTTGTCAATCAAAAGGTAACCTTGCTAGCTTTGTCCTGTATTCCTTTTGTATTGATCAGTTTTGTTAGTTTATCTTTACTGTTGGCTACCAGTAACCACTCTAATTTCCTCAAACTTGAATTACACTTTAGTTACCCTGCAGTTGCACCATGGTTGTGGTTTTGCTACCTGTAATTATCACTAATTTGTATACTCAGAAAGTTAATCATTTTTGAATTACTTGCCTGTCCATTAATTAATACATAATTCTAAAAATAGGGTTACATTAGTTAAATTTTAGTTACATGGTCATTATTTTATTGTCTTATGGTAACTTTAAGCAGATATGTGCACAATTCACTTGAGTTTCCAATGCAAAAAATGCAGGGCCAAAGCCCTGTATCTAAAACATTTTAGCCCTGTGAAGCACCTATAGGTTGGCTTGAGGGTCTGTACTAGTGAGAATCTTACAACCTGAGGGCGCTCAGGAACATTCCAGCCAGTTCTTTTCCAATTACAGTTGGCAAAGGAGCTCCCTAACAATTCCAAATGATGTAGCTCAAGCCTTTACTATCGCAGCCTTTGCTAAAGGCTGTGAATATCTTACTGAATTCCAGTCACTAACCTCTTCTCCTTCCTGACACTGCCTCCACAGAGCCCCAGTTTAGGAGTCACATGCGTGAGCATATAATCAAAGGACTTTTTGAGGCTATGTGCATATTCCACTACTTACGTGAACAGATCCTTGGGAATATTGCTTGCAACAGGCTAAGGTCCTTTGACAGTCCTTCCAATTCATAGATTTCATTTTACACCAGTGTGCTAAACCTTCTTGCTTGAGGACAATGGGTAGGGCCCTGCAAATCTATGGATATCCGCTTTATATCCGCAGATCATTTTTGAGGATTGGATGCAGACACAATTTTTGTATCCGTGCAGGGTTCTAACAATGGGTGTTTGATTATATTTTACACTATGACCCAGTTAGCTTGAGACTAGAGATTTGTATCAAGGCTCACTTGGTCTGAGGCAAGGCAGCCAATACTGCTTGCCTCAAGATGTGTCAGTGACAAGCACATGCACACTAACTAGTTATGCAACACTCTGCATATTCACTAAGCACTGCTGCTTGTGTTCAGTCTTTTTAAAGCATTCCTGCCTTGACTTTACAAATACGATTGTGCATCTAAAGCAGAGGAATCCAAACTTGCCTGTACTTGGAGGTTTTGTTTTTTCCAGTGGGCAATGTGTTAGAACAGTTTTGTTATTTGGGGAGACATTTTACAGCCTGTACAGTGTTTGGGCCAAATGTGTTCTAGGAGCAGTAGCGTAGCTAGGGGAGGAGCGGGGGAGCAGCCGCTCCCCCACTGAGCATAAGTGGCACCATGTCAATTTCTTGGTGCCTTTTTACTCACCCAGGGGAGTGATTTAAAAAAAAAAAGGTGCCACCCGCTGTGGCGCTCCGGGTCTTCAGCGGCGGGACCTTCACTCGCTCCAGGTCTTCGGTGGCATTTTGGCGGCAGGACCTTCAGTGCTGCCGAAGACACCTGGAGCAAGTGAAGGTCCCGCCGCTGAAGACCTGGAGCGCTGCCGGGTGAGTAAAAGCGCCGCAGCGGGTGGCGCCTTTTTTTTTTTTTTTTTTTTATTGCTCCCCGTTCCCTCCACCTGGCTACGCCACTGTCTAGGAGTTCTTAAATCCCATTTCTAAGATAACCAATATGAGTTTCTTGTAGTAGTTATTGCCTCGTTTTTTCACTGGTACACCGTGGAGCTTTGTAGTCTCCAAAAGTGAGACTTCTGCCATAGATGACGTCTTTAGGGAAGGGAAAACTACTTTATGTGCAGGGAAGAATTCACAGATATAGGGTAAGATGTCCAAAGTTGCTTATGTACAAGGTCACTTAAGTCCTTTAGAAAACTTAACCCATAATCTTTCAGGATTCTCTCTCACTCATCTACCCTGCTCCACTTCAGAGTGAGAGGATTCTGGATATGATGTTTTCTTGATTCAGGCTGGGATTTTCAAAGAGGCCATAGTATAGGCACTGAACTTCCATTAACTTCCTTCAGCCCCTTTGAAAATCCCAGTCTCATGCTCTAGGCCATGGGTAGGTAAACGACGGCCCGCGGGCCAGATCCAGCCTGCCAGCCATTTTAATCCAGCCCTCGAGCTCCCGCTGGGGAGTGGGGTCTGGGGCTTGCCCTGCTCCGGTGCTCCAGCCGAGGAGCAGGGTTGGAGGCTGCTCCACGCGGCTCCCGGAAGCAGCAGCATGGTCCCGCTCTGGCTCCTACGCATAGGGGCAGCCAAGGGGCTCCTCTCTGCACACTGCCCCTGACCCAAGCACCGCCCCCACAGCTCGCATTAGCGGGAACTGCAGCCAATGGGAGCTGCAGGGGCAGTGCCTGCAGACGGAGCAGCGCGCAGAGCCACCTGGATGCGGCTCTGTGTAGGAGCCGGAGGGGGGATGTGGCCGCTGCTTCCGGGAGCCGCTTGAGGTAAGCACCACCTGGAACGTGCACCCCTGAGCCTCTCCCTGTGCCCCAACCCCCTGCCCCAGCCCAGATTCCCCTCCCACCCCCTTGATCCCAGCCCAGAGCACCCTCCTGCATCCCAGTCCCTCATCCCCAGCCCTCCCCTCCGCCCAGAGCTCGCACCCCCAGCCGGAGTCTGCACCCTGTTCCGCACCCCACTCCTCTGCTCCACACCAGAGCCCATACCCCCAACCAGAGCCCTTACCCCCTCCCGCACCCCAACTCCAATTTTGTGAGCATTCATGGCCCACCATAAAATTTCTATTCCAAGATGTGGCCCTCGGGCCAAAAAGTTTACCCACCCCTGCTGTAGGCAATCATGTATATATTGCTGTTACCTCTGGGATGTTAATATCAACAGAATTTTTTACAAAAATATTCTTTTTATGTCTATGGCTAAGGGAAGCTCTTGCTTCTTCCTGTTATTGAAAGAAATTGGTTAGTATGTTCCAGAGCCCTTGAGGTAGGAGAATGCTCAGTAAAGTGACTAAGGTCACCAGCCAACAGGTGCTTGAGGAGGCCACATTTTTTTTAGTTTTTCCCATGATTTGCATTGGAGGTACAAGACCCAAGAGTAAGAATCTTGCAAGATGACATTCAGAGAAGCAGAATTACAGGTAATAATCATGAAAAAAGTTCAAGTTGAAGAGGACTAAAACAGAATGAAGAGTTGTTAAATAGTGCTCCCCTGGAATAAAGATCTATACTATCTGAATATGTACGCTTACTGTTTGCTTTATTGTAACTATAGACTCTTAAATTCAAATGAGTGCACATGCAGATGCTTGACGCCACATGATGACCTTCATTGTAAAGTGCTTTGAGATCTGTTGAGGAAAACCAGTACATAAGAGCTGGAGATTATTAGTACGAATACATGTAGGTAAAATCTCTCAAATATCCATGAATGAAAATACTTAGAGACCAACATGGTGCATCTCTCTCTGAACACAAAGAAAATAACATACTGTGTGTGTTCTCAATATAACACTCAGGAAAAAATGTAAGGTTTCTTTCCTAATTACCTTCAAAAAAAAGTACCGATTTTTGTATTGGTATCTGGACAGATTTTCTTGTACTGTCAGCTAACACTATACCTTTTTTCTTTTTAAGCTGTTCGGAGTCTTTTGGGCTGCATACAGTGCTGCTTCATTATTAGTCGGAGAAGAATTTAAGACTAAGAAGCCCCTTCTGATTTATCCAATCTTTTTATTATACATCTACTTCTTGTCCTTATACACTGGGGTGTGACCTGAAGTCTTGGATGTGGCCAGAAACAATATTTTATTCACATGCAGACTGGTAAAACATAAGATTAAGGAGGCTGGAGAAAATAGGAGTGACTGTTTTGTATCCAGTTGTTGAAAAGTTTTAAGACCTAAACACATATTTGTGTATATTATTTAATTAAGCAATTATAGCTATGTGGATTTGTATCAGAGTTCTAGGTTTAAGATTCTTTAGATTTTCATGAAATAATATAAGAACTTTGTGCTTTATAAGATTGTGTAGCAAAAATACAGCTTGATACCTGTGCCATAAGCACCAGGACCAGATTACTATATTACATTGAACGGGAATATGAAAAAATATTGGTAATGGTCTCAAAGTGCAATTTTTCTTTTCAGTTAAACACAGCTGGCTTTTTTGGCACAGCAAATTCTGTATATATTCATGAAACAATCCTGATGGTTCACAGAATAGGCTCTATAATTGAGACATGAAGATATTAGTATTTTTTATGTTAGAGCCCCAGATTTATTTGATTTGGCTTTTGAGATTTTATAAATTCTAATTTACTTTGGGGGAAAAAAGTGTACATGTGTATTTTGTATCTATTGCTTGTGTGTAGCAGATATACTCCTTGTTTAAGGATGTACATTGGGTTTTCAACACTTGAAGACCCAAGCATTTGAATTCAAATTTGCATTTATATCTCTGCCCAACGGAGCAAGACATATACTGTGTGACATTAATTCATTAAATGGCTTATTTGTGGAATCAAATTATTTCATATTTAACAAGATCTGAATTTGAAGTCACACAAAACAACTTTCAACTGCAGCATTGGAGTAAGGTGTGGGAGAAGGAAGATAATGTATCAAATTTGTGACCTTGAGCAATGTTTTAAAATGACAAAATAAACAGAATGCTTCCCTAACCTTGTATCTGTTTCGTAACACCTTGTTCTATATTGCTTTTAATGGTATGTAATTTAACCAATCAGGAGTGTTTTTTCTAATATACTGTTCATCTTTTGTAAAATGAAATATTAAGATTCTTAAAAGCCTGATTCTGCCTCCATTGAGTAAGTAAGGCAGAATTAGGGACTTAGCAACAAATTTTCACACTAATTTTGACTATCAAATTAGGTAATATTGTGATAACATTAAATACTTCCTGTGTATACCATATAAATTGTTTATGTAATGGTTTATGTTGATAATATTAATGGAAATTATGGAAAGAAAAATTATTGAAGGTAACTTAGCATGATATTTACTTTATTGAAGTAAAGTTGTTTGCTACCTTTAGTAGGTAATATTTGGAAATAGGTTTTGACTGACTTGCAATTTTTTTTTTTTGCGAACTTTTGTCTCTTAAAAATAATAGTAATAGTACAACCAGAGATCCTTACTGCAAATAATAAAAACTTATCAACCATTACAAGGTGATATGAGGAACTGCCTATTCTCTGTAGTAGTCAAACTACTGTGATTTAGCTTAATTCTGCAATATTTTTAATAAAATTATCCATATAACTTGAAACCTTAATTATTAATTTTATATAATTTATAATAATACTCATTATTAATTAAAATTTAAAGTTAAATTCTCAGCCTCCAAAAGAAACTTTGGTTTCTGTAACTTGCTTCTCTGCATGGGTACCTGGTAGTTTTAAATTAAACTACTTAAAGTTGGTGCTGGACAAATGTTGTGATAGCAAATCCCAGCTATGCTAAGTCTCACAATACTGTAAACATAGAAAAACTTTAGTTTAAAAGTTGATCATGATACCAATCTTTGACTTCAGCGGAAGTTTTGGTTGAATAAGAACTGCAAGATTTTGTACTAAACAAATAGTATGGTTTCTAAAAATAGATTATATATCTACAGCTTAGTGAACCTTAACCTATACTAGTGTATTTTACCAATTACCTTGTTGCATAATAATCTATAGTAAATGAAATTCATATCCCAAAGTGTTTTGAAAGTATTTGTACTGTTTTAAAATAATATACGCATTAGCAGTGCAGCTCTATCAGATATGATTCTGGAAGAAGTCAGAATAATGTGCTTCCTATCTTTATAATTTATCATTATATTATAGTGTTTCATGAGAAGATCCAATTAGCATTTTAAACTTTAAAGAAACCAAGTCAGTGTGAATGAATGTAGTTAACTGCATCATAAACACTAGGCGTTAACCCACTTAAAGACTGGTAGGTATTTAATGAGTTTTTACCATTTCTTGTCTGTCCTTTCCAAGTTGTGTTATAGACAACTTTATAACATGTTTATGGATCTGAGATGACAATATAAACTTGGGTACTGATTGAGACAGTTTAAAATCACTCTTTTCTACACACCCAGCTTCCTTTTCATATGGGACTATGATCACATTTCTTTAAAAATCATAGTTTCTTTTATGCTAATATTCTCTTAAAACTATAGTTTTTGCTGTTTTAACAGTTCCCTCCTGCAAACTAGAGGTGTGTGTGTGTGTGTGTGTGTGTGTGTAATACACAGTGTATATATGCATATAACATAGCAAGTCTTTTATAGACAACTGCAGAATTGCACCTTTTAAAGTCAATATATTTAGTTTCATCTTTTGCATATGCTATTCAAAGAAACATACTTAAACAGTTCTCAAATGGTTCCAATAGTTTGTTATAACTTTGCATTCAATTAACTCATATTTTTAGACCAGGTATATATGTAAATACAGCATAAGATGTATTTTATAAAGATTTTGAATTAAATTTGTTTACCAAATGTATAAAGCGTATTTATATTCACTGAATCAAAACACATACATCCACATTCCTATATATGTAATCAATTTCATGTTCTAAAATTGTAAATAAATTTTTAGGATTATGAAGTATACAAACTTCTGTTTCGTACTTGAAAATGTAATGCAGATTTCCTATCATTAGTGCAACTTCTAAGCTGAAGCAATTACTTTCCAGCTAAGCTTATTTGCAATGGCATGGATGCAACAGTATGGGACTTGCATGTGCAAAGTGAAAATTGTGTTCTGACAAACTTGTGTGCATAGTGAACAGGCATGTACAAAGAAGTATTTTCCTTTTTTCCCCTCATTTGCAAAACTGGTACCATTTGATGAAAAAGGCAGTACAGTTGTTGGAATTGCTCTGTGTTGCCATATAATTGCTTTTACTAGGCGAAGATGACACAGTTTGACTTTTGCATGGAAGAAACCACCACCTTTTCTCTAAGTTCTATTTTAAAATTGCACACCTAAATTTTTCATACTCCACTGAAATAACGAGAGGTTGCCTAAAAGTTACTATCATTTGGCCCTTAAAGCACACTTTTCTGGCTTCTCTTTTCACTGTCCTGCATCCAGTCTTCATACTACATATACTTTCTCTGCCTGCTCCCTCCATTTGTGTACACAGTCTCTGTTCAAAGATAAACCCTGATGTTGGTTCAGCTACAGGGGCAGATACTACCTATCTCATTGGCTTCTACCATAAAACAAATCCTTTTGTATTAATGGAACCCTGTAGCTTTTGTCTGCAATAACTGATCATCTCAAGTGCATTCTTATAAAGCGACAGCAGTATATTTTTAAATGTCGAATGTCCATCTTCAACTATAGATGACCCAAAAGTGCGTGTTTGTATTGTGTATCTATGCAAGCTAAAACTGCTAGCTCCTGCTGCTGGAAATCGTTCCAGTTTGGGAAAAGTAAGGGAGGGTCCTGTTGTCATAAAGACAGTTGACTACAAAGCTTAGTCCATCAGATCTCAATAATTCAGTATTTTAAGCTATTTTTGATATTAAAAAGTAATGTTTATAAAACTGCTTGAGTTGTAACTAGAATTTAAAGAGCATAGCTATTTCTTCAGCATTGGACAAGCACTGCTTTCATCTTGAAGCTTTTAGGGCCTTACGCAAAGGCGACTGAACCCAGTGAGAGTATGACTGCAATGGGCTTTAGACCATGGACTTGACTATGGATACATCTACACAGAGATAACCTGTGGGTGGTCTGGGTCAGCTGACTCCATCTCACAGGGTTCCGGGGCTGAAAAATTGCTCTGTAGACATTCAAGCTTGGACCCTGCATAGGTGCAGGGTCCCAGAGCTCAGGCTTCAGCCTGAGCCTAAACCTCTACACAGCAACTTTTAACCTTGCACACTTAGCTCCATGAGCTTCATTCAGTTGACTCAGGCCAGTCATGGCTATGCTGCAGGTCTTCTATCCCTATGTAGGTGGGGAGACAGATTTTCAGAAGAGATCAGCATTGTTTTCAGTGGGTGCTGCTGCACGCAGAGCATTTTTCCATAGCTGGGTGCTTCCCTTAGGTGCATAAATGGGAGCTGAGCTCTTTAAATATCTCACCCCAATTGTCATTTCCTCACACTTTGGATTTGTGCAGTGGCACCGCAAGAGTAGAGGCTGTCTTCTTTCATCCCAGTAGATTCATGAATAGCATCGTCCTCACACCATCCTTCAAGATCAGTAAGGCATTCTTAAAATAACATATTCTTGGAAAATAAAGTTTAGCAGTCACTTTTGATTATTTAGATCAATAGACATCTAGGATTTAATATTCAGGCACTCTTGCATCTACAGCTGCATGTAAACTGGATAATTGCTTACCTCAACAGGAATTCTGCTTCTCACTGCTCATTATATGCAAAATCCTAGAAATAGCATGTTGAAAATAAACATAAAATTTCATATACATTATGTATATGAGGGCATGTCAACACTGCAATGTAAGCCCAACATTTGAACTTAGGCTGAAGACTCCCCCACTCCAACAATACACAGATTTTGCTAACCCAGGGCTTGGTTCCAGGACCCTATGGGGGTTCAAGCCCTATTGCTTTGCAGTGTAGACACAGCACTACTGGACTTACGCTCTGAGAGTCTGCCAAAAGTAGTCCACAATCTCACAGCCTGACTTTCTTTGTCCTCTGGACAGTCAAGTTTGGTGGACAGTCAATTTTCCCCACACTGCACCATGAAGAAAGGGCTAGAGCAGCCACATTTTGGGAGGGCACTAGGAAGTCTAGGCTATGGCTGACTGAAATCGGGCCCACATAATGCAGTGTAGACACTAGAGCCCCAGGTTAGGATCCAGGGTTGAACAATTCCTACCTGAGGTTATAAACTACCTCAAGCCCTAAGTTAACAGACGGGGGGTCTGCTAACATGAGTTTTACTAACCCTGACTAGACATATCCCAAGTGTCAGAAATTTAGGCCACTGATATAAAAATTAGATCTAGCAAATAAAACTTGCTTTCTCAGCCCTTTCCTGGGATGGATAAGAACATTGGTTTCCAATACAAGGCTTTTGATAGCAAACAAAAATTTTATAGAATCTAGAGCTGGAGAAGAATACATTTGAATAAATAATTGAAATATTTGATTTTTTTTAAAGTTCAGTTTTATTCATACATATAATTCCTTATTCGTGAATATTTAGATAGCCAACAAATAATAAAATGTTCATGTATCCCAATATTTTCATAATTTTAGCCTAATTTGATTGTTGTGGTACACAAATCCTTTTAAAATATTTGACAGTGTGAATTACATATCATAACTCAGCAGGCAATCACTTTAGATGCATGCATTTGACTCTACAGGCTCTAGCGACTGGTGGAGTCTTATTAATCACACACACTTCTAATTAGAATTTTTTTTGTGGGGCTGGCAAAAAGTGTACAAATATCATAGCTACACTTAGTATAAATCAATAATTTATATTACTAAAAATCAACTAGGCTAAGATGAAGAGGGAAAAGGGGTAACTAGAAGTCAAAGGAGCCAGACTGCAAGCAACAACTGAAGTTCCTACACACTCAGCACAAGAGAAAAAGGAACTGAAATTGTTGGATGGGCTACACCTTCTTTGTTTAACAGGGAGTTTATTCTTATTTTAAATGGAAACTGGAACACAACTTTAAGTAAAGGGCCACAACCGTCACCTCCATAATTATCTCACGCACTCAGGGCTAACTGCCACTTTAGGCAACATTTAAGTGCCACTTACTTCTGTGAAACACCCTGTTCAGCTGTCACCTAACACTGTAAGTGCCTAAATTGCCTACATACCTATGTTTCTGCCTGTAAAGCTACCATAGCACCTACGTTTCTGCTGGTGGGTATGTGTAAAATGGCTAGTCCTGATAGGCTAGTCCTAGTTGAGCTGCTCAGTGCCCTAGTGCAATTCTCAAAACAGACATTTTCTTGCATATCTTGCCTATAGGACCCAATCTGGTAGGTATGCTCTGAGTACACCTAACCCACATAAAAAACAGACAAACAGATTAGGAATTTTTATGGCTGGCAGGCTCTGTGTGAGTGTGTCCAATAGCCCTGTGGGCAGGGCATCCATCTGGGATGTGGGAAACCTTTTCTCAAATTCCGATTCTGCCTGTGTTTGAAACTTAGGAATTCTGGATTTAGAATAGGGACTTGAACCCCAGTCTCTCACCTCCCAATTGAGTGCCCTAATCCCCAAGCTATGGGGTATTCTGAGGTGGGTAGGACTCAATCTCTCCTGCTGAAGCTGTTCCACTTTGTATAATAATTAAATATTAATTAGGCCAGACAGAAATAGATTCTATAGTCTTGTGATCAGAGCCCTCCCCTGTGATATGGGAGACCAATGGTCAGGCCCTACTTCAAATCAGGCTGAGCAGGGAGTTGAAACAGATCTCCCATATTCCAAGTGAGTACCATAACCATTAATCTATTGGTTATAATGGGGTACAGTCTCTCTTTCTCATTCCTCCTCTCTCTCTCTCTGGTTTTTCATGAAACAAGGCTGACCTGGCCTAGGCATCTAACTCCAGGAAGGGTCACAGCTGAGAATGCTTAGTGGGGAGAGGTGCCTCTCTCTGCCTTGCAGTTAGGCATCCAACCATCTTTAAAGGGGTTGAGGGGGGGATATAGGAAATGTTAAGGCGAGGGGTGGGACCTACTGGTTAGCTTACATGGTTCCCCTCCCAGCTTGCTGGTTTCTGTGAATCCCTTTCTTAGGCACTTATCTGTCCCCATGCATTGTGTAGGGTGCATGGGCACCTAACTCATGGCTGAGGAGTCCATGGGGCACCAGGGCATATAAAAATTAAGCGTTCTTCGAGTGCTTGCTCATATCGATTCCAATTAGGTGTGTGCGCGCTGCGTGCACGATCGTCGGAGAATTTTCTACCCTAGCAACACCCGGTGGGTCGGCTGTGGAGCCCCCTGGAGTGGCGCCTTCATGGCGCTGGATATATACACCAGCCGACCCAGCGCCTCCTCAGTTCCTTCTTACCGCCCGTGACGGTCGTTGGAACTGTGGAGCGCAGCATAGCTGTTCTCCACTCTCCCTAGCTTTACTTTTTCATTCTTGTAGATAGTTGTTGGTTATATACTTAAAGATTAGTAGTTTGTTGTTAATAGTTTTGTAGAGTAGTTATAAATAGTTAGCGGAGGTTAAGGGGGCTTTTATCACCCCTTTTCCCCCCGGCGCACAGCCGGGCTCATGCCCAAGGCTCCTGGCTTTAAGCCGTGCGCGACCTGTGCTAAGCCTATGCCAACGGGAGACCCTCATGACTCTTGTTTGAAGTGTCTAGGGGAGTCTCACCAGACGGACAAGTGTAAGATCTGCAAGGCTTTCAGGACCAGGACCAAAAAGGAGCGGGACTTTAGACTTAAGCAGTTCCTTATGGAGGCGGCACTTAGCCCAGATCTTCCTTCGGCGCACCAAGTTCTGGCACCGAGCGCCTTGGTGCGGAGCGCCCCAGCGGCACCCTCCGGTACTGCACTTCCAGGAGATGCGGATAAGGCCCCACGGCACTGTCAGCACCGCGTCCGCCACAAGCCCCTCGGCGCCGTTCCCTGTCTCCGGGAATAAAAGACCCCGCAAGACCCAGGATGCTGCTGTCCAACAGGCACCGGCTCCCCCCGCACCTGTGGTAGAGCCGCGTCCGGCTTCGGAGCGCCAGAGGGTGCAGGCATCATCGACACGGTTGACTCTGGCACTGGTTGTAGGGTCGTTGAGTCCGGTGCGGACTGGCTCACCGCCTTGTCCTGTGGTTGAGCCCTGTCTCCCCTCTACGCCGGAGACATTTGCGATGGCGAAAGACCTCATCGCCCTCACGGAGCCGGCGCCATCTCAGACCACGGCACCGCATCCCCTTCACACGGTGCAATCCACGGGCAAGCCTGCCCTGATACGCCCTCCATCTCCGAGAGTGGACTCGCGGCACCGCTCCCGGTCTCGGAGCAGGTCCCGAAGCCGCTTGCAGTCCCGGCACCGATCTTCATCCCGGCGCCGGTCGTACTCGCGGCCCAGATCTTCCTCCCGGCACCGGTCTACTTCTCACCACCGACCTGACCATCGGTACCGGTCGGAGTCCAGACGCAGTTCCCGGCACCGGTATGAGTGCCGCTCCCGTTTGCGAGGCCACTCCCGGCACCGAGTCTACAGACGGTGTTCATCTTCGCGATCCAGATCTGGATCCCGGTACTGGCATGGCCATCGGCACCGTTCTCGATCCCGGTACCGCTCCCCGGCACCGCGCAGAGACCGCTCGCCTGTGGACCGGCACCGATCGGCACCGTTCCAGGACGAGCCCCTGCAATCACGCTCGGCACCGCCCTGGCCCTCAAGATCGGCATCTCGCTCGTCGGAAGGGGCTTCCCGATCAGCATACCCTGCTCAGGGTCAGGCTGCAGACGATTTGGGCCATTGGCAGGAGGGGGCAGAGGACCCTAGACAGGACCCTGCACATTGGTCTTTCTGGACCCCATGGGCATATCACCAAGCTCAAGGGGCTCCACCAGCGGCCTCTCGCTCGGCACACTCTGAGCCCAGGGTACCTGAGGCCACCATCTCCCGTCCTCCCCCAGGGGGCATGGAGGCTCCCGTGCCGACACCCACGCAGGTCCCAGATCCCGGTGCAGGGGATCCTGCACATCAGGGACCCTTGGAGCCGGACCCTCATCTGGATCCTTTACCCCCGGAGGCGTCCTCCTCATCCTCCCCTGATGAGGCGGTGGCGGGCACAACAACCTCAGGCCCACCTCCAATAGACCTCCGTGCCCACCAAGACCTGTTACGTAGGGTGGCACAGAACGTGGACCTACAGGCAGATAGTGGAGGTGGAGGACCCGGTGGTGAGCATCCTCTCAGCTGATGCCCCATCCCGGGTGGCGTTGCCCATTATTCGTACGATCCAGCCTAACGCTAATGCCATATGGCAAACCCCGGCCTCCATCCCTCCCACTGCCAGAGGTGTAGAGAGGAAGTACTTTGTCCCCTCTAAAGACCATGAGTACCTCTATACACACCCTCTGCCGTGTTCACTAGTAGTCTCCTCAGTGGACGCAAGAGAGCGTCATGGTCAACAGGCGGCAGCGCCCAAATCGAAGGACACCAAACGCTTCGATTTGTTTGGACGTAAGGTTTACTCAGCGGGGGGTCTGCAGCTCAGAGCCGCAAACCAACAGGCGCTCTTGAGTCGGTACAATTACAACTCATGGAATTCCATGGGTAAATTTAAAGAGTTGGTGCCCCAGGACTCGAGAGAGGAGTTCGGGGCCCTAGTGGAGGAAGGTAAAAAGGTGGCTAGGACCTCCTTGCAGGCCTCCCTGGACATAGCGGACTCTGCCGCCAGGACACTAGCATCTGGGATAGCCATGAGATGCGTCTCCTGGCTTCAGGTATCGGGGTTACCGCCAGAACTGCAGCAGACCCTGCAAGATCTGCCGTTCGAGGGCCAGGGGTTGTTCTCGGACAAGACGGACTCTCGGTTGCAGAGCCTCAAGGACTCCAGAACCATCATGCGCTCCCTGGGGATGCATGTCCCAGGACCCCAGCGCAGGCCCTTTAGGCCCCAGCCACAAAGGTTCTACCCTTCTCCTCCTTGTCCAAGACAGGACTTCCCCAGAAGGCGGGGGCGAGGTGGTAGACGGAGGTCGACCGGCCCCCAACCCGGTCAGAACCAAGGCCCTCCTAGACCACCTTCAGGGCCTAGGCAAAATTTTTGAAGGTGCGCTCGAGGATGGTGTGCCAGCCACTACCCAGGATCCATTCCCTTTATTTCGGGATTGCCTCTCCCGTTTCCACCGTGCTTGGTCCCTTATAACCTCGGACCGTTGGGTCCTTCGCACGGTGGAGAGGGGATACGCTCTCCAGTTTTCTTGGTTCCCCCCCTCTCACCCTCCCTCCCCGTCCCTCTTCAGGGACCCTTCTCACGAGCATCTCCTTACACAGGAGGTTTTTGGGCTCCTCTCTATGGGAGCCATAGAGGAGGTTCCGTCAGAGTTAAGGGGCAGGGGGGTTTACTCCCGCTACTTCCTGATCCCCAAAGCAAAAGGGGGTCTGCGACCCATTTTAGATTTACGCGGACTCAACAAATTCATAGTAAAGTTGAAGTTCCGCATGGTCTCCTTGGGGACCATCATCCTTTCCCTGGATCCTGGAGACTGGTACGCCGCCCTCGACATGAAGGACGCATATTTTCATATAGCAATCTACCCCCCACACAGGCGCTTCCTTCGATTTGTAGTAAACAATGTGCACTACCAATTTGCCGTCCTTCCCTTCGGCTTGTCCGCGGCTCTTAGAGCGTTCACCAAATGTATGGCTGTCGTGGCAGCATACCTTCGTCGACAAAGGATACAGGTGTTCCCGTATCTAGACGACTGGCTGGTGCGCGGCCGCACCAGGGAGCAAGTTCAAGCTCACGTCCAGATAACACTACAAACATTCCACGAGTTAGGCATTTTACTCAACAAAGAAAAGTCCACTCTGGAGCCAACCCAGAGAATAGAGTTTATCGGGGCAGTCTTAGACTCCAGACTCGCCCAAGCTCTTCTGCCAGACACTCGGTTTCACAACATCACAAACATCATCCACGGACTCCAGGTCTTCCCGATCACCACGATAAGGACGTGCCTCGGCCTGTTGGGACACATGGCCTCTTGCACTTAGGTAACCAGGCATGCCAGACTTCGGCTTCGCCCACTTCAGGCCTGGGTATCATCGGTGTACCGTCCTTATCGGGACAGCCTGAACATGGTGGTCACAGTTCCGAACTCGGTCTTGACCTCTCTCACCTGGTAGCTGGATCACAAGGCGGTTTGCGCAGGAGTGCCGTTTCATGCCCCACAACCCTCACTGCACCTGGTCACGGATGCTTCATCTTTAGGTTGGGGCGCTCACCTCGGGGAGCACCATACACAGGGCCTGTGGACCGCATCCCAACTAGCTCTGCACATCAATGTTCGAGAGCTGATGGCGGTGCGCCTAGCCTGTCAGGCATTTCTCGGTCTCCTACATGGCCGTTGCATGTCAGTCCTCACAGACAACACCACGGCCATGTTCTACATCAACAAGCAAGGAGGAGCCCGGTCGTCTCTCCTATGCCAAGAGGCCATTCGCCTGTGGGAGTTCTGCATTGCCCACTCGATACATCTCATGGCATTGTTCCTCCCTGGAGTCCAGAACACTCTAGCGGACCATCTCAGCAGATCCTTCCAGACGCACGAGTGGTCGATTCGCCCGGATATCATCCATTCCATCTTCCAGAGGTGGGGATTTCCCCAGGTCGACCTGTTCGCCTCACGCGCCAACAGGAAGTGCCACATGTTCTGCTCCCTCCAAGGGCGATCTCCGGGCTCCCTGTCGGACGCTTTCCTGCTATCGTGGAAAGACCAGCTGTTCTACGCTTTCCCTCCATTTCCACTGGTCCACAGGGTACTGCTCAAGCTACGCAGAGACAAGGCACGTATGATTCTAGTCACTCCAGCTTGGCCAAGACAGCACTGGTACACCACGCTTCTGGAGCTATCGGTACAAACTCCGATCATGCTTCCATTGTGCCCGGACTTGATCTCTCAGGACCATGGCCGACTCTGTCACCCCAACCTGCAATCGCTCCACCTTACAGCATGGATGCTCCATGGCTGACTCGGACAGAGCTACGATGCTCACATCCCGTGCAACAGATTCTGCTGGGTAGTAGGAAGCCCTCTACACGCCCTCTTACTTAGCCAAGTGGAAACGTTTCTCCTGTTGGTGCGAGCAGCGGGCCACGCCCCCCTTGCAGGCGTCAATTCTACTTATACTTGAATATCTCCTATCCCTAAAACAGCAGGGCTTGGCGATATCTTCGGTCAGGGTTCACCTGGCCGCTATATCGGCGTTCCACCCAGGAGAACACGCTTCCTCGGTCTTCTCTAACCCGATGGTCGTCAGATTCCTCAAGGGCTTAGACCGGCTATACCCACAGCAACGTCAACCCGTTCCGGCGTGGGATCTTAACCTGGTTCTCTCCAAGCTCACAGGGCCCCGTTCGAGCCATTGGCTACCTGCTCACTCCTTTACCTATCTTGGAAGACAGCCTTCCTTGTAGCCATCACTTCAGCAAGGCATGTTTCTGAAATCAGGGTGCTCACGTCTGAGCCTCCATACACAGTCTTCCATAAAGACAAGGTGCAGCTTTGCCCCCACCCTGCCTTTCTTCCCAAGGTGGTATCAGCTTTTCATGTGAACCAAGATATATTTCTCCCGGTCTTCCATCCTAAGCCACACGCCACCCGTCAAGACCAGCGTATGCACTTCTTGGACGTACACAGGGCCCTTGCTTTCTATATTGAGTGTACGAAGCCGTTTAGGAAGACGACGCAACTCTTCATTGCAGTGGCCGACTGGATGAAAGGCTTACTGGTCTCCTCGCAACGTCTCTCCTCTTGGATCACGTCCTGCATTCGTGCTTGCTACGACCTGGCCGGTGCCCCGACGCCGCGCCTCACCGCCCACTCCATGAGGGCCCAAGCCTCCTCAACTGCCTTCCTGGCTCATGTCCCAATCCAGGACATTTGTAGAGCGGCGGTTTGGTCATCGGTCCACACCTTCGCTGCTCACTATGTGCTTGTACAGCAGTCTAGAGACGATGCTGCATTCGGATCAGTGGTTCTGCACTCAGCAATGTCTCACTCTGACCCCACCGCCTAGGTAAGGCTTGGTAGTCACCTAATTGGAATCAATATGAGCAAGCACTCGAAGAAGAAAAAATGGTTACTCACCTTTGTAACTGTTGTTCTTCGAGATGTGTTGCTCATATCCATTCCAA
>NW_020664436.1:9049805-9066547 GCF_002925995.2 Terrapene triunguis | reverse complement strand
AGGGGGTAGCCGTGTTAGTCTGTATCTACAAAAACAACAAGGAGTCTGGTGGCACCTTAAAGACTAACAGATTTATTTGGGCATGAGCTTTGTTTTTACTCATGAAAGCTCATGCCCAAATAAATCTGTTAGTCTTTAAGGTGCCACCAGACTCCTTGTTGTTACAGTAGATCATGCTTCTGTACCAGATTTGGACTGGCTACAGCACTTCCTTCATAGACAGAGAGAACACTTCTGTTGTATCTCTAAGATACTTGAATGCACTGCAAGGTATGACTCTTACCAGCTCAGGTAAGGTATGTCACACATGGTGTCAGCTAATGGCTAAATATTGTAATACAGCTTTAGCATTCCATCACATCTCCTCCCCCTTAGGAATGTAAAACTATCATTTACAAAATTGACACTATCATGTTATGTCTTTTAAGTACGTTATTTCTACATACCTGGAAAAATAGTTCACTATGACCAGGTAATGACGTCCTCTACATTCACATAAATCTGCAGCAAGATACTGTCATCAGTAAAGGCAAAGGGTTTAAAGATATGTTCTGCCTGTAATCTATAGCATAAACTAAAGACAATATATGGATGCTTCCAGTACCCTGGAAGAGTTTAGTAGCAATGTAAAATCTTGCAAAGCACTGCTTCGTCTGTCTAGTCTAAAGGTTTGTCAAAACTGAAGTTCTCAGGGGGCATCGAAGATTTGCATGCTGATGAGATTGATCCCAGAAGCTTGGTTGCATCCCTTCCTGCCTCTGTTTGCAACCTTTGTTCCTGTTTTCCTTTTGTTTCTGTTTTCCTCCACTGCCAGTTTGGTTATTTTACTTCTGACACCATGTCCTACACTCTTTGTACATGACAGGTTGCAAGACTGTTACTAGGTGAGGCTCCTGTACCAGATATGGACCGGCTACACAGCTGCCATCGTGAGAGAGAGACCAGACGAGTTCTCGTTAAGATACTTTACTGCACTACCAGGTATGGCTGTTACCAGCTCAGGTAAGAAACGTTACACAGGCTGCCAGCTAGTGGCCGCGCCACATTACGGTTTTGGCAACCCGTTGCAGACTCCATTCAGCACCTGGCGCGGGCGGGGAAACCCAGCCAACTCATAGGCTGGGATTCCCCGCTTCCGCCCCGCCCCGCCCAGCACGAGCTGTGTGAGAGGCGGGGACAATAAAGCAGGCCCAGGTAGCCCCCCCTCCCCCGTTAGAGGGATGGACGCCTCCAGCTGTGACATCAGCCGCAGAGGAGGCGGGCGACCTGTTCCCTTCGCACTTCCGCCCCAGTCCCCAGGAGCGGGCATGGCGGAGGCTGCCGGGAAGAGGAGCTCGGAGCTAAGGGGAATTGCGGGTCGGGGGCGGAGTCTCCCCAGAAACAGGGCGGTGACGCACGCCCGGCCCCTCCCCCTTTCTTCCTTAGCCGTTGGCAACTGCGCTTTTGCTTTTTCCTCTTTCACCCCAGGGCTCTCACACTCGCTGTCAGTTCCGTATCCGGCGTGGGACGCGTCACTTCCTGCTCACGCCGGCGCTCTCTCTTTCCCCCTTTCCCCGGACCCGGATGGTGACTGGTGGCGGCCGCTGGGACTGTCACTGAGCGGTTCCCCGGCCCTGTTGTCCTGAGCGGTGGCAGCAGCCGGGAAGATGGCTGCGGCGGCGGCTGCGGGGGCCTCATGCTCCTCGGCGGCGGCCGCTGGCCCCGGATCGGTCTCCGCTGCGCCGGGCCCCTGCGAGTGGCTGCTGCTGCGGGACGGCTGCCTGCGCTGCGACGCCGACGGGCTCTGTAGCCTCTGCTACCACCCGGCTCTCAACGCCATCCTGGCCGTGACCGCCCGCGGCGCCATCAAAGTCATCGACGGTACCTCGGGGGCCACGCTGCAGGCCTCGGCGCTCAACGGTAAGTCCCGGCCTGGCCCGGGGGGAGGCGCCGGCGGAGCCAGCCCGGGCTCCGGCCCGTGGGATAGGGGCTCCGTGAGAGCCAGGCCCCGCTCGGCAGAGTCTGGGGCGGGAGGTGGCCTCGGAACAGCTGGCGCTGGGCTGGGCGTCGGACCCGGTGGCAGGTGGGAAGGGAGCTGTGATGGGCCGGCAGCCGGCATCTTTTCCCCCTGGTTGCTCCTTCGCCCGGCTGAGCGGCGGGGGCGATGCGGCGCCTGTTTCGGTTTGTTCCTAGGGCCCCGGTTCTCCTCTGCCTGGGGGTAACCCGGGGTGGGGGCTGGGAGTCGCCCCCTCAGGCCCGGTCCTGGCCTTGCTCCCGTATCTGAGGAGACTGGGGATCCCAGCCAGCCCCGCCGAGACGGGCCGCTGCCCGGTTAAAAACCGGTGAGAAACGGGGGGGGGGGGGGGGTGTTGCGCGTGGGCGGGCAGGTGGGCTCCTCTCGGTATCTTCGGCCTCTCGGGTTCCTCCTGAGCTTTCCTGCCTCTGTTGATCAAACCCGATAAATCCTTGCTTTTCTCAGAGGTTTATGGTCAGGGGCAGCGCCGTGGCCAGCACTAAGACTTCCTTGTTTTTGGAAAATAAAACACAGACCGTTTACTGATGAGGTGCCAGTGGAGCATCTGTATTAGAGTTATTAAAGGAATAAAGCTAAACAGTTGTGAAACAAAGTGGATTATGTGATGGAGTGTCCTTGATTTCTTTTTATATTAATTTCGTTGTTGTTTTGTAAGTAATACACAATGCACAGTGCATGCTCCCAGTTATTAGTACAAACCTGCTAGACTGTATAGGGCTTTACTTTAATCTTTATTGATGAAGATGTCAGTTACTGTGTGGTGCCAATTGAGTCTTGATCTAAACTACACCTTTATCCTGATATAACGCTGTCCTTGGGAGCCAAAAAATCTTACCGCTTTATATCGAACTTGCTTTGATTCGCCAGAGTGCGCAACCCCGCCCCCTGGAGCACTGCTTTACCTTGTTATATCAGGTCGCGTTATAACTGGGTAGAGGTGTATTATAAATCCAGATATTAAGTTTATGCTATAGATCACGTTAGTTGAAATTTATTTTAGGTTGAGAAGTAATGTTTGACTTCTATTCCAAATCAACTTTAATATCAAATTACTTTAGATTCAAAAACCCTTCTGAGGTTTTTCTGAGGGCTTCTGTGCCCCTTGATTCATTCTCATTGGTGATAACAATAATGTTTTTACCGTTCTGTTAAAAAGCGCTCGCTATTCACTGCATTTGTGGACATACAAGTTCAACACTTTCTCTAATAATTGTCCACTTTTTCCTTTGTTTTGGTTTTCTGTCCTGGTTAGTAAACTGATCTTTGGAAAATAAGTTCCGTGTATGAGGATTAGATCGGTTTCCCAGTTCATGAATAGAATATTCTGACAGGATTTCATAGTTTGGGGAAATAATCCTTACTATACAAAAATCCAATTCTGATATGTTACTATACTTCTGCTTTCACTATTGATTTTAAAATTACGTGGTTAGACTTCATTAAGAGGACTTCCTTCTCTTGAGATTTTGGTGACCACTACCAAAGGAAGTATTGATGGCTGTATACAGAATTTAGCTTAGTAAAGTCAGGTCCTGTACTGATTTCCTGCAAATTTTGCCTATTAGGCTTGGGTAATAAATACACCCCATCATGTTTCTGTCTCCGCTTATACTCCTCTTCCGAAAGGCAGTTCACTGCCCAGAGTGGGTCCTTTTGATGCATCAGCACTGGCTGCTTATCAAGCACTCAGAGTACCACCAGAAACTGTGGTCTTCGTTTCCTCTGGTACCAGTGCTCTTGGTATTGCTGATCTCCTGCACAGACTTTTTCAGTACCCTAGGTGTTCTCTATACTGAAAGATCTCTGTGACCACATAACCAGAGCCCCATTGCTCTCCTCGTCGGCTGTTCTAACCTGTCCTTTTTAGAAGTGCTATTGCCTTGGTCCCAGTGAGTGATCCTGTTCATGTTGTGGGTAGGATTTGAGAATACCCTTCGACAACAGACAGGATAGCTCTCCCAACTCCCCTGGAAGAAGTATGTTCATTTTCTTCTTCCCCTTGTGAACATATCAGGGAGATGTCTGCTGCTCCCCACTCTCCCTATTAGCTGTTTTGGTCCGGAAGAGAATCCAGAGATTGCCCTATTGAACTTAGTGGGCAACCAACTAGGAAACTTCTTCCACCACCCTTCACTTGCCTCTCCTATAAGACAGCATACGTCTGTTTCTGAGGGTCATTTGGTACAGTCTTTCAGTCTGCACCTGCAGGAAAAAGACAGCAAGGAAGAACACCAGCAGGAGGTGGAAGATCAATTGATCTTCCATCTCATGAGGCATGATAGATGCTTTGGAGATTCTGGTGGAAATACTGCAAGAAAAATTCCACAAATTACAAATTTTGCTCTCCTCCATGCCTATTAATGAAGGATTGTTGGAATTGGCCAAGCATCTCTGGGGCCAGACAATTGTGGCATTTGGATCTGGTGAACCTCTCAACACAGTCTTTGATCGTATTACATGTTCTACTGGACCTGGTTTAGCAAAATAGAGTTCCGATATTACACCCAGTTCCAGCATTGTTATGTCTGACAGACTGGATGCTGGATGGTTAACTGCCATTGAAATAAATTGTTTAGCTGAAGTCCAGAATATTTTAGCATGTAGCATAAAAACCTCTACTAGACTGACTTGTGCAGCAGAATAGAAGAGGTTTTCTATTTGAGCAGCAGTGCATCACTTGTCTTCTTTGGAACCCCTATTTCTGCTATTCTGGACTATCTGCTCATTATAAAACATTTCAGACTGTCCATCAGCTCTGTAAGTGTAAGCTTGCATGCAGTATCCTCACATCATTCTCCAAGTCAGTCATACTATATTTTTGCATGCTACTCTTGAATGAGACCCTCAAGGAATCAACCACATTTCCCTCCTTCTGGGATCCCTTTCCTTCCTGGGACCTCAACACGGTGTTAAGTGACCTACTGGGACCTGCTTTTGAGCACCTAGTGACTTAGTCTTCATAGACAGGTGAGTAAAAAGAATGCCTTTTTAGTGGTCAGAACATCAGCTTAGTGGGTAGGGGAAATTCAGGCCCTTATGGCTGGTCCACTCTACGTGGTATTCCATAAAGATAAGGTGACTTTTAGGCCTCACCCCAATTTCATGACTAAAACTGTTCACAATTTTCATTTCAATCAGTTGATTCACCTCCCAGTTTTCTTTCCAAGCCCCCCTCAAATCAGAGGGAAAGCCAAACTGCATACCCTTGATGTGGTGGGGCCTTTTCATACTAACTGGATGAGACAAGGCCCTCCAGAAGCTTCCCTAGGCTGTTTTTAGCCTTTGCAGATAGAGTAAAGGTTGTCCAAATGGGTATCTAACTATAGGTCCTGTTACGAGAGAGCTATCTTGTATCCACATCTGCTGCTTAGAGCTCATTCCACTTGGGCTAAGGAAGTTTCTGTGGCTTCTCTAAGGGTCATCTCTATTCCAGAAATTTGCAAGGCAGCACTACATGGTGATCAGTCCACACTTTGCCCAGCACTATTCCTTAGTTGAGACTTGAAGAACAGGTGCCCACTTAGATAGAGCTGTCTTGAAATCCTTGTTTTAAATAGCACTCCTAGCACTCACTTCCTGACTCAGGTCACTGCTTGCTAGTCACCACAGGTGGAATCCACATGGACAATCATACCAAGAAGGAGGAACAGTTACTTACCTTCCAGGGATTGTGGATCTTTGAGATGTGTTGTCCATATGGAATCCCCAACATGCCCCCCTTCCTTGCTTCAGCGGAGTCCCATAGCAACAGGATTTTGTACTCTCAAAGAAATTGAGGTTCAGTTGTCCCTGCTCTGCCCGTTATGCCTTTGGGGGTTGTGTGTGCGCTGAGAGGATGTCCAGGGCATAGATGTGATTCTAATGGACACTGCTAGCCAGAAAGAGGGCTAGATCTTGCATGCCTGGGGGTGTGTCTGCATCAAAAGTGGAATTCCTATGGACAACCATCTCGAAGAACCACAGTTATTGCAAGGTAAATTATTATTCTTTATGGCTGACCAGGATGATGCACAAGAAGGAATAGAAGAACTTTGCTTGCCTAATTTACATGTGTTTAGTTGGAAGTTGAAAAAAAAAATGAAGAGGATTTTATTTATTTTTAACTGATAAAATAAACTTACAACTCCATTATGCCACTGTTAAAGTAAATATATTTAGGGCTATGTAACTGGAATTAAATTAAACCACTACAGTCAACATATTATAATACTTTTATACAGAGAACTACCTTAACTTGATACAAAATGTAGCAAATAAATGACTTACTTCTGATTTGCCTTTCATTCTGAAGGATTCAAAAACACCCTCCAAACTCTGAGTTCACTTATCCTCCAGTTAAACACTGTCATGCTTCTAAATGAAGGTAGCTATTCTGTGCCCTCAACTTAAACTAGGGGAAAAATGGATAAATAATTTCCCTAATTACAGCAACTTTAGAGAATTTAGGTAGGTCCAAAACAAGTTACTGAAATGTGTATCTGGCCTTTACGCAAGGTTTAACATCTCTTACTTTTGTGAAAAGCTCTTCTAAAGAGGTAGTTGCAGCTGTGACACTGGCAAAAACCAATGTGTAACTTTGGCAAGGGATAGTGTGTAAGCAACGAAATTGTGCTTGACTTTGAGCTTTCATTGGAGGGAAAAGTATCCAGTTCTCATGGTTTTGGAGGCAACCTTACCTGTGTGAATCAAGTGTAAATCAAAAGTGTTTTTCTGGCCTTATCTACACTAGAGAAACTTGGTATCTTTCCCTAAATTTAATGACTGTAGTCCCTCTAAAATGCCTATTAACACTCCTCATGTCAGCTCATACTTCCAGTGTTGCACATGCATTACAACTATTGTTTGGATTAGATTTATTTCAAGTAAGGTTAACCGCCATGTGCACCTTAGTCTCTAATATGGGTCGAGATTGCTGGTGTAATAGCTCCAATAGCTCACTTGCAAGCTATGCACATAGTGAACAAGATCTTCTAGTGCCACCTCTTTCACCACTTGTGTTGCAACCTTAACTTGGTGACATGTCTCAACATAAACCATCATGTTGCCAGCTGGTCTCAAGCTGATGTTTGATTCATGGTACGATTTGGGCAGAGGAAAAGATCCAGGGCGAGTTAAACTGGAGCATATGCAAAACCCAGGTATGTGAGTAAGCGTATTCAGGAGTGCCAAGCCATGCCTTGACAAGATAAGGACTTAATAGGATATCTTCAAAATCACTTAAGGATTTAGTTGCATGAGCCCCATAGAATATGGAATTTCTGCATCTCCACATGTTGGGTGGATCATGGGGTTTACAAGGAGCCAAACAAGAGATGCCCAATCTGTTGCTGGGACTTCAGGATCCCTTTAGGATAGATATTAGGGCTGTCGATTAATTGCAGTTAACTCACGCGATTAACTCAAAAAAATTAATTGTGATTAATCAGTTTTAATTGCACCGCTAAAGAATAGAATAATTGCAATTTATTAAATATTTTTGGATATTCTACATTTTCAAATATATTGATTTCAATTACAATACAGAATACAAAGTGTACAGTGCTTACTTTATATTATTTTTATTGCAAATATTTGCACTGTAAAAATGAGAAACAAAAGAAATAGTATTTTTCAATTCACCTCATACAATACCATAATGCAATCCCTTTATTGTGAAAGTGCAACTTAAAAATATAGATTTTTGTTGTTTTGTTATGTAACCAAGGTGGATTTGATTTAAATCACTTGTCAGGAAGACTCGATTTAATCATGGATTTCTACATAAAAGTGCATTCTTGTTGGTTGTTATAACGCTAATACATATTCTTCACAACACAGAGATAAATGTAGGTTTCATTTTTAGAAGGTACACACTATACATTTTTAAAGTGATTTATTTCGAAAACTTTTTTGATTAGTTTTACAGCTATATCAGAGAATGAATGATTGTTTGGTTATTTCATTTACCAAAGGTAATTGAAGCAGATAGTTCACCTCCCAATGACTTCATAAATATCTCCAATTCTACAGGTTAATCATTAATATTTGAAGGATTTTCTTGCCATGCTGTATTAGGAGGAGTACATCACCAGACAGACACTTAAATTGTTTTATTTAACTAAAACAACGTTACGTATTATGGATTTTTTTCTTCAACAGCAAACGTATAATATTTTAATAAAACAAGCATTTGAATTTAAACATTCAAGTTTTTTAAAATCAGGTTTGTTTTTGTTAAAATTGGTTTTTAACTAAAATAGTTAAATGAAATATTAAAACAAATTAAATCGACTATGTCAGCCGGGTCAACATGAGAAACTTAAAATATTGGCTTCTGCAGCTAACTCAGTTGTCTTCACCTTCATTTTCCTGTGTGTTCATAATCTGGAAAAGAAAAACAAGCTTTCCTGCTTTTTCAGGTCCCAAACGACTTCTCAATTTGGAATGAATTAGTCCAAAGGAAGAAAATATTCTTTCTAGACCAGTAGAAGAAGCTACTGCTGTTAAAAGTGAGATTATCACTTCAACGGTCTCTGAATGCATCCGAAGAAGTGGGTTGTAGCCCACGAAAGCTTATGCTCTAATAAATTTGTTAGTCTCTAAGGTGCCACAAGTACTCCTGTTCTTTTTGCGGATACAGACTAACACGGCTGCTACTCTGATAAGTGACTTCAGATTCAGTTCACTGATGTGACTTTCTTTCAAACATATATTTCCAAATTGGGTCTCTTTTACGGCCTGCTGCCATTATAGGTTTTCCCTTCTAGTGAGAGAATGGTATGGTAGATCTCAAATCAATGAAGGCTATACTAAAGAAGACGGTAAAACTTCTGGAATATGCTGCTCAAACAGTTTCACTTTTGTTTCTATTGCCTGTCCCTCCCTTCTCACATTTATCTCCAGACTTCTTCTCCTTGTCCAGATCTATATTCCGCCTCCAACAATCTTCTATTCATTGAACTTTTTGAAACTTTGCACTTTTAGAGAGAGGTAAGGGATTGACTCTGCATACACAAATTTGTAGAGGGACAATGGACTTGAGGTCTGTTATTTCTCACCTCTATATATTATTTATTTATTTTAAAACATTTTTGCTGTTAACAAGCATGTTATCTCTGGAGACACAAATCCACAGTTTGAGAACTACAAAACTAAGCATCTCTGATGGTATCTTCTAGACTGAGCACTTAGTCCCATTGGGTAGATAGAAAGATTAACCTAAATAATCTATACAGAAGCCGCTGGAACCCCATAAGATTGGGGTCCCTAATCCATGAACTATTGGAACTCATTTACAAAACTTTTCTTAAACATTACATGAATATATTGTCTCATACTATAGAATTTATAATCCCTATTCCATGATGAGATATCTTTCAGCTATAATCTTTAGATAGGGTTTTTTCCTCAAAGCATGTTATCAAAAAAATCCAATTTAAATAAAAAAAAAATCAGATTAAAAAAAATGATTTTTTTATCCACCCTGTAGGTAACTTCACTCAAAAACAAAACAGTGTAGAACTTTAGAGCCTACAGATTTGACAAAATGCAAAGAAGGTACCAATCTGAGATTTCTAAAGATAGCTACAGCACTTGACCCAATGTTGAAGAATCTAAAGTGCCTTCCAAAATCTGAGAGGGATGAGGTGTGAAGCATGCTTTCAGAAGTCTTAAAAGAACAGTCCGATGTGGAAACTACAGAACCCGAACCACCAAAAAAGAAAATCAACTTTGTGCTGGTGGCGTCCTACTCAGATGATGAAAGTGAATATGCATCGGTCTGCACTGCTTTGGATTGTTATCGAGCAGAACCCCCTCGTTAGCATGGACGCATGTCCTCTGGAATGGTGGTTGAAGCATAAAGGGACATGAATCTTTAACGCATCTGGCACATATATATCTTGCGGTGCCGGCTACAACTGTGTCATGTGAACACCTGTTCTCGCTTTCACATAACATTGTAAATAAGAAGTCAGCAGCATTATCTCCTGCAAATGTAAAAAAACTTTTGTCTGAGAGACTGACTGAACAAGAAGTGGGACTTGAGTGGACTTGTAGGCTCTAAAGTTTTACATTGTTTTGTTTTTGAATGCATTTTTTTTTGTACATTATTCTTGTTGGGATATGTAAGGGTTAAGTAAAGACCTGGGAAACAGCTGGTGCGCTGGTATCGTATTGGGTAGTAAAGTCACAGGCAGGCACCGTTTCTTCGCTTAATAAATAAGTGTCATCCCTCACCCTCCCCTTCAGCTTGTTGGGAATAAATAAGTGTTGCAGCTGCATTAAAAATGTAGTTGTCTAAAGGATACCTTTGTGTAAAGAACTGTTCTCCCCCTCCCTTCCTTTCCCAGCTACATAAATGAGAACTGCTCATGGCCCCTTCGCCACCTCTCTTGAGAACTGCTGATTAAGGGAATTTGTAGCAACAAACAATGCAAAGAAATGTATTTTCAAGGTAAAAGTGTGTATAATATGCATAATGCTGTAATCAGTCAATGGGGTGGGTTTACTAACAGTGGGTATTTCTGTTACTTAAGGGTTTTTGGCGTACAGATGCTCCCGACGTACGCAAGCATTCCGTTCTGGAACGCCTTGCATAACTCGAATTTTGCGTAAGTGGGGAACGTATCTCCGACCATTACGTCCCCCAAAAAACCCCTCCTATTTCTAGCTTACGGAACTTTTTCCATAGCTCGGATTTGCGTACGTTGGTTTTACATAACTCGGGGAGCGTATGTATTGTAACGGATGTAGGAGTGTGCATGCTAACCTAAACAAAAAGAGTGTGCTGTAACTAATTCAGTGCTTACTGGACAATTGGGTCCAGGGGAACAAGTACATCTCTACCCCGATATAACGTGACCCGATATAACACGAATTTGGATATAACGCGGTAAAGCAGCGCTCCGGGAGGGCGGGGGCAGGGCTGTGCGCTCCGGCGGATCAAAGCAAGTTCAGTATAACGCGGTTTCACCTATAATGCGGTAAGATTTTTTTTTTTTGGCTCCTGAGGACAGCGTTCTGTCGGGGTAGAGGTGTATCACAATAAAGGATTCCATCTACTCAATCCACCGCTGGGTCAACCTGCTTCTTACGATTCTACATTTGTAAGTTCAGTTTTCATGATAAAGAAATTGTATTACAGTACTTGTATGAGGTGAACTGAAAAATACTATTTCCTTTGTTTCTTTATAGCACAAATATTTGTAATCAAAAATAAATATTAAATGAGCACTGTTAACTTTGTATTCTGTGTTGTAATTGAAATCAATATATTTAAATATTTTTGGATGTTTTCTATATTTTCAAACAGTTTTCTATTATTGTTTAACAGTGTGAGTAATCACGATGAATTTTTTTAATTGCGTGACAGCCCTAATAGATGTTCATTTATCCTAACTAGCAGGGGAGATGGCAGCCTGTCCATTTTAGCAGGAGGAGGGAGTGTGTGTAAGGGATCCTTTGCAGAAGGTTTTCAGCTCTTTATTGTGAAACATAATGTACAGATTTGGGGATAGACAAAGAGTTTTGCAGGTTCTTACAAATATCGCAGCATTTGTAAAAGGCTGGACATAGCTTCACATGAGGGCAGAATTGTCCTCTACTCTGCCAGCACTTGTTCCATTAGTGGCATCTGCAAAGCCCATTGCCTGGTCAGTCTCCCTAATAACTGCCAGGACTTTTCATTTCCTCAGGTGCATGGGACACTGCTGCCAGTCAGGCTGGAAGTGCTCAGCATGGCATACACAGCAGCTGTCTGAATGTGATTGGGTGGGATCCGAAATGGTGACCAAATGAGTGGCCCCGAATGGGGATGTGGTTCCATCAATGGCTCTTGGTTTGGGCAGCCCAGCTGTATGATCTCTGGCACACTTGCTATCTTAATCACCTACACCATACTATGACCTGCAAACCTACACCACAACAGCACTCCCTCTCTGGGCTTCCTGACCCCAGATTGGTTGTCCTTGTTGAGGGGAACACTCAGTTTCATGGTTTGGTATTGCAATGTCAGCTAGCTCCCCATAGAGGTACAGAAAAGCCTCCTTTCCTCATCCTGAAGTTCTGGACCTGGTTCTGCTTATTCTAGATCCCTAGCACAACTTAGTTCCTGCAGTCTTTGGTTGCTCTGTTCGCTAACATGGGGGCAGTCTCCCAATAATAATGTCTCTTAAATTTGAAGGTCCCCACTCATACTTGGCAGGGGGAAGGAATTTTTGTTTCCATGCTCCAGCTTCTTGGCAGCTGTAAGAGGAAGGCTCTCTGCATTGGAACCCTTCCTTTTTTCATAGGTCTGGGGCTTTCTCCCCTGTGAATAACTACAGCAAAAAGCACAACTTTATGAACACTAATCAGTGGAATAGCTGAAACTTGTGGGCTCCCAACATAATGCAACTACCATAGGTTAAAGGGTATTTTGAAGCAAGCAACTATGTTTTGCCTGTTTTCACCATGCCTTCCTGTTCTGAAAGGGGAGTTGTGCCAGTGATTTGAAAAGATTTCTAGCATTTTGTAACGTTACTTTGCAGTTCCAAATTAAAGGCTTAATAACGTTTATATTTGAAGTTATGGGCATTGTTTTGGTACTTAACATGCACTAGATTAATGATCCCCAAACTGTGGGGGGTGCCCCTCAAGGGGGGTGTGGTGCAGTGTTTGTGGGGGCATGTGGTGGGGTCCAAGCCAGCCATTATGGGGGGTGGGAAGAGGAGAGAGTGCCACCCTGCCCCCAAGCCCAGCTACGGTCCCAGCCAGAACTCTGCTCTGTCCCCAGGCCAGCTCTGCCTCTAAGCCCAGCTTCTCCCCGTCCCCATTTCTGACCCCAGCGTTGCCTTCAGCCCAAGCTCCTCTGCTGAGTCAATTGTGCAGTAGTGGAGTGGTGGGCGTGGACAGATTCTGTTACTGGTAAGGAGGGACACTATATGGGAAAAGTTTGGGCACCACTGCACTAGATCTTGGCAAAGAGCATTTACTATTAAGATTCATGTGTTTCCTTGGTGTGGATAGAAGTATTAAACTTTTGTAATTTTTGAAAACAGCTCAGTTTTTGGGGTACTCTATCTCAAGCTCTTTTTGTTAAAATAACTTCAAGTTTTTGCCATAGGCTCCACCCTGGATCCTGACTTGCCCTATCAATTTTCAAGCTGGTCTGACTCGTCTTGGGATGTTCAACAGCGTCCAAAATTCAGCTAGAAACAGAACTGCAATTTCAGAGAGGATCTCACTTCTCTATAATGACAACAAGAGTATTGGATAACATTTTTAAAAAGTGGAATGGTTATAAACCCTGTAAACTGTTCTGTAAGTGAGAGGGTTTGTAAGAAACTTCCCCTGTGAACACGTTATTCCTTAATTACTCACTTTGGGGTTTTTGGACCTTCCTCAGATGCACTGGTACTGGCCATTGTGGGTGACAGAATACTCTATTAGATGGATCACTGTTTTGATCCAGTATGGAAATTCTTGTACTGACACTCCAATTTTACAACAATTGAAACAGAGCATATTTTAGTCAGGAAGGAAAGTGAATATGGCAGAGATCTGCTTAGTGAACAACAAAAATAAAAATACTGAAATCACTTTTTACTGTCTAACCTGGATGTTGAGTGAGGTAGGAGTCCTAGGGGGGTTGGGGTGATGAGTTGATCTCTAAGTAAAGAATTCATCATAATGTTTACATAAGGGGACAGAATTGCACGATGAATCTACATGCTATTTGCTCTCGGATGCTTGCCACAGGCAAAAAGTTTGCTCTTTGTCATCATCTTAAGTCAGATGTTGACCATAAGCATGGACGATCCTCCTCTGTACAGGAGAAGAGATTCAACCATAGACAACAAAATCTGCCCCTCAGTTTGGACACTGCTCCTCTTTTTAGTATGCTTCACTTCTCATACAGAAGGTGCTTAGTGTTTTCCATCCTTTGGCTGCTGGAGTGGGTTTTGCTTTCCCCTCTGCTGCATACATGTCACAATACTTTCTCCTGTCATCCCCAATTTACTGTTGATTTGGGAATGGATCTGTGACTGGATTCAATTTTTCTAGTTTTTTGGGAGTACAAGTATTGTTGGTTTGGACTATCACTCTGCCAGCAGAACACCAGTTTGCCTAATGACTGTAGAACGAAGGCTTGACTCTTGTTTTGCCTACTCTTGTAAGCCAGGGATGTGTAGAAAAAAATGAGCCAGGTCAATGCCAAGAGTATAAAGAAACTATTCCATGAACTACTAGTGATTGGGGGTGGAATGCAGGGCGGTAATTAGAATGACTGTTCGTAGTGTTCAATTTTCCATGATTTGCCAAGGTTAGAAATATTTTGGAGGATCCAGTTCAAATGATTCCAGGATAATTAACTTTTCCAAACCCTGGTTCTGGATCTGTGATTTGTAAGAACTTAAATTCTTAATTTTAGACTGTCCTGCTATCACATGGGCAGGTATAGACCACAGTCCACTTTAGAACTTGGAGCTGAACCTCTGAACTAGTGGAAGTTATTAGTCAGCTCTTGAGAGTTGGGTTTGCAACTTCAGCAGTCTTTGACTGCGGTATCTGCTTCTGTAGGTGTAGGTAGAATATGGGATATCCTTTACCAGTTCATTCAAATTCTAGGAACTGAAAGTAGGCTAGTTTTCCTGTTGTAAACATTGAACAAAGTCCAGGTGGCAATCATAAACATCCTTGTAGAGAGTTTTGATGATCATCCTTTGACAGCAAAAGTTTTTCTGCAAAAGTAAACTGAAGGAGACTATTTACTAGTTTTTTAGTTTAATAAAATAGGCTCTAGTATTATATAGCACATGTTAGTCTGTGGGGGTGACAACTATATTTGCAGTTTATGGCATAATTTTGAAGATGTCAAATACGTCTCAATTTTGAACATAATGGTTTTCAATGAGTCCTTGAGACAATTATAAGTTTAAATAAGTGTAATTTACATTTAATACTTTTGCTACTATCTGCAGAAACGTTTTTTTTCTATAGAATGATTTATTTTCCTTGGCTGCAGTTGTATTTGTCCATAGACATTTCTCTCTGAGAAACTCCAGCATGTTGGTAAAAGTATAGTTTGCAGATGCTTGATTTTTCCATTTAAAGTGTCCTCTCCTTTTTAGGTCAGCTAGAACTAAGACTTTACAACTCTGATATGATTCAATGGTTCCTGAGGTGGGGCACATGGCACTCTCAGCAAGGATCTGCAAAGGCAGTACATTGACAGACAAACTTATTTAAGGGAACCAGGGGAGTATAGGGGTCTTTGATACCGAAATTCTAGTTGATGAGGGCACCTGGCACAACTATTTCAGACTTTATGTATAACTTTAGAACTGTAGGTTTTATGTAGATCACTTTGCGTTGAGGGGGAAACCATAGGTGCTAAGGTGAAGCCATAGTCCGATTATAAATAGAAGAGTAGTTTTCAGGATAGTAATGGATTAGTTTGTTTATTATTTGGATGAGGAAGTATACAGGAAATTTTGAAGTTGTGATGGATGGCAGTTACTGAAAACTATGGAGGGATTGTGAGATATTTAAAATTCATCTGAAGTGTAATGGGGTGGAGGCAATATACATTACCTTCCATAAATGTAAAATAATACCTATTGGTAAAAATAATTGAAACTACTCAGAAGTTGATGGGATCTGAACTATCGAGTTCCGCTGAGGTTGATTGGCTTCTAGTTGTTCTGTTACACATGAAAAGAGCACTGTAGAGATGGCAGTTTTAATGTCTTGAACACCTTTGTTATTGAAATGTCTTTAAATGTTTTAGAAGTGATGCGTTTTAAGTCATCATTTGAAATTTTTCCTCTCCTGGAAGAAAACATCAGGATGACTATACATGAGTACAGATTATGGCAGGCCTGCACAACTCGTAAAGCGGCGAGGGCCATATTACACCAAAGAAAATAGCTGAGGGCCGAAATCCCCAGGCCGCGCCGAAACATGCGTCCCCCGCCACCCAGCCCCGCCGAACCCTGTCCCCCCCTACCCCCCCCCCAGCGCCGCCCAGCCCCCGTGTAAGCAAGCAGGACTCACCCCGGTGGCGCCTCCTGCTGATCTTCTCGGGAATTAGCTCATCCAGCCGTTGGAGCGACCTCTGCAGGTCGGTGTTCCACTGCCGCTGGCTCTGTGTCCCTCCTGGACCCCGGTGCCCTTTGATCTGGGGTGCTGCCCCCTGGCAATACCCCCACACTCTGGCTCTTGGTCTCCTCTCTCTGGGGAACCCCCAATCCTCTAATCCCCACCTCACCTCAGTATAAGGCTACTGCCAGTCACCAACTAGCCCCCGCGCCCTGGGGTAGACTGCAGTATATCAGCCACTCATCACAGGCAAGGTTGGGTTTGGACCTGCTGCCTCCCTCTATAGCTGGGCTGCCCCTCTGCAGCCCTGGTACTGGTCTTAGGCCCTTAGCTAGGTCCGCAGCTTGGGGGTTTTCCAGGCTGGAGTTCCCCAGTTCCTCTAGCCTTCCCCAGCCCTGCTCCACTCCCAGTACCCTGCTCAACTCCCTAGCAGCCAGACCCTTCTCTCTCTCTCTACAAGCAGAGAGAGACTTCCTCTGGCTCACAGCCTTTTTATACAGGCCAGCTGGGGCCTGATTGTGGCATGGCCCAGCTGCAGCGGCTTCCCCAATCAGCTCAGCTTTTCCCCTGCCACAGCCCTCCCCCAAGGCTGTTTTAAGCCCTTCAGGGCAGGAGTGGGGTAACCACCCTGCTACACCCCCCGAAACACATCCCTCACCCCAGCGCC
>NW_020664436.1:9047042-9049705 GCF_002925995.2 Terrapene triunguis | reverse complement strand
CCCAGCGCCGCCCGCACCGCGGAAACCCCCCCCCCCCCCCCCCCCCCCCCCCCCGAACCCGGGGGGGGCTGAAGGGTTTTTTTTGGGGGGGGGGGGGGGGAGAGGGTGTGATACTTAAGAATTTTTCAATTAAAGCAAACACCTGTTCCGTTGAAAGAAAACATTTGTACTTTTCATAATTATCTTGCACATTTAATGAGAGATATTACATCTCTTTTCGGCAACAAGCTTGTCGTATTCGGGGATCATATTTGTAGTGGATATTTTCATAATGTCTTCCAAATGGTCGTCAGTCAGAGAAGAACGTTGCTTGTTTTTATTCATGTTCATGATGGAAAATGTTTGTTCACATATGTAAGTGCTTCCAAAAATGCTGGACGTTTTCAGTGCAACTTCAATAAGATTCTTGTATTTTTCATCGTCCAGACTTTTGTAGAAGTCCCACAGGCTGCTTTCTCTGTGCTTATTTCGGTAAACTGCCGAACATTGAAGTTCAGTAACCTCCAACTGCAAATCTTGTGGCATTTCCTCTGAATCCACAGAAAAGGGATCTTCAATCAGCTTCAACTGGATGTCATCATCTTTAAACAAAGTCTTCTGTCAAATTCGTCAATCAAAAGATTGATGTGCTTGCGTATTTTTCTCCTAACTCGGCGTGTTTGTGCTGAGGGATACGCTGTGCACAAGTGGGAAAGTGACACATTTCACCTTTTGACAGCTGACTTCTGAAAAGTTTCAATTTCATTTTGAAAGCTTTCACTGCTGCACACATTTGAAATATAAGTTGATTTTTTCCCTGAAGTTGAATGTTGAGATCATTCAGGTGTGCTGTAATGTCACAAAAGAAAAAGAGATCTTGATTCCAGGACTCATTTTCAAGCTCCGGGAATTTTATTGGCCCATTTTCTAGGAATTTTGCTATCTCCTCTTTCAAAGCAACGAAACGCTGGAGCACTCTTCCTCGACTCAACCACCTCACTTCCGTATGGTAGATTAAGTCGTTGCACTCGGTGTCTTCCCCTTCAAGAAAGGCTCGAAATGTCCTATGTTTTAGTCCTCTAGAACGGATGAGGTTTACAATGGAAACTACCACTGACAATACATGCTCAAATTTTAAGACTTTGCTACAACCTGCTGATGTATAATGCAGTGATGTTTGGTTATTTGTCTCCCGATAAATTCTTCAAGAAGAGTAACTGCTCCAACATTTTTTCCACACATAGCTGGAGCACCATCAATACAAATGGCCACCAAGTTTGTGAAATCTACTCCCAACTTATCATTCATACACTTTATCACTTCACTGGAGATTTCTTTTCCAGTTGTGCGACCCATCATGGAGCACATGCCAACAAATTCTTCAGTAATTCCAAAGTTTTTATCAATACCTCTAATAAAAATAAGAAGTTGGGCGGTGTCTTTTAAATCGGTGCTTTCATCCATAGCTAGGGAGTAAAAGCAGAATTCACTGACTCTCTGCTTTACCTGATCACTTAGATTAGTAGAAATGTCAGCTATTCTCTGTACAGTCATGCGTGATAGACTGACATTCTCAAATATTCCCCTCTTTTCTGGACATAACTCAGAGACAGCAATCAACATACACTTTTTTAAAAACTCGCCTTCTGTGAAGCATTTCCCAGCAGCAGCAATTTGCTTAGAAATTTGAAAGCTTACTTTAGTAACTGTATCGTTCTCAGTGCTCACTTTCTTGAAAATTTGCTGTTCTCCACTAAAGTTTTTCACTAAACTGGCTGCTTTAATTATTTTTTTTTCATTTGGGTTCAATTTGGCGAGATTGGGATGTTTAGTTTCAAAGTGCCGCCGAAGGTTGTATTCTTTCGGAACAGCTAACGTTTTGCGCCACACAAGGCACAGTATTTTGTCTTTAGAAACAGTACATAAGTGTTTATTTGTCCATTCAGTGTTGAAAACTCTGCGCTGTGATTTTCTTTTTCTTTTCGCTCATGGTAGCCATTATGAAGCTCAAGATTTTGTTGAATAAATTCACGCACAAGGGAAACACTCAGTCACACACACAGAGAAGAGATATCTCACGGCGTGTGGCACACTAGCAAGGCACTGACAGTGTGTGGAAGCCTGTAGAGGGGGAAAGAAACGGCGCGCATAGGATAACCAGATCACAGCAGTAAAATAGGACCCGCCCCCTCCCTGCTCGGCCCCACCATTACACCCCTCTTTATCCCCCAGGGGTCACTATATTACTGCACACAGCAGTACCAAAAATTAAAATACTGAAAATGGATGCCTCCTTCCAGCCACCGACTCGCCGCTCGCCTCCTCACCTCCCCCCAAGTATAAAGCCTCGCCACCACTATCTGCCCACCCGCCCGCTTGGTTAGTCATCCCCCCATGAAATAAGGGGAGGGGAAAAGGGGGACAGTTTGGAGGGATTTTCTGGGGGTATGAACTAAGCTGGGGAGGGGAAAGGGGAGCAGTGTGAAGGGATTGGATGTGACTGTCCCACACACAAACACAGGGGCCGCAGGGAGCCCTGGGGTGGGCAGTGTGATAGGGGCCGGGGAGGGATAAGGTCCCTGGACCAGGGAAGGGGGCAGCAGTCAGGGCAGGGCAGGTGCAAAACACACACACACACAGGGCCGGCTTTAGGAAGTGCGGGGCCCAATTCGAACATTTTCTGC
>NW_020664436.1:9005213-9046942 GCF_002925995.2 Terrapene triunguis | reverse complement strand
AAAAAAAAAAAAAAAAAAAAAAAAAAAAAAAAAAAAAAAAAGCCTTTCATTTCTTCCATGTATTATTTACTTTCCATGACTATATAAATAATAAAATTGTATATTATGTACATTGTGTTATATATGCTGTTGATCGGTTATTAATGAGCTCCATTTCACATGTGTGGGTCCCTGCCACTCCCTGGGGTGTCCTAGGGTGACCAGATGTCCCGATTTTATAGGGACAGTCCCAATTTTTGGGTCTTTTTCTTATATAGGCTCCTATTACCCCTCCACCCCGTTCTGGTTTTTCACACTTGCTGTCTGGTCACCCTAGTGGTGTGCACATGTGTGGGTCCTAGCTGCTCCCTGCCCCCCTCATTGAAGCAGGTGTGCAGGGTTACTGCCCTGGGAACTGCAGGGCACCAGTGGACATGGGGCTGGCTGGAGGCAGGGCAGGGGCTGGCTGGAGACAGGGGGGTATGGGGCGGGCTGGCTGGCTTCAGGCAGGGCCGCAAGGGGGTGCAGCAGGGGTTGGCAGGGCTGGAGACAGAGGAGTGTGGGACTGGCTGGCTTCAGGCAGGGGGGTGCGGCAGGGGTTTGCTGGAGACAGGGCAGGGGGTACGGGGCTGGGATGGGCAGGGGTGTGTGTGGGGTTGGCTGGCTTCGGGCAGGGCTGCAGGGGGTGCGGCAGGGGTTGGCTGGAGACAGGGCAGGGGGTGCAGAGCTGGCTGCAGGCAGGGCAGGCGGTGCGGGGCTGGCTGGAGACGGGTTGGTGAGGGCAGGGGGTGCGGGGCTGAAGGCAGGGCAGGGGGTGGAGCAGGGGGTGTGGGGCTGGCTGGAGACAGGGCAGGGGGTGCAGGGCTGGGGCATGTGTGGGGCTGGCTGGCTGCGGGCAGGGCAGGGGGTGCGGGGTGGTGTGGGCAGGGGGTGCAGTAGAGGCAGCTGGAGCCCCAGCCCTTTAAATAGCCCCCGAGCCCCCGCTATCCCAGGGCTCTGGGAGCTATTTAAAGGGCCTGGGGCGCCAAAGCCCCAGGCCCTTTAAATTGCCCCCTGGGGAAGCCGGGCCACCCCGGTACACTGTACCGGGGCTCGGGCGTGGGGCCCGATTCAGGGGACTCAGTTGAATTGGCCTAAAGCCGACCCTGCACGCACACACACACACACACACACACACACACTGTCTCCCTCCTCCCCCCCAGGTTTTCCCGGCTGCCCACAGACAGTTCAACCCCACCCCGCCCCCATCACTACGGAGGCCGCCCTGGGAGCAACCAGCGCAGTAGCCACCCCACCCCCAACCGAAGAGGGGGTTTGGGGGGGGTGTCTCGGCCCAGTCCCCCCCAGCTGCGGCTCGAGCCCAGGCTGAGCGCCCCTCCCCTCGCTCGCACTTACCAGCTCTGCCTCGTGCCCAGCGCTTCCCACCTCAGCAGGCCCCGGAAGTGACGCACCCGCTGTACGCCAGGCGGGGGGAGCGGGAGACGGAGACACGTGCACGCATGTGCGCGCTTCTGGCCGTTCGGGCGGTCGGAGCGCGGCACGCGCGTGCAGGGCTGTGAGGTTGGCCCCCCCCCAGGCAGGGGACGAAGCCGGCAGCCGTGCTTCTCACCGGCCAGGGCTGTGAAGTTGCTGCTCTCCCCCCCGCCCCTCCCCGGCAGCGGGCGAACCTTGCAGCCGTGCTTCTGACTGGCCGGCAGGAGCGCGGCGTGCACGCGTGGGGCTGTGAGGTCGGCCTCCCTCTCCCCCTCCCCCTGGCAGGGGGCGAACCCCGCAGCCACGCTTCTCGCCGGTCGGAGTGCGCTGCACACGCGTGGGGCTGTGAGGTTGGGCCTCCTCCTCTCCCCCCGGTAGGGGGCAAACCTGGCAGCCGCGCTTCTCACCGGCCGGAGCGCGGTACGTGCGGGCGGGGCTGTGAGCTCGGCTCTGCCCCCGGGCAGGGGGTGAAGCCGGCAGCTCCCCCCGCCACTTGCCTGCGGGCCGCACAGTGAGCCCCCACGGGCTGCATGTTGTGCAGGCCTGGATTATGGTATCTAGTCTAACTGGGACTAATTAGATTTGCTTTAGTCCCTTGCCTTTCCTTCTAGATGGAAAGGAGGGGGTCAGGAAGGGACCCCCCCCCCCCAACTGTGTATTTTGTCTCATTCCTCTAAAGCATCAGGGATGGCTAAAGCTGGAGATGGGACATTGAGGGCTGCGTCTCTGAGGTGGTATGGAGCATTCTCTCTCATGTGCTTAGCTGTCTGGTTCTTGCTCGGAATCTAACTGATCATCATATGTGGGGTCAGGAAGGAAACTTCCCCCAAGTCAGGTTGGCAGTGACTGGGTTTTTTTTCCACCTTTCTCTGCAGCATGGAGTGTAGGTCACTTGTCAGGATTATCTGGGTGTATCTCAATTCCCTGCCATTGCAGGGGCCTCAGGTATTGGTGCACCTATTCTGTGCCTGTGGAACATCATAATGTAGTCTCCTGTGTGCTGTAATATTTTGGTTATTTGGTTTGGTGTACAGGTGCTGGGTTTTGTTGGTGTGATATATATATATTGACTGACTAGTGATCTGGTGGTCCCCTCTGGCCATGGAGAGGCTTCACCCATCTCCAGAGTACTGATCAGCTATTGAGTTTTTAGCTTGATCTATCTCTTCACTGTACAGCTTAATTCCTACCATTAACTTGACCTGCAGTCAAGAAGAAGTACTCATCATCTTAAAGGAATGAATGCAAACTGTTCGTTTGCCACGTATGTGCATAAACTAAACTAAGACTCTTACTGAAAGTAGGACTTGATTGACTGCTTTCACTATAGCTCTTAAAATGGTCATAGATAATTGTTTGGCAAGAATACATGAACAGTGTCATTAATCTTAGTGTGACTTTTGCCAGAGGGCACAATAGCCTTCAAGATATCTGATTATATAGCTATTAAAAAACTAGTCCTAGACTGTCCCTTCAACGTTAACTTACTGATTCTTTAGCTAATTTTTATCTCATGTCCCAAAACACATTTTACTGGATTGTGATAAATAGTTCTACTTCATTTAATAGCATTTTCTTCTGTATTTTCCCATGCAGCTAAACCAGGTGGACGGGTGAAATGTCAATATATTTCTGCTGTGGATAAAGTTATCTTTGTGGATGATTATGCAGTCGGATGTAGGAAAGACCTCAATGGCATCTTGCTGCTAGACACAGCTCTGCAAACACCTGTTTCAAAGCAAGATGATGTGGTTCAACTTGAATTGCCAGTTACAGAGGTAAGTTCTAAATTGTTAGTATGTAATGACTCTATACTAGAGATAATGAAACTGTACTGAGTTGTTAATTTAATATTAAAGGATTGCATGCCTAATGGGATAATATTTTAATGTAAATCACCATAAAGCAGTAATTACCCTCCACCAAAACTTGATGAGGGATAGTCCAACCTAAAATCTGGGAACAAAAAGGGCACATAGTCTTGCTCCTGCTATCCAGCTGAGGCATTTCAGAAGAGAAACCTGTCCCGCAATCACTAGAGATAGGGATCCATTTCCTGCTCTGTTGTAGTCAACCAAGCAGCAGCTCCTGCTACCCATTCCAGAAACCACTGCCCAGACTATGGAGCCCTTAGATCATGTGCCTTCTAGGCTTTCAAGAACAAGGAAAGAGGGATGAATGGCTAACATGTTGCCTCCGCTAATCAACTAAATTCCCCTACCTTAGAGGTGATTGAAAACACCACCTGGTCATTGAATACCACTTGAAGGAAGCTTGCCCATCTAGCTCGCGATGGAAGGATGATTCCTGGGGTCTTGTCTAGACTCGGAATTAAGGTGTGATGTTAGCACGTTAGCTAACATATTTTAAGAGTCCATTGTAGACAGTGCAGTGTACTTCTAACATAAGCTAAGCTGGTTGAGGAAAGCTAGACTCTAGCAAAATATGTTAGCACCTGATAGATAACGTGTTAACATGAGACCGCAATTCTTACTCAGGAAAAGGCCCATGCTGATAGTTAGCTCTGAAAAGAGCTTTCCAAGTCCTCAGGCTTACTGCTACCATTGCCAATTATATGCAGCTTATGCCTTCTGGGTGACTACAAAAGCTTGGTGGGTGTCAAGGCCACATATGAGGACTCTAACTAGCCCAACACACTTCCTTTCCTGGGTTCTGCTCTCGTTTGCTATGTCACTTATGATGTGATACAAACAGTATTCAGTTCCATGGCCGTGTCAGTTTCAGCAAGAAGATCCCTGTACCTAAAACAGTGGGTAGTGGACACTTTTCCAAGGTCTGGACTCTTCTCTTTAAAGACTACTGTTTGGGAAGGAATTGGAGATCAGCAGGAACAGCTTCAGGGAGTCTAGGGCCTTATTGCCAAGAAAAAAGCAGGGAATGCTATTTTAATGCAAGAACAGTCTGGTATAGTTACCTTTCATTATTAGAGGTGGTAACACCATCCCCAGAGAGCCCCAGGAAATTTTAAAACAGGTGTTCCGAAGAGAGCATGGGATCAGGTGGAAGAGTCCCTTCATCCATGCCTGGCCCCGTATTCCCCTGTTGTCCTAGGTTTTCACCAGTCTCGCACTCTACATTTATTAACTTTTGGTATGATGCGTCTACAAATCAGGTTCTGTATCTTGTACCCATCTCTAATAGACTGCATGTGATTTATTGGCATGTGACAACGTTGTGAGGCTTTCTGCTCTTTCCTTTCTCCCAAATATTCTTTCTCTAAACTCATCACACGATATACTGATAAATTTTCATCTTCTGAAGAGACTGGGGAAGTGTGAGGAGCCATGAGGATTTTAGTTTGCTCTTCCTCTGAGGAGCAGCCTTCGCTTGGGAGACTCTTATTGGTTTGCTTCCGTTGTCTGCTGCTCTTTGGGGAGTGAAAACAACGTACATAATAATGGTTGGTAGGCAGCAACCCAGGAATCACCCCAGGTGGGTGGCACGGTGGGTGCCATTGGGAACTAGTGCTCCTTTTAAATGATCATTTTCAGCTACCTACCAGCCTGCAAGCTAGCACATGGCATTGGGAAGTATTTTTGTTTTTCCCAATTCCAAACTATGAAAGATCTGACAAAACAGCTTCCTCAGAAGATGGCCTGTTAGCATACTGTAGGAACTGTGCAATGTGCTTCGCAAATAAAATACATTTCTTGTCTCTGATATCTTGATCTAGCTACTGAATCCATCAAGTCTTAAATTTTCCAGGATAGTAGCTTCTGTATCCAGACATTAATTTTGTTTCTTTCCACATGTTTTTAGGCTCAGCAACTGTTATGTGCTTGCATAGAGAAGGTAGATGTCTCCAGCACAGAGGGATATGACTTGTTCATCACACAACTGAAAGATGGCTTAAAAAATACCTCACATGAGACAGCAGCAAACCATAAAGTTGCAAAGGTGAAGAAAGTGTCTCCAAAATTCTCTAACATTTCCTTTAAAAAAAAAATTGACACTTCATTTCCATTGTATGTTTTAAGGGCGTTTGTAGGTCACTTTTGAATAGCTATACATTAATTCTTATGGGGAAATTGGATTCGCTTAACATCATTTCACTTAAAGTAGCATTTTTCAGGAACATAACTACAACGTTAAGTGAGGAGTTACTGTAAGTCTATTCTAATCTAATAGTACAGTTGGTCTGAGCAGCTTCACTAGTCTTCCTAGAATGGCTTTCCTTGCCTAACAAGTATAAAATTCATTCTTTCTGTTCCTCTGAGACATGAGTTTGAATTGTAAACTTCCTTGTCTACAGTGTAACAGGATTTGGCCTAAAAGAAAAAAGCTTTCCAATTCCTCAGCAACAACAACAAAATGTAATTGAAAGCAGTTAACCAATTTTAAAATCTTTGCCTAACTCTTCACATCAACATAAAATAAATATTTATGTAGTATCCATAGGTTAGGCTCTTTACAAGCAGTAAGAAAGACCCCAAAGTTTACAGTCAAAATACAGAACATACAGATAACAGAATGGGTAAAGCGATGCAACACTTCTTTTCAACTTTTAAAATGTAATTTAAATGCTTTTGCCCAAGTTGTTTCGACAAGGGGCTGGTCTGTAGTGTTTCAGTCTTAATCCAGGGGATTTGTGGCCATTAACATGATAGTCTCAGGGATTGACTGGTTGGGCTATTGCTTCAGTATGAAATGCTCTATTGCAGTGATACTCAGACCTCAGTGGTTGAGGAGCCAAATTAGCAATCAACATTACCCAAAAGAGCCACAGTAATAGCTGGCTATAGTACTATATATTCATATTAAAACAGTATGACAGGGTAAATATTGTGAGTGTGTATAAAATCCATCCTCTCAGAAAATAAGTTAATACTTCAGTGCAAGTTGATAAGTTACTTGTTGTTTAATAACATAGTAAAAAGACCCTGATTGGTTAATTTGCACTTGATTGCAAGTATGTGGAGCACACAGCAACTAGGTAAAGTAGCACAAGAGTACATTTAAAAGTGAAGTGTCCAAAGGAACTGTTGGATTCTCCTAAAATTGATGCATTTTGAGTAATCTTTGAATTTATGGAAATTTAGTGTACCTGTTAGTTACCTTTGCTGAAATTCTATATTCTGTATCATACCAGAAACCATATTGTTTTGCAATTACTTTAGCAGTAGGCATACCAATTTACACTTAAAAGTGGACACGTTTAGTCCTCTAACAAACTTCCTGATTTCTCTACAAAACGTAATACTGTACTGAAAGCTGAAGATTTGAATAAAGGATGATCTGCCTCTTTAAATGTTTTATAAACTTTTTTCTTTAAAAGTTAAATATCAGATCTCTATTTCTAAACTATTTTCTGAGTAGGCATCAAACTTGACCTCCAAAGACTTGCAAACAAGTGGTGGTTTAAAAATCCCCACTAAAACTCTACAGAGCAACTGTATGACTTCAGGACTTTTATTTTTAAAATACATTTCTTCAGACATTAAAGACACTTCTGACTGAGAACTAAATTGGGATATAAAAAAGCATATTAAGTTTTAAGGTCTCTCATGTTTTTCCTGCTTTTATAACTCAAATGACTCAACTATTTTTTATTATAATTCACCAAAAAAAATCTTAATTGAGGCATTTGTAGAGCTCACATTGCTGAGTTTGGCTGTCATGTGCAGTATTGAGTGGTATAATCAAATGAGATTACAAACTAATAAAAGCAGCAAAGAGTCCTGTGGCACCTTATAGACTAACAGACGTATTGGAGCATGAGTATTCACCCATGAAAGCTCATGCTCCAATACGTCTATTAGTCTATAAGGTGCCACAGGACTCTTTGCTGCTTTTACAGATCCAGACTAACACGGCTACCCCTCTGATACAAACTAATAAATGCACTCATTTTTCATGAGCTGCAGTTTTAAAAAATTGAACAAATATTTTTGAGTTTTTGTGTTGTATTAGCATTCTGATGCTAGCATCAATGACACACTTATTAAACACAAGACTAGGCATTAGTATTTCTTGATTCTTGTTTGATTTCCAGGTGAAACATTTGTATTGTAATTTCTTGTGATAACTTTCTGAATATCAAATTGGACATTTTTTCTTAATTCAGTGGGCAACAGTTACGTTCCATCTTCCTCATCATGTATTGAAGTCTGTCGCCAGTGCCATTGTAAATGAACTTAAGAAGATAAATCAAAATATTGCTGCCTTACCTGTAGCCTCCTCTGTGATGGATAGGTTATCTTACCTCTTACCCAGTGCGCGACCAGAACTTGGCGTGGGACCTGGTCGATCTGTGGACAGGTATATTAAAAAAATGTTAATGGTGAATTTTACCTTTTGTCTGGATCAAAGTAGATTCTGATTTCTTCAATGAGGAGAAATTGGATTTATCCATCTGCGAGAAAAGAAAATGGGGAATGTAGAAACTGGTTAATGTGTAAAGGTTTAGTGTAAATGATTTTTTACAAATTTTGGCATTATTAAATAAAACTACTGCTTCTCCAAAGATACTATCTCTGTGGATTTATCTCTACTGGGTTTTACTTCCTTAGTGGAATACTGGTTGAATTCCCCTAGCTCTTAAATTTGTGTGCCATCCCCTGCAGAGTATAAATGCTTCCTTTCAAGCCTTCCCAGCACTTCCTTTTCAGCAGCAAATGGAGAAAACTGCATTTGCCTGGCTATCGCTTGATCTTTTCCTGATTCCAGCAATGCCTCATTAGGGTTAAGATAATAACTGATACCTGCTTGCCAGTTAGGTTGCCATAGTTGTATTTTTTTAGGCCGTTGCATAATAACTTTTGTCATGTTTCTGTATTGATATTTATTTGGAGTGAAGTGTCAAAACCACTTCCTTCAGCATCTATATTTTTCCTTAATCTTCTCTGCAAGGTTTAACTTCTCCAGGTCCTGCTTATATTGTTGAATTTCCCAAGTTCACAGCTTGAGTTGATATGACTACAAATTGATGTAGTGGCTGTCAGAGTGTTATGAGAGTTGTTTACGTCTGTTGTGGTAGACATCATAGCACATACATTCGCTCATATACCTAGTATAGACCACCAAACTTAATTCTTATGCACAACAGTACCGCAACACTGTTTTTATACTACAGTTTCACAAATAAAGAGCTATTTATAGTGTCTTCACTTGGCAGCAGAAAACTCCTTGGACTGATTTTGGAGATGGGAATAAAACCATCTTGAATTCCCAGTTTCATAATTTCTTGTTTCAAGCATGTTAAGCAAAAGGGTACATCTACATTTGCAGTACCGACACTGCACACCTATTTAGCATGGGTATAAATAGCAGTGTAGACAGTGAGGCACTGCTTAGGTGAGTAGAGTAGATTGCCCTACATGCCTGAACCCCCAGGAAATATACCTTACACAGGCTCACTACGTGCCCAGGCAGTGCCTCCCACATCTGCACTGCTATTGTTAGCAGTATAGTGTCCCACTGCCAGTGCCTTTCCCTGCTGCAGTGAAAGGCTCTGGCAGCAGAATAGACTCTGTCAGGGGAGAGGCAGTGGGGAGCTGAAACTTTGTTCAGGAGTGCTGTGTTTTCTCATCTGAAACTCTAAAGAATGAGAGGTGATGAGGTGGGGGCAGTCCTCCATTCAACAGCACCAGCTCCCACCATAGTACAATTCTTTTTACCTGCAAAGGTGTCTGGGATGCACTATGGGATGATATTGGGTCACTTAGTGAGTGGTCCAAAAAATTTAGGACCACTGTATTATACAGTACTCAATCCTCTAAGACCGATATGTGGAACATACTGAAAAGATAAACAGTGGTGGAAACTAGAAAAGATACAGACTTCATTACTTTAGCATGAATAAAGGTTTATGTAACCTCAGCTGCATAATTGAGAATTTTTAGTTTTGTTTTAGTATTTGTAGCATACAATGTATTTATGATGTAGCATATTGTCTTACATGGACTTGGCATAACTTCAGTTAAGTTTGAGCTAAAATAATGACCTTTTGGATACTGCAAAGTATGTATCTCCATCCCTGGCATCCTGGGCTGGTTTTGGTAGCAAAGATTATTCAGTGGGATTTTCAGATAGTTGTATGCCTCATTTTTAGGGGTTAGCTAGGTTTTGAATATCAGACAGGGAGAATAATTTTGGTAGTGTTTAATGCTTATTCTTTTCCATCTGGCTGAAGAGTGCATAGTGGATTACAGTACATTCAAACTTTATTCCTGCATTTGAAATTTGATCACGTATGTATTGCCTCATATTTAATTTGTTTGAAGAAATATTCTGAAATCCAAGTGTTGATAAATCATCCTTTCCCATAGTTTTCCTGATAGTTGAAAAAAGGGCTAATTTAGTTTGATTTTAATTTTATCTGTTTACTGATGGCATTTGCTTTCTTAGATGTTTGTACAGCCTGTAGTCATTTAATATTGTTCTAAATGACACTTTGGATAACATAAAATCTCTCTTTTATAGGTCCTTGATGTATAGTGAGGCTAACAGACGAGAGACATTCACCTCATGGCCTCATGTAGGGTATAGGTGGGCGCAGCCAGATCCCATGGCTCAAGCTGGGTTCTATCATCAGGTAAAAAGATGATGCGTTTTGGATATAAATACATTATTGCCATATTTTATACTAAAAGAGATGCAGAGGAAAGGTATGAATGCTCTTCAAAGATAAACTTCTCAATGGGTTCCTATGCTTGGATCGGTTCCTAGCACACGATCAGGCAGAAACTCTTAGCTCAATAATTTTGAAGTAATTGAGCACTTTCTAGCTAGGAGGTGTCTCGTGCTTTCAGTGCATTTCAGTCCAAAGTCCAGTTCTTTTTTGACTATGGTCAGAGGAGGATAATGATCTGAGTTCCCATATATGTAGCACTCTTTTAAATCTATATTTCTGGCAAAAAATAATTACTCAAGTTCTGTTAGTCATGTATATTACATTAATTTCTTTTCACATCACTAGATTACTGAACAATTTCTGTGTAACTGAAAGCTTTCTCCTTTATGAAGAGAGCTTACATAAGGCAGAAAAAGCAAAAAGTTTGTGATCTGAATTCCTTGTTCACTAAATTACACTGATTTAATGGGACTAACGTTTTAAATTTTCCTTAATGTGGTGTAGGTTCAAAACACATCTAGGGCTAGTTGAATAATTGGTTAAATATAATCACTTTTTTTTTATGTTGTTTCCCCATGCTTTTCATTAACTCCGTTAAGTTTCTAGCACTTTCTTACAGATAGTCTTCACTATGTAAATCCATATGTGGTACAGTAGATCTTTTAGTTTATTGTAAGGCTAGCTTACATCCATTGAAATAAGCATTATTTGCCAACTACTAAGCCTGTTAAATGCACTTAAAAGGTAAGTCTTTTTTTGCAAGGCAGCCTAAAAAAAACTCTTTACTGTTAGACCGTACATGCTTGCTAGCAATTTTCAACCAAGTGTCCATAAGAACAAGTGCAGCATCATGAGAAATATCATGGAGTTGTATTTAAATGTTTCCTAGATATACTGTACTTTAATGACTTGGGGAACAAAGGGAAAAATGCTAAGTAAGGAGATTAAGTTTTTGTATGAGACACGGAATGGAATATTTGCATTCTAACAGATTAAGCAGATAGTTTAACATTCCCCAGTCTTTTATTTTAAAAAAATTTGCAGATATGTTAACAAAATCTCAGCATTATTTATCAGCTGTCTTGTATCATATAGCTGTGTGACTTTTTTCAACAAAAATTACTTAAAGTAATTACTCTTCTTTCTTGTTTGAGACCTAGCATCATCTCTGATATTCCTTTATCTCCAATGGCTTGGGCAGAGAAGTTTTGCAGTGCTCAGTCTCTTTTACATAGTAGCGTAGTGTTGTACTTTTTCAATTTAAAATACTGCCTCTTGCTATCTAAACTTTTGTGCAGCATATGGATGTAATGCTTAAATCTTCCTGTCAGAAATAAAGTTTACAGTATATACAAAAAGAATCAAATAACTGGTTAAATTGTTTCTTTTCAAACTGATATGTTGACATTGATGCAAAACTACTTCCCTCTCATCTTTTTATAGCCTGCTTCATCAGGAGATGACCGAGCCATGTGTTTTACCTGCAGTGTGTGTTTGGTGTGCTGGGAGCCTACAGATGAACCTTGGTGAGTCTAAGTGTGGAATGTGAGACTTATTTTGCTTTCTGTATGATATGAAAATATATTAGATAAAAAAAATTAAGTGGAGCACTGTGGTAGACATACCTTGCCTGAGTTCTTCTTATGCATTTGTATTTAGAAAGTTTTGAAGCAATGGATTTCCAAAAAATACCAGTTTTAAATGCAAACTGTCCTGCCATTTTAAGTAACACTTTATTGCACTACCTATAATACAGGAAAAGAATGAAACTGTGCTTGGTGAAAGCTCTTGGTTTTTCTCTTTCATTTGGAATACCTTTAAAATGTAATGGTCTTTCTTCTGACACTCTAGGTTTACCTAAAATTTCTTCAGCTGTAAATACTTGATTTCAGGATTCTGTGTCAGGTGTGACAGTTGATGGTTACTGATATAAATTGTGATAAGGCAAACGGGTTTGAATATTTGGATCTTACCGCCTTTAAATAAAGGGATCACTAGTTTTCAAATGACTTGTTAAATGTATGCATGAGTGCATTTCTTTACCTGTTTCTAGGTGCCTGATCTAACTTTGTCTTAAATACGTGTCTTAAATTGTCACATTCCCTAAATTACATTCTGGCTATCTTGATATTTTTTTATTTTTTTTATTTTTAGCCCTTTACTTATTCTTTGCCCCTTTTACTACACTTGATGATTTTCTCTTCTTTGGTACTATCCGTCAGGTGTTAGTAAAGAATTATGATTCTTTTCAGTGTCTCCACCTACTGCACAAATTTAATTCAGAAATCTTTCACACTTGTCTTACTAGCTTTTTTTTATTTTTATTGGTTAAGACTCTACACTTCTCAGTGTCCCTTTCTGTAGAGAGAAATGTAGAACTGAACACAGTACTTAACTTACTAAAGCTACATAAAGATGAAATCTGGTATTACAAGCAATGATACTGTATGTACTCTTGAGTTAAATTTTCTCTCTTGTTATAGCATCTTACTGCTTGCTCTTTTGACATTAGTATCCAGTCAGAGCCCAGCAGTTGTCATGATAACTTCATGGTTATTTCTCCTAATGGTGTATGCAAATCCCCCTGCAGTTTGATACGCGGAATTCCTTTAAGCATTTCATACAATATGGTTATTGAGAAATAACCACAAACTAAGGATCAATAACAGTATTCTTATGCTCTGGTTAAAACAATTTCCTTCTTGTATGATTCAACTCTTACAGGTTGAGATATTACTTGTGCATTATGTATATAGTGTCTTCACAAACATGGAAATTGATCTTAATAGTTAGTAGTTGGTATTCTAATGCAAACTTGCTGCTATGAGAAGCCAGTGTTTTGATATTTTATTTTTTTAATGCACAAAGGTCTGAACATGAGAGACATTCCCCAAACTGCCCATTTGTCAAAGGTGAGCACACACAGAATGTACCTCTCTCAGTCACACTCGCAACAAGTCCAGCACAGTTTCCCTGCACAGATGGCACTGACAGGATAGCCTGCTTTGGATCGGGAAGTTGCCCTCACTTTCTAGCTGCAGCAACAAAACGAGGAAAGATCTGCATATGGGATGTTTCCAAACTTATGAAGGTACATCTTATTTAAGAATTCAGTAGTAATAATTGTTTTGTCAGATTTAAATCAATGTACACCTCTACATTTTTATTTGTTTAGGTTCACTTAAAGTTTGAGATCAATGCATATGATCCAGCAATTGTTCAACAGCTTGTGTTGTCAGGAGAACAGAGCTCAGGGGTTGACTCAAGGAGACCAACGTTAGCATGGCTAGAAGATTCCTCTAGCTGCTCAGATATACCAAAATTGGAAGGAGACAGGTATGCTAACCTTCCAAATTTAAAAATATCTTTTTAAAATTTTCTATCTTGGATAATGGATTAGAAATGCCATTAAACTTATTCACACTTAGTTAGAAAGCAGAAGTAATTGATTCATCATTTTGCTTATTCATGGAGATGGGAGTGGAATGTGGAGTGGTGATGCTTATGTACTACTATGTGATGTAAAAATGTCACTGAAGTCCCGTCTGGTGAATGATTGTTTTTCTTTCAAAGCTTATATTTTACCCCAGTTATATTTTAAAATACTTTCCTCACCTGTCTTAATGTGTGCAGTTTTTACCTTGCAGGTAGAAGAGAGATATTATCAGAGTTTGCTTGAAATATTGTGATGCACGAAGCTAGAAATGATGTGGGGGAACTTAAGTTTCAAGAATAGATCTTCATTTTAATCATATGGGATAGTAGTTAAATGCAAGTATTCTAAAGCTTTTGGAAAGTGTAGTTTCTAATCATTATGCTTTGAAATCAAGTAAAATTATTTAAGAGCTGCCAGACCTTGTTTTTTCCATGTCTTATTAATCTGTTGTATGTACAGCGCTTTTAAAGTACAAATTACTATGGAAGTACTAAGAACTGTAATTCTTTCCTTACTACTTATCTTGGTTATTAAATATATGTGTTTATAGAATCATATATGTTTGCAAGGCCTGTCCTGAGGCATTTGTTTGTTAGCTATGACTTGATGCAGACTGAAGAGATGCTATCAAGCAAAGGAAAGGATGGCAGTTGCCAAAAAAAACCTTGCATATATTCATAACGAATACATCTCTGTAGTCTGTGAGATCTTATCACTATATCCAAGCATCATAAATTAATGTAGACTTTCTTTCTCTCGTGCCCATAAAACAATCATTGATGGAAAGCTCCTGGGGAAGTGAGTGTTGAAGGGTGATGTGATGAAATTTTCTGTCACCTTTCTAAACATTTTCACTGAGCTTCAGGAGATCCAGAAAGCAATAGCCAGTTTGCATGGAAGCAGAAATTTATTTTTCTTTTTAACTGAAATTCATCTTCAAGTATACATCCCTATTGGTGTTCCACGTAGGATGAGTGTGTGCCTGTGCACTCTTGACAGCAGATTATAAACAGTGTCTGTGCCTGCCCAGTGCAGCACTGTGTGCTCCCACGTGTGGGCAGTAGCGAGGCACAGACCTGCCACTGCTTAAGTTCCTTCTCTACTACCTGAGGCTTGACATGGAGCAACTGCAGTGTCCACTGCTTCCTATCTGTTTTCCCACCTTGCTTTCTTTTTAGCTTTATTTACTCTATTTAGTGTGTGTGTTTTTGTTTTTTGTTTTGTTTTAAGTTCATTTTGTGCATGGAGGGGGCCCCCACTGAATTTAACTCCTCAACTTTTGTGGTCTATGGCTTTTCCCCATTCTGCCTAAGTCCTTGGGTTCAAACCCTGCCAGACTTGCCACAGGTCTCTTCCCTGTAGCAATGGGCACTCCAGCTGTCTCCGGTGCCTTGAAGAATCGTAGAAGTGCAGGGCTGGAAGGGACCTCAAGAGGTCATCTAATCCATTCCCCTATGCTAAGACAGGGCCAAGTATAGCAAGACCATCTTTGACAGGTATTTATCTAACCTATTCTTAACCTCCAATGATGGAGAACCTCCTTTGGAAGCCTATTCTAGTGCTTAATTATCCTTATAGTTACAAGGTTTTTCCTCTTATCTAACCTAAATCTCCCTTGCTGCAGATTATGCCCATCACTACTTGCCCTATATTAAGTGGATATGGAGAACAATTTAACAGCCCTTAACGTATTGAATGACTGTTATCAGGTCCCCCCCCCTTCAGGGTTTTTTTACCCTCAGTACTAAACATGACCAGTTTTTAACCTTTTCTTGGAGTTCAGATTTTCTAAACCTTTTATCATTTTTGTTTCTCTCTTCTGGACTCTCTCCTGTTTATCCACCACTTTCCTGAAGTGTTGTGCTCAGAATTGGTTCCCATCTGAAGTCTCACCAGTGCTGAGTAGAGCAGGACCGTTACCTCCTATGTCTTAAATACAGCACTCCCGTTAATGTACCCCAAAATGATAGTAGCTTTTTTGGCAACTGCAGTACATTAAATATAAGTCAATCATGTGATCCATTATAACACCCAGTTTCTTTTCTTCAGTGCTTCTGCCTCTCCAGTTACTCCCCATTTTGTAGTTGTGCATTTGATTTTTCCTTCCTAAGTATAATACTTTTCACTTGTCTTTATTGAATTTCATCTTGTTAATTTCAAACCAGTTCTCCAATTTGTCAGGATTGTCATTTTTGTATTCTAATCCTGTCTTCCAAAGTGCTAACAACCCCTTCCAGTTTGGTGTCATCTGCGAATTTTATAAGCACTCTCCGCTCCTTTATCCAAATCGTAAATGAAAATACCGAGAATGTACCAGTCCCCTGCGGGGCCCCACTAGATATGTTCCCCCCAGTTTGACAGCAAACTATTGATAACTACTCTTTTGAGTATGGTCTTTAAACCAGTTACACATTCACTTTATAGTAATTTCATCTAGACCACATTCCTCTAGTTTGCTTGTGAGAACGTCATGTTGGCACTGTCAAAAACCTTACTAATTTTAAGGTATCCTGTCTACAGCTTTCCCCCAATCCACTAGGCTACTAACCCTGTCAAAGAAGGAAATTACCATATATACTCGATCATAAGCCACTTGGTTTATAAGCTGACCCCCCCCCCCCCGCCTTTCCCCAAGATGGATAAGTAAAAATGGCAAATTTTTATGACTCATTCATAAGCCGACCCTGTAATTCAGGGGTTGGCAAACTTTGGCTCCCAGCCCATCAGGATAAGCTGCTGGCAGGCCGAGACGGTTTGTTTACCTCGAGCGTCCACAGGCACCAGAGGACGCTTATTGCCCTCGACTTCCAAGATGCCTGCTTTCATGTCATTGTTCATCCCTCCCTCAAGAGTCTTCTGTGGTCTGTTATAGGTTCAGAGCATTACCAATACAGTGTCCTTCTCTTTGGGAATCTCCATGGCTCCAAAGGTCTTTATGAAGGTCCTGTCAGCGGTAGTGGCTCACCTGCGTCAGTAGGGCATTGCAGTCTTTCCATATTTGGACGACTGGCTCCTCAGAGGCCACTCCATCAGTACTGGGAAAGATCTCTAAGAGAATTCAGATAATAAAAGCATCCCAGTCTTGCCCTCTGGACATGGTACAGCATAATACTTCGTTAATAGGGAGGTAGTATGAACACTTCGCTACCTAAATGTTATTGAATGACTTCTGTTACTGTGAAGGGAGTGTAATCTGTTGGTTATTGCATAAGAATAGGAATTGAGAACCCTGAATTCTAATTCTAGTGGGGCCCATGACATTGGACAAGTTTGTCAGCCTGCTCATGCCCCAGTTTCTGTTTTTAAAATAGGCATAAAACCTATTGTATCTCATAACATTGTGAGAATTAAAGTTTGTACAATCTTTGATGTATAGAGGCCGAGTAAATGCAAAGTGTATAATCCATGATTGCAAGTGTTGCAGTTGTCATGTTTTAAAATCTCATTGAGCTGTGTTGTGCTTTTAGTGATGACCTGTTGGAGGATTCAGACAGTGAAGAGCATTCCAGATCAGAATCTGTGACAGGTGGGTATGATATTTTTGAACACTGTATGCAAAAATCTGTTAGGAATTTAAGGATTTGTGGGTTAGGCAATGAAGTTAATTTGAACTCTGCTTTCTTGCATGTATATATGAAAATATAATCTTGGATCACCTTTACAGCTACAATACATGTACACACTTTAGTCTGTGACAAGCTAAAGCTTTGGGAAAATGGCAAAATACACTTCACTTACATAAAATTTCATGGCAAGGAGTTAAAATCACATTACAAATCTTTTGTTGTGGAAAGAACTAATAGTAAAAGTAATAGTGGCATACAAATGTGTTCGCATTTTAAAGAGCACAAAGCATTAGAACAGCATAATCAACTGGGGTTTATGACGGTGAAGTAATGTAAAGTTAAATGAAGTTAGATCTAGGCATTTGAAAATAAGAAATTATCATTCAGCTAGTGAAATTGTATGTTAGATGAAACTGGAAGGATGTTAAATTTCAAAATAGCATTCAAGTTCTTCCCAAAATGTGTTAATGGGGAAAAAAATTATCACTGGGGAAGAATGTGCAGTCCTGTATGAAAGTAGTGTCTGAAAAGTGTTAATGCAGTATCTGAACAGCTCATATAACCAAAAAGGCACATAAAATTTAAGCTAAAGTAAAAAAGGAAGCAAAATATTGATAGTTTGAATTTGGGTCTGGATCGTCCCATTTCTGGAACTGAGGAAATAGAGTTCTGTGGGAGACTTAAAATCAAAATGTGAAATGTCAACTTTAGCAGTTGCACAATAACTTTCAGTTGTGAAAATCTTTTTCCATAGTGACAAAATTACTAAGGACCCAAAAGCTATATTGAATTATAAAGGTTCTTGGGTTTGTTTCTTGCTGTTTCTCACCAGTAGGTATAAACCTTCATGTTCTTTTGCCTTACTGGAGTCTGTACGGGGTTTGTTATTTTTATTCTTGTAATGCTTGTATGCATTATCTGTTTTCATTTAATTTTATTATAACTTTTACACATCACTGGTTAAATGAACAGTTGCTGGACAAGGACAACAAGAATTTGAAATAGACTACTAACTGTAGTTGACATTTTTTGCTCCCTGTAGTATTGCTACAGTGAAGATTGAGATGTAAAACTATACTTTTTAAAAAATTCTCTGTAGCGCTTTTTATTTGAAAAGAAGAAAATACAGTGAGCGAACAACTTTGATGTCTTTCAGATTTTGACTTATTTATATCATGCCATTTTGCATGATGTTTCATAGACAAAGCAGGAGGTAGAGAAGAGGGGACAAGAGTAAACTCACAGCTACACACATTTTCAGTTGTGTTGGTAAATTGAGAATAAGGTAGGACAGGAGTGAAGAGCAAACTTAAAAAGTCTAAAGTCCAGAAATTCAGAAGTGAGATTTCCACAGCAACCTTGAATTTCCAAGAGTTTTTGGATAGAACAGTGTTTGTGAAAGGTACCACATACACACCTCTGAAGGCTAAATTTCTCTGTCCTTAAAAAACTTCAGTTTAAACCCAGCTTCATTCTAGAGGGACCACCTTTTAAGACTGAGAGGTGCACTAAATGTATAATTGTAATATTTGGGAATGGTATCCGTCTGAAGCAGAGTAGTAGGATGAGCAGCAAAAAGGATGCCATGATCAACTTACTGCAGCTGAATTTTTGTAGTTAAGGGTAATGCCAGTAGTTAAACTCAACTTTACAAAAATGTGACTTGCATATTCCTTTTTGTTTATCTGACTTTGCTATCTAATAAAATCTTTATTGAACAACACAAATTAATTACATGACTATCAATAAAATAACTCTCAAACTGAGGCAAAGGAAAGTTTCAGTTTATTTCTAACGAGTTTTGTACTGTTGAGAAGTAGAAATATTGCAAAAAATTATGAGTTTTATATTAAATAAAAATTGTTAAAGCTTTAGAAGGGAAACACTTGAAAGTCAGGAAGTGACAGCCCCCTAAATCTTAATTCTATTCGCTTGTATAGATGTATTCTGATAGTTAATTACATGATCACAACTGCTTTTTGCAAGACCTCTTCATTTTCTGTGCAAAGTGAATAAGGTCGGGGTCCTCATTGAAATGTCAAAGGACAGGGTGGGGAGGGAGAATAGAACTGCCTCACTCGCTCTACATTCTCCAGTTTGCACTCTGAATGAGATAGGGTTCTTAAAGGAAAACTGTGATCATGTAATTAACTATATCATAATGCATAAGAACAAGGGAGTAGACTTGAGGTGTAGAAATCTGGATCTTCAAGTTTAAATGCCAGAAAAGAAGAATTTCAGGGTTATTTTCCTTCAGCTGTGTTTCAGCCTCTTCTTCCTGGTCTGGTATCAACCTATGACTTTTGTTTGCAATCATTTATGTTTACTAAATAATGCAAAGGTTCTGCGGCTTCTCCGAGTCACTTTTTAAAAATTTTGTCCTTGCATTGTTCCAGTTTAATTAGGCCAGGTTATATTTCAGCATTGATGGTGGTTCTTTCATATCTTATGATTGGTAGTTAGGAATACTGGGTGGGGGGGTTGTTTTGCTGGGTGGTTTATCAGCTGATGTGAACAGTAAAATATGGCGGTAGTGTAGCATGGGTTTATCAGCTAGGAGTGGGAGTTGAATCTGCCCTTCTGAGGGGGTCATACTGGGCTGTCTAGGTAGCTGGAGTGGGTATTGGGGTGTGTACAGCAGAGCCACTTGAGTGGCTTATGAGGTTCAGTAGGGACAGCAGCTCAGGAAGGTAAGTTTGGCTTGATGGGAAAGTCTTCAGTTTCTTGTCCTCTATCATTCTGATTTGATTTTTCTTAATTATTTAAAGGACAGTTGTTAACTTTTGGGGAATAAATGTTTCTAGGTCTTTTCCCACGTATGGAAATGTCACATTTTTGTATCTTCTGTATATTTGAAAGTACATAGAGAAATGACTAATAGAATTAGTCTATAATCTATACTTATTTGGTTTAGGTTGTGGTGAATTATATATATATCTACTAATGCATTGTTTGTTCTAAAGGGCATACATCACAAAAAGAAACCATGGAGGTGAGCCTTGATGTAACAGCCCTGAGCATTCTTCAGCAGCCTGAGAAACTTCAGTGGGAAATCGTTGCAAATGTGCTTGAAGACACAGTTAAGGATCTAGAAGAACTTGGGGCAAATCCCTGTCTAGCTAACTGTAAGAGTGAAAAGATGAAGGAGAAGCATCTGGAACAACACAACATTCCCTTTCCTTGTTTATTAGCTGGGGGTTTATTAACATACAAATCACCTGCTACCTCCCCCGTTAGTAGTAACTCTCAGAGATCACTGGATGGTTTAAGCAGGACTCGAGGTGAGAGTGTATCAGAGCAGGGATCAACTGACAATGAATCCTGCACTAATTCAGAACTGAATTCCCCTCTGGTAAGGAGGACTTTACCAATATTGCTTCTTTACAGCATTAAGGAGTCTGATGAAAAAGCAGGAAAAATCTTTTCACAGATGAACAATATTATGAGTAAAAGTTTACACGATGATGGTTTTACAGTTCCACAGATCATTGAGATGGAGCTGGACAGTCAGGAGCAGTTGCTGTTGCAGGATCCACCTGTGACTTATATTCAACAATTTGCAGATGCAGCAGCCAATCTAACTTCTCCAGACTCTGATAAGTGGAACTCCATGGTTCCCAAGCCTGGGACATTGGTTCAGTGCCTGCGACTGCCTAAGTTTGCAGAGGAGGAGAACCTTTGTGTAGATTCAATCACTCCTTGTGCAGATGGAGTTCATTTGTTAGTAGGACTACGGACATGCCCTGTTGAATCCCTGAGTGCAATAAATCAAGTAGAGGCCTTGAATAATTTAAATAAATTAAATTCGGCACTATGTAACAGAAGAAAGGGTGAACTAGAGTCGAGTCTTGCTGTTGTGAATGGCACAAATATCAGTGTGATCCAGCACGAGTCACCAGCAGATGTACAAACTCCTTTAATAATTCAACCTGAGCAGAGAAATGTTAGTGGTGGATATCTAGTGCTTTACAAAATGAACTATGCCACTAGAATAGTGACTCTAGAGGAGGAACCAATAAAAATCCAGCATATCAAAGACCCCCAGGACACAATTACCTCACTGATTTTGCTCCCACCAGATATACTGGATAATCGAGATGATGAGTGTGAGGAGCCTGTAGAAGAAATACATTTAACTCCTAAGAATGGTAATGGGAGAGAGAAAAAATCTGAGATCTCTACTCTTGGGCACCTGGTAATAACTACTCAGGGAGGATTTGTAAAAATTTTAGATCTTTCGAACTTTGAAATTCTGGCCAAAGTGGAGCCACCTAAAAAGGAGGGCAATGAGGAACCAGATATGTTTGTCTCTGTGATATACTGCTCGGGCACAGACAGACTGTGTGCTTGCACCAAAGGTAAGATACTTTTTTCAAAAAGTGATAAATGCTATAATAAAATGACAAATGTTAAATGTGGTAGAATGTTGACTGAGTTTCAGAACTACAAAAGTGCAACGTATAAATGATCTTGAGGGTTGTATATTGAGTATGTTCTCAAATTCACCCCTGGTTCTAGAACTATTCCACATTTTAAGTTTAGGTGCTATCTCTAAAACTGGAATGTACGTTTTAGGTGCACGCAGTGTATTGATAATTCTGTTCTTCATAGATTCATAGTTTAAAGCCTGAAGGGACTGTTAGATCATCTGACTTCTTTTGTATTGCAGCCCACTAAATTCCACCCACTTATCCTTGTATTTGAACCTAATAACTTTGTTTGACTGAAGCATATGTTCCAGAAAGACAAGGTGGATGAGGTAATATCTTTTATTGGATCAACTTCTCTCAGCAACAGAAGTTGATCCAATAAAAGATATTCTATCACCCACCTTGTCTCTCTAATATCCTGGGACCGACACAGCTTCAACACTGCATGTGTTCCAGAAAGACATCCAGTCTTGATTTGAAGACTCCACGAAATGGAGAATCCACCTCTTCCCTTTGTAGTTTGTACCAGTGGTTAAAATCTGTTAAAAATCTATCTTACTTCCAATTTCTTATTTCCAGCCATCAGTTTTTGTTACGCCTTTCTTTCTTCACTCAATTAAATATTTTCTCCCCGTGAAGGTATTTGTGCAGTAATAAAGTCCCAATCCCAGGCCTGGTTTATGCTGCAGAGGTCGACGTCAGGCAGGTTACGTCAACCTAATTAAGTCAGTATCTACATTACAGCATTGCTCCTGCCGATGTAAGTGCCCTACTACACTGACATAATAACTCCACTTCCACAAGAAGCGTAGGGCTTATGTCAATGTAGTTAGGATGACCCAGTGTCTGTGTAGACACTGTGTTTCTTACATCAGCTGGTGGCTGTCTTGTCAATTTCACAACAGAAATTGCTGTCCAGCTGCCCCTTGCTCCCCCGGAGAGTTGGGCAGCTGGACCCTGCTTCTGCTCCCAGCTGGGAGCCAGGGCGAGAAGCCCAGGGTGGCTTCCCACCCACTCCTGGCAGGGAGCAGGGGGCGGGAAGCCTGCCAGGAGCCTGTGGGCAGCTAGGCTCCCAGCACGGAGCTGCCAGACCACTGCCTCTCCTAGGTCAGTGGAAGCGCTTCTGGTGTGGATGTGTACCACTGACCCAAGGAGGGTAGTGTGGACATGCTGTAAGTTGACCTAATATAGGTCGACTTACCTTTCTAGTGTAGACATACCTTCAGTCTTCTTTTTGATAAGCTAAACTGGTTGATCCCTTTATTTCTCACTGTCGTGCATTTTCTCCAAATCTCGAGTAATTTTTTGTGGCTGTTTTTCTGCATCCCCAATTTTTTCAACTTCTTCTTTTTATGGGTATGGACAGCACACAATATTTCATTATTGGTATCAGCAGTGCTGCATACAAGGGTAAAATTTTCTCCATACTCCTACTCGCTACTCCTGTATTTATGCATCCAAGAATTGAACTAGACCTTTTTGCCACAGCATCAGACCGGGAGTTCAGTTTCAGTTTGAGTCATTGATCTCCAGGATGCAATGCCCCATTCTATTGGTGTGGTCTGCCTTTTTTCCCCTTTTGATTTTTTTTCTTTTTTTTGGTTTTTTGTTTTTTTTTTTTTTTTTTTTTTTTTTGAGTGGGCCTCGTTTACCAAGTGATCCAGATCACCCTGTATGGCTGCCTAGTTCTCATCTGCCATTCCACCAATCTTTGTGTCCTCTGCAAATTTTATCAGCAATGATTTTATATCGGGGGGAGGGATAGCTCAGTGGTTTGAGCATTGGCCTGCTAAACCCAGGGTTGTGAGTTCAATCCTTGAGGGGGCCATTTAGGGATCTGGGGCAAAAAGAAAAAAACGGTCAGGGGCAGTACTTGGTCCTGGTAGTGAAGGCAGGGGACTGGACTTGATGACCTTCAAGGTCCCTTCCAGTTCTATGAGATAGGTATATCTCCATATATTATTAATACTACTTCCAGATCATTGATAGGTGTTGAATGGTGTTGGGGCATAGTACAAACCCATGCAGAATCCCACTAGAATTTGATGATGATTCCCCATTGACATCTGCTTTTTGAGATTAGCCAGTTTTTAACACTTAATGTATTCTTTGATACTGTGTAGTGTTGTGTTGTGCAGGACTAAGTCAAAGTATATTACATTTACGCAGTTACATTTATCAGCCAAACTTGCACTCTAATCAAAGAATGAAATCAGGTTTGTGTGACAAGACCTATTTTTCATAAAACAGTGTTGATTGGCATTAATTAAATTCCTAGCTCTTTACTCTTAATTAATTGAATCAGCTTTTCCATTATTTTGCCCAGGATTGATGTCAAGCTGCAACCTATAGTTACCTGGCTCACCTCAGCTTGCCCGCTTTGCATATTGGCACCACATTACCATTCTCCTAGTCTTCTGGATTTTCCCTGTACTCCAAGATTTATTAATAAAACAGCAGCAGGCCATAGATCTCTTGAGCCAGCTCTTTTAGGATTCTTGGGTGCAAGTTATCCAGGTCTGTTGATTTTAAAAATGTTTATCCGTTGCAGACGTTGTTTAACATCCTCCTCAGTTGCTAATGTACTAGAAAGTAATTCACATCCTCATGTGATAAAAGGATATTGTGCTTCTTTCCAAATATGGAACATAAATAATTATTGACAACTTCTGCTTTATTTGCATCATTAATAATAATTTTACCATCTCCATCTAGGCTTATACAATTGCTAGAACTTCTTTTGTTGCTAATATCCTTATTGTCCTTAGCACTGCCAGCCCTGGATTTTCCCCAATGTCTTTAGCTTCCCATAATCAATTTTCTGTATTTCATAACTTCTAGTTTATATTGACTTGGTATCAGTTTCCCTTTTTCCCATTGTTTTGTTACTTCTAATTGCTGCTTTCACTTTGCCACTGAACCAGGGTTGGTTTTTAGGCAAAGTTATCCTCTTTCTTGATCGTGGAATCATGGCTTTTTGACCATCTACGCTTTAAGTACTCTATTTTATTTACATTTTTCTCTCTACATGTTTCTTATTGGTAAATTTTTCTCATAACTTTCCTAAGCTTTGGGAAATGAGTGCTTTTGAAGCTTCATTAAGACTGAATTCATTTAACATTTACAGATAGTTCTTAACTTAGTCTCAAAACATTTTATAAAGGGGAAAAAATGCATTTTGTGAATAAGGCCTTGATGGCTTCCTGTTCATAAGCACACCTGGCAATGATCTTGATATCATGAAAGCTAAAAGGGATTGGTTCTGGTTAATTTGTGGATGGATGTTCAAAACAAATCTGTCATTCTGAGGGGAAAGTATTTCATTTCAGTCTCTGAATTGGCACTAAATCTGTGCCTTTGCATGATGTCAGCATATATTTTGCTGATATTGGTGCTGTCTTTTTGAAAGATATAACAGAAGTGTTGTGGTTAAAGATTCCATGCCAGTTTTTGAAGTTAGGGTTATTAACCACAATATTCTGGCCAGATTGTAAGTCTGGATAATCGCTTTTTTTTTTTATTAATTTTTTTTGTCATTCTTAATATACATGAATTTACCATACCAGGTATTAAGGAATCTTATTCATAATTTGTATTTACCCACTTGTGTTTGGTCAACTTCTTGTCCATGTATTCTGTTCAAATTCCAGAAATAGCAACCATTACAAAATGTACCTGATCCGGATGTGTAAGGTGTCTGACACATTTTTCATTGAAAGAATTTCTCATACCATACTCTACTTCAGGGGTCGGTAACCTCTGGCACGCTGCTCGCCAGGGTAAGCACCCTGGCGGGCCGGGCCAGTTCGTTTACATGCCGCTTCCGCAGGTTCGGCCAATCGTGGCTCCCACTGGCCGCAGTTCGCCACTCCAGGCCAATGGGGGCGGCGGAAGCGGCGCGGGCCAAGGGATGTACCGGCCGCGGCTTCCCGCCGCCCCCATTGGCCTGGAGCGGCGAACCGTGGCCAGTGGGAGCCGCGATCGGCCAAACCTGCGGCCAAGTAAACGAACTGGCCTGGCCCCCCAGGGTGCTTACCCTAGTGAGCCGCGTGCCAGAGGCTGCAGACCCCTGCTCTACTTCTTTATGCCATTAATGTTGGGAGAGCTGTCCTTTTCCAAAAATGAACTATTGCACGTCTGGCTGCTAGTAGTAATTGTGTTTATATGTCATTTTCCTGAGTCAGTAACCTCTTTGGACTGTAAACTAATAGAATCACTGAGTTCTTTGGATCACCTAACTCTAGTTATCTTAAAAATTCTATTTTCCTTCAAAACAGATCATTCCAGTATATATGCAGAGAGGTCCCTATTCCTCTAAATACTCCCCAGTATTTGACTCCCATTTTTATATTTTCCTTACTTTAATCAGTCATCTCTCTCTCCACTTAAGTTATTTTTTTTGCACAAATTGATGAGGTTTTTGGCTTTTCTTCAGATATTTTCCTGTTGTTCTAAAGTGGTGTGAGTCTTATTGTTTAAATTTTATTAGTAATAATTCATTATATCATGAGGCGAGTAGGCCCTTTCAGGTGGCCTTTGCCATAATTAGTGTTTCTATCCTCATTAAGGGTCTTGCAAAAGCTTTGATGTAATGATTTACTTGCAAGGAAGTCACAACTAAGAATTATGAATTATTTGGTGTTAATTTACATAATTTTGTTATTGTGGAATTGTGGAACAAAGTTTTTTTTTGTTTTGTTTTTGTGTTTTATTTCTACTCCCATACATTACATATTTTGGATTAGATAGCCCTGGTTGAATTTCTGGATTGTTTCTGATGCATGTGAGTGGGAAGGGAAGGGGGCTGTCTTGTGTTTGTATCAAATTCTGTCTCTGAAGTCTTATTTCCCTCTTGTGTTGGTCTAAATCTTCTAGGTAAAAAAAAAAATCAATGCACTAAATTGCTATTTAAGTTCTATTCAATTTCTACCCATTGTTCTCTGGGTCACCATGATACCAAGTTGATGCTGATCTTAACTGAGCTGCCCAATAATGATTGGTGCTTCCAGTCCCACTGGTACTATTTTTAATATGTTTCTACTTGTAATATGTAGCTGGAAGGTAGCTTAGAAACCTTCTCCCTGGCACATTAAACAGATGACAAAGCTTGCAGATGAGCTCTCCACCAGACTAGAAAGCGGGGAGGCTGGAGGAATCCATCTGAAACCTGAAAATAAAGCTACTTACTTGTTGCAGAATGCAATGGTGGAGGAAAATGATTGAAGTTTTTTTGTGGTAGAATGGATTTTGAAAATGCTGATTCTTTTGAAAACTGCTAACAGATTTAATACTATTAGTCCAGATTGAGTAGAATGCATTAGTAATCCATATAGAGTATAAAATCCGTGATACTCCGTGGTTTCAGAAATGGTTTGTAATGATTGCCATAACCATATATTAGTGTTGGATTATTGGTAAATATTATACTAATGTTTTGTTGGAAATTTCATTTAATAATGCTGAATTTTTGTTTACTCGATTTGTATGGAAAATTCAATTTTGATTTGCCCTCAGCTCAAAAATTAATTTAAAAAAAAAATTTTTTTTTTTTAAACTTGATCAAAATCAGTTCCCCAATTTTTGAGTAATGAGGGAGAAAATACAAGTTTCATATTCAAAAACCCAGAACCTTTCCTAAATATGGATAACTCATGAATTGCTAAACTTTCAAACTCCCAGGTGGCAAGCTGTCGAAACTGTTAGGTCAACTTTCCAAAAGCCAACAAAACAATGGGGTAAAAACTGATTTTCTTTATTCCATTATAAAACTGCCAGTAAGTACAGAAATAGTCTGTTACTTTGCATTCATAATTAGAATGTCTGCATCCCACTGTAGTTACATGTGTGAGAAAATAAGTGTTTGCTTCTGTCTCCATTATTCTGAAGTTTTCAGAACTTGGCCCCAAATGGAATAATGTTTTTCATTTGAGTTGGTCTGTTCTCACCCTTTTCTGAACTATAAACCCCTGTCCATCTGAAAGAGACTTACTCAGGTTAGATGTGGTCTGGGCAGTGAAACTTTCGTTGTATGAGTTCTACTCTGGAAATTTTCCAAGAACTTCATCCTGAGGCAGACATTCGGTATAGATCATTTCAGACCAAACAGTTAAGCTTAGCCAAAATTCTAAGCAGCTGAAAACAGGATCTTACTGTGGGAAGTGTCAGGCAATCTCAATGGGTGACACTCTTGCCTGCTGCTATAGATAAGAACATAGGTGCTGGAACTAGGGGTAGTGGGATGCTACTGCACCCCCTGGCTTGAAGTGGTTTCCATCATATGCAGGGTTTGCAGCTTGGTTCAATGGCTCTCAGCACCCCCACTATATAAATTGTTTCAGCATCCCTGGATGAGAAAGTTTTAGGCTGGTAGAGATGGATATTGGTGCAGTGTTCCATATGTGCCCGCTGGGGGAGCAGGTAGAAGCAAGGTGCGTTGGGGTTGGGGGAACTTTCTCCATGGCATAGGAGTAAGGAAGACATTCCATCTCGCATCTTAAATTCTGACTTAAGAGAACATAAAACTACAGGTAAGGAAACTAACTTTATATTTTCCTAAGAAAGAACAACAAGAAACACATGGTTCACGAGAGCTACCCAAAAATTCAGAATATCGGCAGTAAACCAATGGGAATTCTGTTAACTTTACTTTTCTGGTACTTAGCAAAGAGACACTGTAGCTGTTGGGCATCAAGTTTATAAATAAAAGCTTAAAAATCCACAGAAACTCATCTCTAGGTTCTTTTGCTTGCCAAGGCAAGATTACTACATGCCTAGAACTTCGTGGACAAGTGGATTTTTCAAGCCCTGACTATAAGAAGTTGAGGAAGTGGTATTTTATAGGGAATATATTGAGTTGTTTTGAGTGGGTTTCCAGTTGAAATGTTGGTGTAATATCAGTGTATTATGGCAAGATTTGAATTATATGATACTTATGAAAAGGCTAATCGGAGTTGTTTTTGGCTTTTTTCACGTTTACTGAGCTAACTGTCTTTTTGGGTATTCAAGGAACCTTTCTGGCTGATCTGTTTCCTTCATAATCATTAGCAGATGGAATAAACATTTGCATGGTTGTGTTTCTGTACTTTTTCTGGTAAAGTTTAAAAAATATACAGAAGAGCCTTCAGATGCTTCGCAACTACTGTATGTAATGACCAGATAATGATGTACTCGTTAACTAAAAGTGTTTGAGGAAATATATGCTTGTTTGACATAAACTTGTCTCAAACTACTTCTGTTAATGTCAACCACATTTTAGGTGGAGAGCTTCATTTCCTTCAAATTGGAGGAACCTGTGATGATATAGATGAAGCTGATATACTTGTGGATGGATCCCTTTCTAAAGGGGTAGAGCAATCATCGGAAGGCATGAAGCCCTTATCTAACCCTTCTAGTCCAGGCATTACAGGTAAACCATTCACATTTAAACACAACAAAATATATTAACCATATGGAGGGGGGTGTGTGTGTGTGTGTGTGTGTGTGTGTGCGCGCGCGTTTTTTTTTTTTTTTTTTTTAAAGCATGTCAAGTGATCATCAATAGTCTAGTCTTGTGGCTGCAAAAATACCCTAACTCAGTATTCTTCCCAGTTCATTTTATCTTTGCATGTTGTTTGATGTGGAGTGAGGGATAAATGTGGAAGTGACAGAGTTTTATCACTGCCGAAGCTAAACTTTCTACACCCCTTAAATAAGCCTGGTAAGCTCATTATGTTGAATTAATATCATGCATTCAGCCTCTAACGGTTGTAATGGCAGGATTTATGATACAGATGCTATCTAATACTGCAGTCTAACATAAACATAACATTTTAAACATAACATTGGGTAGAAAAATCATATATAGTAGCCTGAACACTGGAGTTGACTTGGTATTCTTCAGATCCTAGTATTTCTAATGCATTTTAGAAGCCTTTTTTTTAGTGTGAAAGTATTTCAAACTATGAAATTTATTAGGCAAAAAAAGAGAATGGAGATTATTTATTCTGTACAGATTCCTGTAATTCATTGATTAATCCTGGCTTTCCAGGGTAAGTTATGGTCGTCTCTCTCTGAGAGTTTTTAAAAGCATTTTTATTTGTAAACTGAAGATATTTTCATGTGGAATTATTGATCTGCTAAACAATGAACTCCAATGTCATTTTTAGTCATTTTTTCAGAACAGAACTGGACTTTAACAAAGGGCAGGTGCATTCCCTCAACTAGGGTTATTAATACAGCGTCTGTGAACTCTTCTGATTGTTTCCCTCTTCCTGTACGTTTTTCTCCCGACTTTATTGGGATTTAATCTTGTTCCAAGCTGCAACTTCATTCAGATACTGGGTTGCTAGTGGAAAGCTTCACTCCTTCCCCCATACTGAAGGAAGCAGCTGGCTCTACTGCCCCAATATCCAGTTCACCTCAAACACCATATCTAAGGCTTGTCTTCACTGTAGCAGTTAATTCAAGTTAATACAGTTGACTTATTTCAACTTAAAACAGTTGACTTATTTCACTGTAGCCTAGCTTGAGTGAGAGCGGCTGGACTGTGAAACACTGGAGATGCACAGTGATTTGATTGCCAGTCTAATTCTGCTGTGCAGCTAATGTGATTAGATTAGCATCTGAGTTGAGCTAGCTTGAGCTGTAGCCCGTATCTACATCTCTGCTGCATTAGGAGCGTAAGCATCTGCATCACACCTACGTCGAACCATACACTCTGAACAGATCACCTAGCTCAAGTTTAAAGCTCCACTTAACTCAAACTAGAGGCTATTGTGTGTGGATGGGAGTCAGGTTAGGGGCACCCCTCATTTTTCACTTTGAGCTAATACAGTGAAGACAAGCCCATAGTTTGTTGTCAACTTACACAGCTGGCCACTACCTGGATTCTTCCCTTTCATATATCCTTATCAATTATTAAATGTTTATCAGGTCAAATTACACTTGTGTATCTCACTGCCATAACTGGGGTTGACACAGGTGTAAGTAATCGTTTTAGTAAAACCATTCTTATACACAAGAAGGAATAGAATTCTACTCTCACTTATGTTGGCTCTGTAGTGCTAACAAGAGTTAAAATAATAACTTACTTTAGTCACAAAACAAAAAGACTTAGTATACAGGAAGCAGATCTGTTGTGTAAATTGAAATCTTTGAATAATCACTTTTCAGAGTAGAGCCACCCTATAAGCACGTTTGCATCATCGGGAGCTTTTTAGAACGAGGGTAACCCTGCATCATTATGTGATGTGTGGTTTAGCCTTTTTTTATTCTGTGCCAGGTGAAATGGGTATATTGAATTTTTTCATGGATGCTGACCTTGCTATGATTATCTATTGCTTGGTCTCATGAAGATTACACTACAGCAACAAGTTCTACTTAACAGTAGCTTTAGATCATCGAGAGACTGCAGCTGGGGTATTTCATGTAGAGAACAGTGTTAAAATTATTATACCTCAGTGTCTTTAGATTATTACATAGCAATTCCACATCCATAACAACAGTTTTCTCTGAATGGAAAGATTTTGACATTAAGTGAATCAATAGATACTAAAAAGAAACATTCTGAAGTGCAAAAATCAAAGTTTTTGAGCAAGTTTGCTTTTAGGTACGCTGACTTCAAAACTAGCTGATTTTTCATGCCTTTTTCAGAAAATCTTCAAACACCTTTCTAGTGTTAGAGCAGCTTGGATAATTTTGAAATTTGGTCTACGATGTTTTGGAGAGGAAAGTATACGTAGTAAACCTGTTGTTTTTTATCCCCTTCAACAAATATTAGGAGTCGATCTTTTGGTGGACCAACCATTTTCCCTTGAAACATTGACATCTTTGGTGGAATTAACCCGTTTTGAGACGTTGACCCCACGATTTTCAGCCACTGTACCTCCATGCTGGGTGGAAGTCCAACAGGAGCAGCAGCAAAGGCGGCATCCTCAACATTTACATCAGCAGCACCATGGGGATGCAGCTCAGCATACTCGGACTTGGAAACTGCAGACAGATAGGTAAGTAGAGTAGTGGCTCAAGAAAGATTGGGATGGGTGGGTGTGAGACTAATTTATGTTGCAGCTGGTGTAGTAGTATAAGCTTGTTTCTTCTAATTGTTTTTTAAATAGTTGCACAGACAAGTGTGTGAACTAAAAACAAATAAAACTGAACTGTTAATATGACTCTTCATTCTTGATCTTTTGCATTGCCTCCCCTGCTTGAGGTTTCCATATTTGTCTCAGTGGACCTTGAAACTATTTGATTTGTTGGGGAAGAGTCAGGTGCCTCATCAACCTATTACAGTAATTTGTGGGAGTCAATAAGAATATGGTTAAGAGTGATCCAGTTGATGTAGTGCACTTTTGACAGGGTTCCCTCACCAAAGGCTCTTAAGGAAACAGGGCTTGTCTACACTTAAAATGCTTCAGCAGTGCAGTGTCTTCAGTGAAGACACCACCTGCTCCGATGGGAGTCTCCTCCTGTTGGTGTAGACAGTCCACCTCCCTGAGAGGCAGTCGCTAAGCGGACAGAAGAATTTTCCTGTCTCCTAGTGCTGTCTACACTGGGGGTTAGGTCGGTTTAACTGCGTTGCTCAAGGGTGTGGATTTTTCACATCCCTGAGTGATATAGTTATACTGTAGTTATACCGACTTAATTTCCTAGTGTTAAGAGGGAAGGTCCTCTCTTGGCTCAGTAGCTGGTTGAAAGATAGGAAACAAAGGGTAGGAATAAATGGTCAGTTTTCACAGTGGACAGAGGTGAACAGCATCAGGATCCTCCAAGGATCTGTACTGGGAGCTGTCCTGTTCAGCATATTCATTAATGATCTGGAAAAGGGCGTGAACAGTGAAGAGGCAAAGTTTGCAGATGATACAAAACTATTCAAGATGGTTAAGTCCAAAGCTGACTGTGAGCAGTTGGAGGAATCTCTCAAAACTGGGTGACTGGGCAACAAAATGACAAATGAAATTAAATGTTTATAAGTGCAAAGTAATCTACATGGAGGGGAAAAATCCCAACTATGCATACAAAATGATGGGTCCTAAATTAGCTGTTACCACCTAAGAAAGAGCCAGCATGAATAGTTCTCTGAAAACTTCTGCTCAGTGCACAGCTGTGGTCAAAAAGGTGAAAGGTACGTGAGGAATTATTAGGAAGGGGATAGAAAATAAGACAGAATGTCATAATGCCACTATATAAATCTATGGTGCACCCACACCTTGAATACTGTGTCCGGTTCTGGTTGCCCCCTCTCAAAAAGGATATAGCGGAACTGGAAAAGGCTCAGAGAAGAGCAACAAAGATGATCAAGGGTACAGAATAACTTCCATGTGAGGAGACACTAAAAAGATTAGGACTATTCATCTTAAAAAAGACTAATAAGAGGAGATATGATATATATGTCGATGAAATTATGAATGTTGTGGAAGAAGTGCATTATTTACCCTTTCACAAAATACAAAAACACGTAGTCACCCAATGAAATTAATAGGCAGGAGTCTTAATACAAACAAGAGGAAGTACTTTTTTTCACAATGCACAAATAACCTGTGAGAGACATTGGCATGGGATGTTGTGATGGACAAAAGTATAAATGGGTTCAAAAAAAGAATAGAATAAGTTCAATGGCTATTAGCCAAGATGGCAGCCCCATGCTCGGAGCGACCCTAAACCTCTGACTACCAGAGCAGGAGTGGAAGACAGGGCTGGATCACTCCATAATTGCTCTGTTCTGTATACTCCCCTTGAAGTTCTAGCAAGGGCCACTGTTGGAGACAGAATACTGGGTAAGGTAGACTCTGGGGTGACTTAGTATGGCAGCTCTTACGTTCTTATATTCTCTAAATCTCATAGATTTTCCGAAATCTCAGATCCAGTAAATTTACTGGACCAACCAGACATTCTACATGTGGCTTCTTGTTAGCTCACTGCTTGAAGTATGAAGTCTAGTTTCCCTGACTTTTCTACTCCATGTTTTTCTCAAACTTAAATTTAGCTAGTTTAAATGGAAAAAAAAATTCTCTCTGCATGCCTAAGATACGCGAAGAGTGTGGGGAGAAAACTTTGAACTGTTCATACATCTTGCCCAGTTCTGAATCAACTTGGGAAAATGACCTGCGAATCGCTGTGGACAGCTTAAAGTGCAGCTATGGTGAAAAAAGCAAAAAAGGTCATAGGAGGCACAAGGAATGGAATGCAGAATAATATGGAAAATATGTTGTTATATAAATAGATATAATATTACAGAATTAGAGGAGGGTCAGAGAAGGATAATGAAAATGATTGTGGGCATGGGAAAACTCATGAAGAGAAACTGAAAAGACTGGGATTGTTTACCGTAAAAAGATAAATAGAAAGGGCATGATAAAAGTATAGAAAAGAACAAATGGTATAGAGAAAATAGATTGGGAGTTTGTTGTGCGAATGTCATAACATGAGAACAAGAGGGATGTTCAAGGAAACTGCAAGGTGGGAGTGTCAAAATTGATTAAGGGAAATAAATACCTTTTCACTCAACATGTAATCAAACTGGAATTTACTGCCCCATGATGTCACTGAAGCCAACAATTTATCTAGTAATCAAAAACAGATTGGGCACTTAAGAATATCCAGAGTTATGACCTGTTGATGCAAAATTTTGGAAGAGATTTAACCCCATCCCTACCCCCAAACCCCTTCAGGGTTTAAGCAAATCTTTCTGTGGGATTAGTATAAGACCTTCATGAAGGCAGATGGTTTCACTTTTCTGTTGTGGGATTCTTAAACCTTCCTCTGAGGCATCTGCTACTAACCACTGTCAGCTAGTTCAGTGGTTTTCAAACTTTTTTTTCTGGTGACCCAGTTGAAGAAAATTTTTGATGCCCGCCACTCAACGGAGCTGGGGATGAGGGGCTTGGGGTGTGGGAGGGGCTCAGGGCTGGGGCAGAGGGTTGGGGTGTGGGCTGCAGGGTGGGGCCAGGAATGAGGGGTTCAGCGTGTGGGAGGGGGTCAGGGCTCTGGGCTGGGAGTGCAGGCTTTGGGGTGCAGGAAGGGGTTCTGGGTTTGGGGGGGCTCAGGGCTGGGGCAAGGGTTTGGGGTGCAGGCTTACCTCCGGTGGCTCCCGGTCAGCAGCGCAGCTGGGGTGCAAAGGCAGGCTTCCTGCTGGTCCTGGCATCATGGACCCCGCTGCGTCCCAGAAGTGGCCAGCAGCAGATCCGCCTCCTAGGCAGAGGCGCGCAAGTGGCTCTGTGCAGCTCTTGCCCACAGGCACCGCGCCCCCTCGACCCCCCAGCTCTCATTGGCCAGTTCCTGACCAATGGGCGTGAGGATCCAGTGCTTGGGGCGAGGGCAGCGTGCGGAGCCCCATGACACCACTCCCCTCCCCCCCGCCTAGGAGCTGGACCTGCTGCTGGCCGCTTCCGGGGCACAGCGCGGTGTCGGAACAGGAAGGGACTAGCCTCCCTTAGCCAGACAGCACCGCCAACAGGACTTTTAACGGCCTGATAGGCGGTGCTGACCAGAGCTGCTGTGACCCTGTCCCATCCGTTTCGCGAGCCAGTTCTGGGTCGCGACCCATGGTTTGAAAAACACTGATCTAGATGAATCAAGGGTCTGATTCAGTGTGACAATTCCAGTGTTCCTATATAAGACACGACTGCACACAAGATGGTTTACTGCTTTCCTCTGTATTTGCTTACCTCTGTGTCAGGTCAGTAACTTGAACCTCTGAGCTGGTCAGTCCTTAATACTTCAACACATTGGCCCTTTTAGAATGGATTGGCCACATCCATGATATATTATGTTTTGAATGATTAATAGTTATATGTCCATGTCATAGCAACATCCTTTTCATTTATATAGGGCCAGAAGTGTGTTAAGTGCTATGTAGGACAGAGAACTGAGATGCTTAGTCTAAGCTTAGATTAAATATTCAGTAATTCTTCAGGAAATACATTTTTTTGCAAGAGTTGGGAATGTTAACTGTGGTGTCCTGGACAAGCTTTCATCATGAGGAATTATATTCTGTATACTTACATTCCCGTTCTATTTTCAGTTGTAGAGAATTTTTCACTGCATCCTTAAACAAATCTAAAGCAAAATAATCTTTCTTCCCCCTTCTTTTCCCCAAATCCTGAAACAAAATCAGTTGTGCAGTATTTCTGGTGCTGAATAGTTGCCATATTCAATCCCAGAAATGGCATTTCTATGTGTTCAGTTTGTAAAGAACTTTAGGATTCTTCATGAGTGTATTAACTACCTGCGTGCTAAAGCTGAGTTTGGAATGCTGTTCTAAAGATCCCAGTCTTCCTTTGCTCATAACTTCCTCAATTCTTCTTGGCCTAATATTTTCCATGGTTAGTCTTTTAGCCTTAGTGGTAGCACCATTATAATGATAACCACTTGCCAATCCTGTGTTTTTTTGTTTTTTTTCTTCCTCTTGTCAGGTTGCAATTTGGCATACTGACCAATGGAAGCTCCTGAACCCTGACTTTCTTCTTCAACAGGGTCTTTGCACTTGGATCTGCAGAGGCAGAATTAGATGTCATGAAACCTAAACATCTAACTCTTCAGTTTGTTGTAGAGAGATTGTGGACTCCTTTCTGAAACTGTGGAATTAATCCTACATTCCATAGCTGTCAAGAAGATCTTGGAAGGCTGGCTTAGTTTGCTGTAGGAGCAAAGGTCTAGATTCTTTTACCTATCTGACACCCTGGAGTGTTTCTTAATAGGCTTCCACAAAATTCTTTGCTATCTTACTGTGTAGATCTGCTTTAGGAACTTCTTTGCTTCTCTAAAAGGAAACAGGTTCTTCCCCAGATAATTTTCCAAGAGAGAGCTTCTTTGTTAATCCTTGGTTTAAACACTGTTAGCTAGAAGAAAAAGGAGACACTACTGAAAGTCAGGTACTTATAGTAGAATTAAAAGAAAAGATGAAAAATGCTTTAAAAGGTCAGCTGAAAAAGTTACTCCAGGGAGATGGTTTTTCCTATTTTTTATTATAACAAGGAGAGAACACAAACTATATTTTATTATTTAGATCCTTTTTCTGTGTCACAAGTTCTTGCCCATTTGATAGCCAATGGGAATATTGGTGCTTTACAAAGCAGTATTTAATATGTGGACACACAGAGACACCTGGAACACATGCTAGTATGCTAGAACTATATGTAATGTTTAAAAATATTTTGCTTTTTTTTTTCTTCTCATGGAAAATGCTGCGCAAAAGAGACTTCCACCATGTGCGGAACAGAACTAATGGTCAAATAGACAACAAGCAATTAACCTTAATTACTGGTTATATGTTCCTAGATCCTGCAGTTTAATGGTGCATTGCCACTGCCCGAGAGAGTTCTGACCTTGAAGATTAATATTTCAAAAAATTAATAAAAAGATGTTAGAAAATAGTTATATCAACGCTTAATATACTGCAAAGAAATTGTGCAGAAGACAGTGATATGTAGCATAGTGTAAAAAACTTAGTTCTAAATAATATATTTATAAATGTCCCTTACACATGGACTGAAAACAGTCAGGAAGTGCAGTTCTTCTTCAAGTGATGGTCCTTATTTTATTCCACTGAGGGGTTATGCACATGCGCCCAGAGCTGGAACTTTTAAAAGTAGTAGTGTGCATTGGTCCACACATGTGCCCTTGTACTGCCTCATGATTTTGACTGAGGTGATAAAGGGCAGGGCGGACCGACCGCACCCTCAGTTCCTTCTCACTATCGCATGGTCTGAGTCGGAGCTTCTGCTGTTCTCTCATCCCTTGTGATGCACTTTCCAAATGTAGTGAGAGAGACTGATTTATTCTTGTACATAGTTAGCATTTTGTTGTTTTTGTAGTAGTTTTTAGTGATTTTCTTAGGCTTTAAGGACTCTTGGGTGCCGCTCTGGCAGTTTTCTTGCCAACCATCCTTCTCTCCCCCTTGTACCCATGCCTGGGTACTGGATTATGCCAAAGATGCTGGGGTTCAAGATCTTGAACCCATGCCCTCTCTTGTTTTCAATCAGTGACAAGTACCAGTGCAGTCCATACTGCTTGGGGGAAGCCCATGTTGTGTCCAGGTGCAGTATCTGCCTCTCCTTCCCTGCTTGTATCCGGTAAGGCTGGGCTCTCAGCCTTAAACACCTCATGGAAGTCGCCATGAGGCCACAGTTGGATCCAGGCTGGGGAACACTCCCCGCCCCCGTACATCGCCCTGAGTAATCCAAGAGTGCACCTCTTGCCATGGAGCTCAAGTCTGGTTCCGCCAGTACCAGTGCTATGGACCCTGTGCCGGGGCCTAGCTGTGAGACAAGGAAGTATGTCAGGTGGGCAAACTATGGCCCGGGGGCCACATTCGGCCCTCCAGACATTTTTAATTCGGCCCTTGAGCTCCAGCTGGGGAGTGGGGTTGGGGGCTTGCCCCGCTCTGCGTGGCTCCCAGAAGCAGTGGCATGTCCCCGCTCTGGCTCCTATGCGTAGGGGCAACCAAGGGGCTCTGCATGCTGCCCCCATAGCTCCCATTGTCTGGGAACCGCGGCCAATGGGAGCTGCAGGGGCGGTGCCTGCGGACAGGCCGTGCCACCACGTAGGAGCTGGAGGGGAGACATGCCACTGCTTCTGGGAGCTGCTTGAGGTAAGCGCTGCCCGGAGCCTGCACCCCGACCCCCTTCTGCACTCCATCCTCCTGCCCCAGCTCTGATCCCTCTCCCACCCGCCAAACTCCTTGGTCCCAGCCCGAAGACACTCCTGCACCCCTAACCCCTCACCCCTGCCCCAGCCCAGAAACCCCTCCCACACCCTGAACTCCTCGTTTGTGGCCCAGCCCCAGAGCCTGCATCCCCAGCTGGAGCCCTCACCTCCTCCCGCACCCCAACCCCCAACTTCGTGAGCATTCATGGTCCACCTTACAATTTCCATACCCAGATGTGGCCCTTGGGCCAAAAAGTTTGCCCACCCCGAAGAATGTGCATAAGCATGGCAGCAAGCCTTCCTCAAGGACCAAGAAAGACACTGCATTGGCCACAAGTTCCAGCCACGGAGATATGGTGTGTTCCAAAGCACACAAGCATGACAAAATGTTGCAGTGCATGCTGGATCTTCTGGCCCCAGCTCCTGAGCGGCATGCCCCTTCTGCACCAGTTCTGCCAAAGTCCTGCGAATCATTGGTTCTGAGGCAGCTTTCGGTTCTGTCCATGAACCGTGCGCTGTTGACTCCGGGGAGGCACAAATCTTCCCCCGAGTTTCATGAACTGGCAAAGCACCCTTTCTCCACGTTCCAGAAGGAAAAAGTTTCCCTGCATTTACATCCTAGATTTCTTCTGAAAGTGGTTTCCTGCTTTCACCTCAGCGGCTGCCCCACTCCAGGAGAACAAGGATTAAAAACAGCCCTTGGAGAGGGTTGTGGCTGGGACCCAATTAAAAAAGGGATTAAGAGCAGCTGAGAGGCTGGTGAGGTAGTTGGCCCCAGGTGTGGCTGGCTCCAGGTGTGGCTGGCTCAATGAAGCCACAGCTGGCCCTGATAAAAGGGCTGTGGGCCAGGAGACAGTCTCACTCCAGCCTTGCAGTGGGAAGGGCTTAGCTGCCTGGGAGCACGGGGTACCTGAAGCAGAACAGTGCTGGGGAGCTCTGGCTTGGTGAGTACACAGGCTGAGGCCTTGCTAAAGGCCAAAGGGGGTACTGGGGCTGTAGGGAGACAGCTGGGCCAAGGCAGCTGGGCCAACCCCCTTGCCAGTGATGAGTGGCCATTACAGACTGCAGTCTGCCCCAGAGAAAGGGGGCTAGATGATGACTGGCAGTAGCCACTAAGGGAAGATGGGCACAGAGGGTTGTGGGTCCCCCCCTGGGGGGGGGATACCCAGAGTGTGGGGGTACTGCTGTGGGCAGAACCCCAAGGTAAGGGGCACTGGGGTCCGGGAGGGACATGGGCCTGAGGCAGGCAAGACACTGGCCAGCAGGGGGCGCTCCAAGTGCTGGAATGGAGTAAATTCACAGATGACCAGCAGGAGGTGCCACGCTGGAGAGTCTGCGCGCCTTGCTACACATCCCATACATTTATCTGCCTTCTTTCCGAAGCCGCACACTTAAGAGGAGGAATGAAGTCTTCACTCCCTCAGTGTCTCAGCCTTTTATCTGCAGAGGAAGAGGCTGTTCCGGAAGCCTCTGAGGCTATTTGTTGCCATAGTGGGGAAAAATTAAGGCGCAGGCCATCTCCACTCAGTTTGAAGTGGGTTTTTGGGTGCATTACGCTTTATCAGTTATCAGGGCTGTCTCCAACCAGCGGGATATGGGCCCATGCCACAACAGTGCAAGCATCAACTATGACTGCGCTTCACAACGTGCTTCTTACGGGCATATGCAAGTCAGCCATGTGGAGTTCGATACACACCTTCTCTTCCTATTACGCACTGGTGCATGACTCTGCGATGGATGCCTCGTTCAGTGCAATGGTCCTCTGTTCCATGGTGCCATCATCTTTCTTGTACCCTCTTCCTCAGTAGGTGCTGCTCATTAATCACCCTCGGTGGAATACAATAGGGACCATCATTCAAAGAAGAGGAGGAGGTTACTTACCTGTAACTGGAGGCTCTTCAAGATGTGTGGTCCCTATCTGTATTCCAGTCTCACCCTCCTTTCCCCTCTGCTGCGGATCTGGTAGATTTGTGGAGAAGGAATTGAGGGTGCAGTTGGTCTGTCCTGCCCTTTATTGCCTCAGTCAAAACCATAAGGCGGTAGCAGGGCACATGCGCGGACCAACGGACACTAATACTTTTAAAAGCTCCGGCTCCGGGCACATGGAGCATGTGCATAACCCTTCAGTGGAATACAGATAGGGACCACTCATCTTGAAGAACCTCCAGTTACAGGTAAGTGACAACCTCTTACTTTTGAAAATGTGTGTAATGTAACATTTGGAAGCATGATTAATTTTATGTTAATTGCTTTTTCTTCAATTTGATCTACTTTTGTAAACCTTAGTGTGTCAAGTTATGAAACTTTGATCATTGAGGGGTACTTATTGTCTCAAGTTTACACTTTCAGTATAAAACAAAGTTGGCTTCAAAAGGAAAAATGACTCATTAAAAGAAAGCTGCACCCATTTTGCTCAGCGCAGGCTTCTGAGTGTGCACCTGGTAAGAAGCACTTCTCATCCTGTATAAATTGTCAAATGTATTTCAAAATTTTGAATTGAAATTAGTATTTTGAGCCTCCTGCAGGTGGCCATGATACTGTTGAAAAGTGACAATGTTTGACACCATCAGTGAAGAAGGCCAACTTCAGAGATTGCCAACCAGATCCTATCATGCTTTGGTACAGTTTAACCATTGGAAGACCATTGATGTTTAAGAAAGTATTTTCATTGTTTAAATACTGACTTAAGCCTCAAAAGAAATGTTAAGTATTATAGAGGCAGTATTGTAATGCAGGTAGTAGGAGGTTCTGTGCTTTTTCGCCAAACACATTGATTCAGCCAAATGATTTCCAAACACATTGGTTCAGTATCTTATCAGTGGGCTTTCAATGTTTTCTGTATAAACTGGACATGGTTAACTGCAGTTTAATATACTTGATTTTGCTTCAGAGATTCATGCTGATATTGAGGGAATATGAAGGAAGCTTAGAGTGACTAATGTAAAACTTCATCTTTTCTCACTATGCTAGAGAAGAAGTATATGCAGAAAATAAACTGGATGCTGCTGCTTGTTTGGTTGTACTGAGCTTGTAGACAGGGTGTTATAAAATACCTAATATTTTTTTCCCAACAGCAACAGCTGGGATGAACATGTCTTTGAACTGGTTTTGCCAAAAGCCTGTATGGTTGGACACGTGGATTTCAAATTTGTTTTGAACTCAAACATAACAAACATTCCACAGATTCAAGTGACTTTACTGAAAAATAAAGCTCCAGGCTTAGGAAAAGTCAATGGTAAGGAAGTAGATCTTCTTTTCTCAGACTTGTTACTTTTTAGGTGTGGTATTTTTACTGATTTAATTAGAGATGAATTAAAGATTTGTAGATATCTCAATTTTACATTTACTTAGTAATATCTTGCATTTTAACTTTCTTTGTATAAATGAACATTTATTAAACATTGGGGAGCAAAAATAAGAAAAACTTTAAAATAGTCAAAGATAAGCACAGATTTTAAAACCTCAATGTTATATAAAGAAGAAAGAAATATATCTAAAGCAACAGTTGAGCTGAACCTACATGTTGTCCTACTACTAGAATCTGATGATGCATTAAAACAGGGGTCGGCAACGTTTGGCACGTGGCTCGCCAGGGTAAGCACCCTGGCGGGCCGGGCCAGTTTATTTAC